>NC_090730.1:168079190-168101690 GCF_036898095.1 Palaemon carinicauda
CATTCAGTGGTACGGCATGGGGAGGCAGCCAGCTCGGACACGAAGGCCGCCGAAGCCTTTGTTAAAACGTTCGATGAGTTGACTCTGCAGGAAGGCTACAGTTCGCAGCAAGTTTTCAATTGCGACGAAACTGGACTTTTTTGGAAGAAAATGCCTCGTCGGACGTTCATCACGGCGGAGGAGAAGAGGCTACCCGGACATAAGCCTATGAAGGACAGTCTTACCCTTGCTTTTTGTGCAAACGCCAGTGGGGACTGCAAGATAAAGCCCCTGCTGGTGTACCATTCAGAAAATCCCCGAGCCTTCAAAGCCCACAAAGTCATCAAGGAGAACCTTCCCGTGATGTGGAGGGCGAATGCTAAAGCCTGGGTAACGAGGCAACTTTTCATTGATTGGGTGAATGTCTGCATCGGTCCGACTGTCCGAAAATATTTGGAAGAAAAGCGCCTCCCTATGAAATGTCTGCTGGTGTTGGACAATGCTCCAGCTCACCCTCCTGGCCTCGAGGAATATCTTCTGGCCGAGTATTCCTTCATAAAGGTCCTATATCTACCGCCTAACACCACCCCTCTCCTCCAGCCCATGGACCAGCAAGTTATTTCAAATTTAAAAAAATTGTACACGAAGCATCTCTACCAGAGATGTTTCCAAGTCACAGAGAGTACAAACCTCACTCTGCGTGAATTCTGGAAAGATCACTTTAACATCGTGATATGCCTCAAACTCATCGATCTTTGCTTGGCAGGAAGTTTCGAGGCGTACCCTGAACTCATCTTGGAGGAAGCTGTGGCCTGATGCTGTCTCTGCACGAGACTTCGAGGGGTTTGGGAAGCCTGGAGGCAAAGCCGAGATCGTTGACGATCCTGAACCAATTCAGCAGTCTGAGGTGGCTGACATCGTACATCTTGGTACGTCCATGGGGCTGGAAGTTAGCGCGGAGGATATATAAACTTTTAACAGCCACTTTCCAGCTACTGTACATCAAAATCACACTCCTATTAAAGGACCAGGGTTTGTATATGTGTAGGAACAAATGTGGTTTTAAAAGGGAGCCAAGCAAAACTGACTAAAGATTTATTTCAAGCAAAGTTATTCCGCATTCCTTTTGAGGTGAACATACACCTTTATTCTATATCAAAAGTATAATCTATTTCTAACAAGTAATAGAATAAAGCACTACCTCCTTTCTATCTCATACTATTTTCAGCCAAATCTTTTTCACCTAGTTACAATATAAATATAAAAATGTTTTATGTATACTCACAGCAACAATCATGATGAGGTTGTCAAGGAAACCAAATCCAACAAATGGCAGAGCATTAAAGATCGCCACTGCAAGAAAAATTATAATATATTTACAGCAGCACATAGATTGCAATTGCCTTCAGTATGATGAACATAATATTGTACATTTTTTATACTGTTTAATGAATTAAAACATGACAGAGGCCAAGATGTGTAACCTAATGCTATACTACATAGGCCAAGCAAAAAGATATGATTATGAAGCAAGATAGAAAAAAAAAAGTATTGGTTAGCTCCAAAGGAAATGCGAAACTTACATTATCATTACTATTGCTTGCTAAGCTACAACCCTAGTTGGAAAAGCAGGATGCTATAAGCCCAGGGGCTCCAACAGGGAAAATAGCTCAGTGAGGAAAGGAAAAAAGGGAAAAATAAAATTTTTAAGATGAGTACCAACGTTAAAATAAATAACTCCTTTATAAACTATAAAAACTTTAACAAAACAAGAGGAAAAGAAACAAGACAGAGGAAAAGTTACAAGTAGGGTAAAAAGGAACCTGGAAAACAAGGGAGCACCTTCAAAAATTCTATATGTCTGGAGTACATAAAGCTGACCTCTCACAGGCCTTTTTTCGTACTAAATATTTGCTATTTTCCAGACAACTTGCTTAAAATAAAATACTTACGCATGCCCTGATGCTTCAGCATTTTCTGATTTCATACAATATCTGTAAATATTCTCTTCATCTGCAATAATATTTAAGTTGAAGGCAAAGCTTGACAATATGAGCAGCAGGTTCAATGCCCGAGTGTCAAGTGATACTCTGTATTCATACCAAACTACTCCTATTGCATAACTGAATAGCTACACTATTTATAGAGATGTCCCCAATACAACAAAAATGTATATTTTCATAAAATGAATTGTTGAAAGAAGCTATTACTTTATCAAATCCTATATGTGTGCTAAACACAAATCAGTGACATATGATGCTACTATAGAATAAAGATCACGTGGTTCATATAGAGACGTCCATGAGCTTTTGTGATACTGAAGTTCCCTCTCATTATTATACATTTCTTATTTTATTTCACTGTAAAAGCAAAACCAAAGTCTACTTCACCATTACCTAGTAGTTATCTGACGTATTTGTTACAGGACTAATTTTCAAAATATTCCCACCATCTGTTTGATATCCTATAAAAAACTGTCATAACTTCTTTAACATAAATTATGCGCCTTGTCTTTAGTGATACACTAAATCAATTTCTTAATTCGAGTATTCTTGCTTGTTTTTATTTAGAAAGTTAATAGCCTGATGTTGAACAAATTTGCATGTTATTCAAAGACCGGCATATATTGCACTCATAGGCCAGTGTTAAATTTACAAAAATACTTACATTTCCTGAGTTCAGAAACTGTAGGACGCCCAGGTTTGGCCTTTTCAGCTGTAAAAAGAAAAAAAATGTTATTTTGATAATAAAATAAATTTTTGAATATACTTACCCGGTGATTATATAGCTGCAACTCTGTTGCCCGACAGACAACTCTACGGTAAAAACTCGCCAGCGATCGCTACACAGGTTGCGGGTGTGCCCAACAGCGCCATCTGTCGTCCAGATACCCAGTACTCAATGTAAACAAAGACTCAATTTTCTCCTCGTCCCACTGCGTCTCTATTGGGGAGGAAGGGAGGGTCCTTTAATTTATAATCACCGGGTAAGTATATTCAAAAATTTATTCTATTATCAAAATAACATTTTTCAATATTTAACTTAGCCGGTGATTATATAGCTGATTCACACCCAGGGGGGTGGGTAGAGACCAGCAATATATGTTTACACTTTTATGAGCTAAGAGTTTTTATTTCATTTTAGAAGTTATCAAAATAACAAAAACAAAATAAATAGGTACCTGGTAAGGAAGTCGACTTGAACAATTACTCTGCCTTTTAAGTACGTCTTCCTTACGGAGCCTCGCGATCCTCTTAGGATGCTGATCGACCCCTAGGATCTGAAGTATCAAGGGTTGCAACCCATACAACAGGACCTCATCAAAACCCCTAATCTAGGCACTCTCAAGAAATGACTTTGACCACCCGCCAAATCAACCAGGATGCGAAAGGCTTCTTAACCTTCCGGACAACCCAAAAAACAACAATAAAAACATTTCAAGAGAAAGATTAAAATGGTATGGAATTAGGGAATTGTAGTGGTTGAGCCCTCACCCACTACTGCACTCGCTGCTACTAATGGTCCCAGTGTGTAGCAGTTCTTGTAAAGAGACTGGACATCTTTCAAGTAAAATGACGCGAACACTGACTTGCTTCTCCAATAGGTTGCGTCCATTATACTTTGCAGAGATATATTTTGCTTAAAGGCCACGTAAGTTGTTACAGCTCTAACTTCGTGCGTCTTCACCTTAAGCAAAGTTCGGTCTTCCTCACTCAGATGTGAATGAGCTTCTCGTATTAACAATCTGATAAAGTCTGACCAAGCATTCTTTGACAAAGGCAAGGATGGTTTCTTAACTGAACACCATAAAGCTTCAGATTGGCCTTGTAAAGGTTTAGTACGCTTTAAATAGAACTTAAGAGCTCTAACAGGGCATAAGACTCTTTCTAGTTCATTGCCTACGATCTCCGATAAGCTGGGGATATCGAAAGATTTAGGCCAAGGCCGAGAAGGCAGCTCATTTTTGGCTAGAAAACCAAGTTGTAGCGAACAAGTGGCTTTTTCTGACGAAAATCCTATGTTCTTGCTGAAGGCATGAATCTCACTGACTCTTTTAGCCAAGGCTAAGCATACCAGGAAAAGTGTCTTAAGAGTGAGATCTTTCAGGGAGGCTGATTGTAACGGCTCCAACCCGTCTGACATGAAGAATCTTAGTACCACGTCTAAATTCCATCCAGGGGTAGCCAAACGACGCTCCTTGGTGGTCTCAAAAGACTTAAGGAGGTCTTGCAGATCTTTATGTTTGGAAAGATCTAAGCCTCTATGCCGGAAGACCGATGCCAACATGCTTCTGTAGCCCTTGATAGTGGGAGCTGAAAGGGATCGTCCTTTTCTCAGGTATAAGAGAAAAACAGCTATTTGAGCTACAGAGGTACTGGTCGAGGATACAGAAACTGACTTGCACCAGTCTCGGAAGACTTCCCACTTCGATTGGTAGACTCTAATGGAAGAAGCTCTCCTTGCTCTAGCAATCGCACTGGCTGCTTCCTTCGAAAAGCCTCTAGCTCTCGAGAGTCTTTCGATAGTCTGAAGGCAGTCAGACGAAGAGCGTGGAGGCTTTGGAGTACCTTCTTTACGTGTGGCTGACGTAGAAGGTCTACCCTTAGAGGAAGACTACTGGGAACGTCTACTAACCATCGAAGTATCTCGGTGAACCATTCTCTCGCGGGCCAGAGGGAAGCAACTAACGTCAACCTTGTCCCTTCGTGAGAGGCGAACTTCTGCAGTACCTTGTTGACAATCTTGAACGGTGGGAATGCGTAGAGATCCAGATGTGACCAATCTAGGAGGAAAGCATCTATATGTATTGCTGCTGGGTCCGGGACTGGAGAGCAATAGATTGGAAGCCTCTTGGTCAGCGAGGTTGCAAAGAGATCTATGGATGGTTTTACCCCAAGTGGCCCAAAGTCTCTTGCACACATCCTTGTGGAGGGTCCATTCGGTTGGAATTACTTGCCCTTTCCGACTGAGACAATCTGCTATGACGTTCAAGTCGCCTAGGATGAACCTCGTTACTAGGGAGATGTCTTGACCTTTTGACCAGATGAGCAGGTCCCTTGCGATCTCGTACAACGTCAGTGAGTGGGTACCTCCTTGTTTGGAGATGTACGCCAAGGCCGTGGTGATGTCCGAGTTAACTTCCACCACTTTGCCTCGAAGGAGAGACTTGAAGCTTTTCAAGGCCAGATGTACTGCCAACAGCTCCTTGCAGTTGATATGCATGCTCCTCTGACTCGAGTTCCACAGTCCTGAGCATTCCCGACCGTCTAGTGTCGCGCCCCAGCCCACGTCCGATGCGTCCGAGAAGAGAACGTGGTTGGGAGTCTGAACAGCCAGGGGAAGACCCTCTCTTAGGTTGATATTGTCCTTCCACCAAGTCAGACAAGACTTTATCTTTTCGGAAACCGGGATCGAGACCGCTTCTAGCGTCTTGTCCTTTTTCCAGTGAAAAGCTAGATGGTATTGAAGAGGACGGAGGTGTAGTCTTCCTAGTGACACAAATTGTTCCACGGATGACAGCGTCCCTACCAGACTCATCCACAGCCTGACTGAGCAGCGTTCCTTCTTCAGCATCTTCTGGATGGATAGCAGGGCTTGATCTATTCTGGGGGCTGATCGTCTTGTTGTTCAGCAACGTCCTCATCAGAGGGTTCCTCATCCGAAAACTGATGAGGAAACGGCAACGGAGTGGGCAACGTCTGGCTCGCTGAGTCCGGTCGCACTGGTGGATGCGTGACGGAGCCGGACGCAACATCATGGAACTGCTGCACAGTCTGTGAACTGTCAACAACCATGGGTGCGCGAGGAAGCACAGCGTCAACCCGAGACTGTCTAGACCGTCTGGGTTGTGCAGTCAACACCCTACCGGGTTGCTGAGGTTGACGCACTGCGTCAAAACAAGTCACCTCTGCTGGTTGTTGAACGTCCTGAACGTCAACAACCACCTCCGAGCGTCGCTTAACGTCAACGTGCGGCTGGCAACCCACACTGGGTCGCATCGGTGGAGGAACCACCTCAACTGGCAGACGCGAGTAGGTTACCTCAGCGTCAACAGGGCGCACAACCGACCGGTTGGAAGGTTGTTGGCCAGAAGGTTCGGTAGCAACCTTCTCCGCATTAAAGTCCTCTATCAAGGACGCAAGCTTGGACTGCATGTCTTGCAGCAAAGCCCATTTAGGGTCTACGGGAGCAGGTGTGGCAACAGACGGGGTTAGCGACTGAGGCGGTACCGCTTACCATCCCTGAAAGCCTTGTTATGCATGACATAATTGTACAGCAAAACTTCAAAGGCTCGAAAACAGCTGTGAAGTTGACCTGTAAACAACTTGGAGCGTCTCCTGGCCAGGCGCCAGGGAGAGTCTACCAGAATTGAGAAGTCTATCTGGGCAGAGGCATGAACTCCCAAGCCGAGAACTTCTCTCGTGTCATATCACTCTCGCTCTATAAACCAGTTTAAAAGAAGGGAAAGCACAGGCTGTATCCCCCAAACTCCTCCTGGTGAAAAACCAGTCGCCTAGCCAACGTAAAGCTCTCTAGGAGAGCGAGAGAGCACTAGCTTAAAAACAACGGCTTTGAAGTAGCTAGGCCTAGTGTAAGCTCTGACGTTTAGGCGAACGAGGAGCAGCAGTTACAAAAAGATCCGGACAAAGATCCTTAAAAAAAAATCATCATGATTTAATTAAAGTCCATAGGAGGCTAAGCAGCTTTAGGCTCCTCTCCATCTGACAGAGTCCTCAAGGGAATATCAGTAGGAGGGGGAACAGCAACTTCCTCATCTACAGGAACCTTGTCCGATAAAAGCTGAGTCCCAAGCAAGGGAGAGACCTACCGTGGTGGCAATGCTTTACAAGCAGAGTCCACACTCACTGGTGCATTAGTAGCGGACCAGAACGCAACGTCATGTAACTGCTTGACAGTCTGTGAACTGTCAACAACTGAACTGTCAACCACAACAGGTGCGTGAGGACGCACAGCGTCCACTCGAGACTGCTTTGACTGCCTAGACTGAGCAGTCAAAACAACTCTAGAATGCGGAGGTTGACGCACAGCGTCAAAACAAGTCAACTCCGATTGTTAGTGAACGTCTTGAACGTCAACAGGAGCATCAGCAAGTGGCCTAACGTCCAAATGCGGCTGAAAAACCACACGAGACCGCATCGAGTGTGGTTCTAAACAACCTGACTGACGTGACTAAGCTACGCCAACGTCAACAGTAAGCACAAAGGAACGTTAGGTTGGCTGAAAGCCAGGATATCGATGAGATAAACGGCTAGACTCAACGGACTAATCGGCAGAATAGTCTTCCATAAGGGAGGCAAGCATATACTGCATGTCTTGCCATACAACCCATTAAGGATCAACGGAAATGGTTGTGGTAAGAGACGAGGGTAACGTCTGTGACCGCAACACTTTGCCAACAAAAAAAAAAGACTCTCGGAGTCTGTGTTACGCTTTTGTTAGGCGGCGAGCAGTTATCCGATGACTGCATAGGGTCAGAGCTGTCCTAATGGTTGTAACCAGGACGCTGGACCTGTCCTGAAAGGACTGACTTTCGCTTAAGGGCTACGAAACCTTGTGACAGGTTTCTTATGCGAAAAGCCTTCGGATGACGAGGAGAAACAACGTCTCTCTCGTCTTATGGTAGGGGAGATCTTGGTAAGATACACCCGATACCATAGAGGGAAAACGTCTGTTCGTTGATCAAGGCCTCTCGAACCCATAAGTCGTTTGACATTACTTCTCCCCTGGGCTTGGAAGCATGTAAGAGGTCCCGGACTAGGTGAACGACAGGCACGAACAGACGAACCCTCGGACGCAACACTGTAACACTTTGCGCATATCACTTTATCACTTCGATTTTCTGTTTTGCACTTATTTCACTGAAATCGAAACTTTTACTGATTTCTACCTGAAACACGCAATTCTACCCTTCATTAAAAGGTAGTACTGTAATTGCGAAATCAGTCGTATAATGCAAGCTCATTAATACCAGCAAAAAACAGAAAACATATTTTAAGATAAAAAAATCAGTGGCTGGGAAAGAGACTAAATACTAGTTCATATAACTACGTTTTCAATCTCTCACCGCACATAGCCTGGGGACGAGAATAAAAAACTAAAAACGTTTTATCCTTCCTCCCCGTACAGCGACTAGGGACGAGAGTAACTCGAGAACAACGTTACCCGCTTGAACGGAACGTTTTCTCTCCTCTCTCTCCCTCCGTCTCTATCTCTCTCTCTCTTTCTCTCTTGATTTCGCACCTAAGAGAAGAGCCCAATTATATTTCGTCAAAAAAAAACATGTTATTTGACTAAAGGAAAAAACTGAAAGGTTTTTCAAATAAAAAGTTCCTTTAAAATAGAATTTAAAACATTTAAGCTAAGAAAGAATGAACAAAACGTCAGAATCGATTTACTCTTACTGCAAAGTGAAACCGTGATACACTCTCTCTCTATCGTAACGATAGAGCGCATGTTGAACATCCTGAACGTCAACAACTGCGTAGCATAAATAAAAAAAACGTTAGTTCATCTTTGAAAACAGTACGAAGACTATCAAAGAAATTCTTTCATAAAATATTACATTTAAAAAGTTCTAAATTCTTTAAAAGCTAATTACGATATAAAGGGCTCAACGTTGATTAACTTCGGTTTCCAAGTTAGGACCGCCTACTCTCAGGAAAGGTCTATATAAACAAAACATTAAAATTTATTTTTATATGTTTATAATAAATGGAAAGTTAATCGAAGAGGCCTAATAAAGGCGGAGAGATATAAAATATATAGAGGAAAATCTATAACGTGATAAGATAATTACTAAAAGCCTAAACACACTTCCGTCTAAGGGAAGGGTCGGCCATTTAAAAGTGAAAGAAAGTCCATACTCTCTTTGTCACCATAATTAAATCTATCCAAAACGAGTTCAAGATTTAAGATGAAGATAAAACACCTGCATAGCGAAAGCTCAAAACTAGAATAAAGTACTTCACCAATTAGTTGTGAAAAAACTCCAGTTTAGCAACAGCGAGTAAGTACGTCTTGTCGATAGCTCGACAGAGAGAAAATTGAGTCTTTGTTTACATTGAGTACTGGGTATCTGGACGACAGATGGCGCTGTTGGGCACACCCGCAACCTGTGTAGCGATCGCTGGCGAGTTTTTACCGTAGAGTTGTCTGTCGGGCAACAGAGTTGCAGCTATATAATCACCGGCTAAGTTAAATATTGAAAATTAAGAAATATTATAAAGTTATTTTATCAAATTGTAAAAGTTATGATTCCTTTTAAAGCTACGCTAATTCTATGGATCTTTCAAAAAGTAGTAAGTTAGAGGCTGTTCAATAAAAATGACAAGTCTCATGAATAATTTGTATTTTTCCTAACTGTACAAAACAGTCCTTTACTATAGGAGATAGAATACAGCCAAAGCTAGAACACTGTATTCTATCTCCAATAGTAAAGGGCGATGGTTTGTATTACTGTATAAAAAATTTTCCTTTCATACAATACGGTATGATCAAATATGAACAAAACTTCAACATTTGTAAGGTACCATCATACTGAGGCTTATGCCTCCCAACTGGTGCAGGTATTTGCAAACTGACTTACCTACTTTCTTCTGTAACCAGTCTTGAGGTATCTCGCAGTAGGTTCCTGTAGGATCAGCGCCTAACTGGTGCACGGACGAAGGACGGCCAAAACGCGATCGCCATCTCCACGAGGCTAACTTCTCTGTGGATTATTCAAAGCAAACATCATATCAAATAAAGGATTTAATATAAAAAAGTAACAAGGATTTTATTCCATGAAATACATTGACAGACTAACAGCTTTGTTTTCATACCAAAATGATAAAATTTCACTTCATAATTTCAGTGAACACCGGTGGACTGAACTAAATTTTGGCAGGGCATGACTGACCTGATTTGTCACTCCTTCCTCTCCAGAGAAAATATTCAGGTATTAATAGACACCCCAGGTTTTGACCTAGCAGGAAACCCAGTTAAGAGTTCCAACCGGACTCAATACTATTCTAGAACAAAATAAGTCTCTACCAAAGAAATCCCAGTAGGGGGGGAATGCTAGCTCCCTTGTATCATGTTGGGGAAAGCCTTCCCCTGGAGCTGTGGGTTTTCTCAGTGGGGAGAGAGAGGGATATCAAATTCTACCGTGCTCCAACCCCCTCTGTTTGTGGATCTACTTCCGTTACCATAAAAATACTGTCAAATTCCACATTTTGGAATAAGAAATTACAAAACTTCCAGAGAACCAAGTGATGGAGGAGGTCTCCAATACCTAGGTTTTACAAAAAGCTATTTCTGGTACCCAAGGTATCAGGGGGCTGGAGGCCAGTGCTAGATGTATCAGTTTTAAACAGGTATGCCAATCTCACCAAGGTTTTGATGGGTATTTACAATAGACGTAACAGATGTCTATTTCCACATTTACCTACAGTCAATCTGTCACCTTTGGTTTATGAATGGGACACAGGATTATTGATATAATTACAGGGATGCATTCTAATCTAGCTTAGTAGCCTGCTATTGATAGGGAGAAGAGGCCCATAAGCTAACATTGATGTTCATCGGCTCTCAAAAGTACCAGTATGTGGTACAGCCTATCCTCACCTAGCCAAGGATGCCCTGTGTTACCTGGCCTTAACAGCCCCTCCCACCTAACCTGACCTAGATTGTCATAAATCATGGAAAGAACAGTACTGAAATCCATCTATCATAACCTTGCACATCATCCCTTGCCTGTTTTGGTTTGCTACCTGTCTCCCCTTCAATACTACATGTGTCAACATATTCCTCCTGATTAGGAAGTATGCTTTTATGCTTCCAGAGCAAAAAACATTGCCAGATCTTTAATCAGACTGCCTCTGCAACGTTTACAATGTTTCCAAAAGGCAAAAATCACTGTCAAGATCTTTACTTAAACAGCATCTATAACATTTTCAACGCTTCAAGAAGGCTAAAACCATTGCCAGATCTTTACTCAGAAAGCCTCTGGAATGCATTACCCCCTGTTCTAATGCTCACAGGTAGACCCCCTTGTGCCGCCTTAACCGTTCTTAGGCTTCCCTCTTAGTCTTTGGTAGGATGGAGACCTGAGATGTCAAAGAACTTGTCCAGCCAGAAATATGAAGGTGTTGGTCACCAAAACTTTCTTGTGGTATCAACAATAAGACATCTGTGTCAAGACTCCATACAAGCATTTACTGTATTTGTACCTATGAAATTCCATACACAGTACTGTATTTATTGTTTAGCAATGCATTTCTTCATCAGGGAACAAATCACTTCTTTGTGGATACTGAATAGATTTGATTCCATGCATGAAAACTCATCAGTAATTGTAAATTGCCCTTTTCTATGTAAAATTCAGGAAGTTTTAACTGTTTAAAACAACAGGTAATTTTTATGACTCTTGGAGATCATGGGGTACTTATAGTCCCTTGCTTAAACTCTCTTTTGTTGGCTTAAAAAAACTGCTTAAGATATTTTGACTGTCGCTGTTTTGTTTGTGTTCTCAGGCTTGTAAAGGGGGCCAAGAGAAAGGAGGGTTTTATCAGCATTTTTTCAAGACTGTGTCACCAACTTATATAGCGGGAACCCTTACACCAGCTGATGACAGAGGGAAAACCACCCACCCCTGGAGGGAGCCAATAAAATAAACCTTCCCTACTTTGGGCAGTAGAAACAAGATGTAACATAGTTAAAATAAAAACCGCACTGTCCTCAATTAGTCTATGTTCTTCTGTTCTTTATACTTAGAATAATTATGTTATTTTTATTAGTAAAATAAATTTTTGAATATACTTACCCGATAATCATGTAGCTGTCAACTCCGTTGCCCGACAGAATTCTATGGAGGGATACGCCAGCTATCACAATACTAGAAGGGGGTGTATTTACCAGCGCCACCTGTGGCCAGGTACTCAAGTACTTCTTGTTGACACCTCCTCAATTATTCCTCGGTCCACTGGTTCTCTATGGGGAGGAAGGGAGGGTCGATTAAATCATGATTATCGGGTAAGTATATTCAAAAATTTATTTTACTAATAAAAATAACATTTTTCAATATTAAACTTACCCGATAATCATGTAGCTGATTCACACCCAGGGGGGTGGGTGAAAAACCAGTGTACAAGACTAAAGGATAGCTAAGTATCCCGTATTTCATATAATCAGTTATCCACAATAACAATGAAATAATAAGTACCTGGTAAGGAAGTCGACTTGAACCGTTACTCTGCCTTTAATAAGATCGTCTTCCTTACTGAGCGCAGCGTTCCTCTTGGGAGGCTGAATCAACTCAAAGGTGCTAAAGTATACAGGGCTGCAACCCATACTAAAGGACCTCATCACAACCTTTAACCTCGGCGCTTCTCAAGAAAGAATTGACCACCCGCCAAATCAACAAGGATGTGGAAGGCTTCTTAGCCGACCGTACAACCCATAAAAAGTATTCAAGAGAAAGGTTAAAAGGTTATGGGATTATGGGAATGTAGTGGCTGAGCCCTCGCCTACTACTGCATTCGTTGCTACGAATGGTCCCAGGGTGTAGCAGTACTCGTAAAGAGACTGGACATCTTTGAGATAGAATGATGCGAACACTGACTTGCTTCTCCAATAGGTTGCATCCATAACACTCTGCAGAGAATGGTTCTGTTTGAAGGTCACTGAAGTAGCCACAGCTCCCACTTCATGTGTCCTTACCTTCAGCAAAGCAAGGTCTTCTTCCTTCAGATGAGAATGTGTTTCTCTAATCAGAAGCCTGAATAGTAAGAAACTGAGTTCTTAGAACTTGGAAAAGAAGGTTTCTTGATAGCACACTATAAGGCTTCTGATTGTCCTTGTAAAGGTTAAGACCTTTTTAGATAGTACCTAAGAGCTCTAACTGGGCAAAGTACTCTCTTCAGATCATTCCCCACCAAGTTGGACAGGCTTGGGATCTCGAACGACTTAGGCCAAGGACGTGAAGGAAGTTCGTTTAGCAAAAACCGAGCTGCAAGGAACATGTAGCCGTTTCAGATGTGAAAACAATGATCCTGCTGAAGGCGTGGATCTCACTTACTCTTTTAGCTGTTGTCAAGTACACGAGGAAAAGAGTTTTTAATGTGAGGTCCTAAAAAGAGGCTGATTAGAGAGGTTCAAATCTTGATGACATAAGGAACCTTAGGACCACGTCTAGATTCCAGCCTGGAGTGGACAACCGACGTTCCTTTGAGGTCTCAAAAGACCTAGGGAGGTCCTGTAGATCTTTGTTGGTGGAAAGATCCAAGCCTCTGTGGCGGAAAACCGCTGCCAACATACTTCTGTAACCCTTGATCGTAGGAGCTGAAAGGGATCTTACTTTCCTTAGATATAACAGGAAGTCAGCAATCTGGGTTACAGTGGTACTGGTTGAGGAAACTGCATTGGTCTTGTACCAGCTACTGAAGACTTCCCCTTGAGACTGAAAGATTCTGAGAGTGGATGTTCTCCTTGCTTTGGCAATCGCTCTGGCTGCCTCCTTCGAAAAGCCCCTAGCTCTTGAGAGTCTTTCGAAAGTCTGAAGGCAGTCAGACGAAGAGCGTGGAGGATTGGGTGTACCTTCTTTACGTGAGGTAGACTTAGAAGGTTCACTCCTAGAGGAAGAGTCCTGGGAATGTCGACCAGCCATTGCAGTACCTCTAAGAACCATTCTCTCGCGGACCAGAGCGGAGCCAACCAACGTCAGCCGTGTCCCTTTGTGAGAGGAGAACTTCTGAAGTACCCTGTTGACAATCTTGAACGGCGGGAATGCATACAGGTCGAGATGGAACCAATCCAGCAGAAAAGCATCCACGTGAACTGCTGCTGGGTCTGGAATCGGAGAACAATACAACAGGAGTCTCTAGGTTATCGAGGTAGTGAACAGATCTATGGTTGGCTGACCCCACAGGGCCCAAAGTCTGTTGCAAACATTCTTGAGAAGGGTCCACTCTGTGGGGATGACCTGACCCTTCCGTCTGAGGTGATCTGCCATGACATTCATACCGCCTTGAATGAACCTCGTTACCAGTTAGCTTTCGATCTTAAGACCAGATGAGTAGGTCCCTTGCGATCTAGAACAACTTCCACGAAAGAGTCCCTCCCTGCTTGAAGATGTAAGCCAGGGCTGTGGTGTTGTCAGAGTCCACCTCCACCACTTTGTTAAGCTGGAGGGACTTGAAGTTTATCAAGGCCAGAATAACCGCCAACAACTTCTTGCAAATGATGTGAAGTGTCCTTTGCTCCTGATTCCATGTTCCCGAGCATTCTTGTCCGTCCAAAGTCGCACCCCAGCCCGTGTCTGATGCGTCCGAGAGGAGACGGCGGTCGTGTTTCTGAACAGCCAAAGGTAGACTTCCTTGAGAAGAAAGCTGTTCTTACACCACGCGAGAGAAGACCTCCTCTCTTCGGAAACAGGAACTGAGACCGTCTCTAGCGTCATGTCCTTTATCCAGTGAGCAGCTAGATGATACTGAAGGGGGGGGAGGAGGAGTCTCCCTAACACGATGAACAGGGCCAGCGATGAAAGTGTCCCTGTTAGACTCATCCACTACCTGACTGAGCATCGGTTCCTTCTCAGCATGCTCTGGATGCATTCTAGGGCTTGGAAGATCCTTGGGGCCGACGGAAAAGTCCGAAAAGCTCGACTCTGAAGATCCATACCCAAGGAGACAATGGTCTGGGATGGAACGAGCTGAGACTCCTCAAAATTGACCAGGAGGCCCAGTTCCTTGGTCAGATCCATAGTCCATTTGAAAATCTCCAGACAGCGACGACTTGTGGGAGCTCTTAAAAGCCAGTCGTCTGACGGAGCCGGACACAAGATCATGATACTGCTGCACAGTCTGTGAACTGTCAATCATGGGCAAGCGAGGAAGTACAGTGACAACCCGAATCTGTCTAGACTGTCTGGGTCGTACAGACAACTCCTTATCGGGTTGCTGAGGTTGCCGCACTGCGTCACAACAAGTCACTTCTGTTGGTTGTTGAACGTCTTCCCCGTGACACATTGACTCCGTAAACAAAAAATCCTCTAACAAGGACTAAGCTTGGACTGCATGTCATGCAACACAGCTCAAGGTCTATGGGAGCAGGTGTGGTAACAGACGGGATTAGCGACTGAAGTGGAACCATTACCTTCCCTGGAAGCATGTTATGCTTAAATAAAAGTCCATAAGAGGTTATGCAGCTAAAGGCTCCCTCCAAATGACAGAGTCCTCAAGGGAATATCAGAAGGAGGGAGAAAAGAACTTTCTCATCTACAGGGACCATATCCTAGAAAAGCAAAGTTCTCTCAGTGAGGGTTCACTGGTGCAAAAGCAGCAGACTAGAAGGCAACGTTATGAAACTGCTTGACAGTCTAGTGAGTTGGCAACAACCAAAGATGTGTGACTGAGAAGCATGCGGTAAGGTATGCAGAGCATGTTGTATGCAGAGTATGCTGTATGCAGAGCATGCTGTATGAAGAGCATGTTGTATGCAGAGCATGCTGAATGCAGAGCATGCTGAATGCAGAGCATGTTGTATGCAGAGCATGCTGAATGCAGAGCATGCTGTATGCAGAGCATGTTGTATGCAGAGCATGCTGTATGCAGAGCATGCTGTATGCAGAGCATGTAGTAAGCAGAGCCTGCTGTAAGCAGAGCCTGCTGTAAGGAAAGCAGAGCGTGTGCATGGCGTTTAACATTTCTCAGAAATTCCATGACCAGTGCTAGAGTGCTTTATGCATGCTTGCATGGGGTTTTAATATCAACATAATATTTACCTTACATTCATAACTCATGATTCAGATTTTTGCCATATTTTGCGATCTTGTTAAAAATATATTGCAAGGAATACAAATATATTTTTATAAGTAATACAAATAACCTCCATTATCATATGGTTTGAAAATGGAGGTAAGGTATGCTGAACAGCAGAGTCAGAACGAGCTGGAACAACAATAGTTGTGGTTTCCTCTTCAAGACTCTGTTGAGGGAACACCTGAGGCTCAGTCTGCAAAGGCTGAATAAAAGACAAGCAGAAGGAAGGCGCATGGGTGGAGGAGGCTGACTCCTAGCATGAGTGGTTGAACCCAAGGGTTGCGCTTGCTGAGCGGTTGGCGGAAGCGGAGTAGCAAGTTCCAGTTCCTGTGGTGTGAGCGGAGCGCGATGAGGAAGAGGCTGCGCAGAACGTAGTAAATGTCTCGCAAGCTGAGGCTCCTGAGGCGCAAGGCTAAGGTGTTGTGGAGCTTGCCTTGTGGAGGGTTGAGCTCGCTGCAGCGAGAGCTGAGGAGACTGACTCATGGACGGGAGAGGTTGTTGTACCTCAACCGATTGTTGCATCACTGGTGGAGCAGCAAGTGGAGGCGGAGGAAGAGAGGTATAATCCTCCTGATCCCATTGTAAAGGTTGCCTTAAGGAAGGCGGAGGCTGAACACCACTGGGAACAGCAAACTCAGCACGTGGCTCAACATCGTACGCCTGGCAGGTGGTACTGCGATCAGGCGGAGCGAGCATAGGCGGAGGGAGTGTAGGCGGAGGCGGAGGCGCAACACTCTCAGCCCGACACTCACGCAACAAGTCCGAAAGCTGTGCTTGCATGGACTGTAGTAGAGTCCACAACATCGTACGCCTGGCAGGTGGTACTGCGATCAGGCGGAGCGAGCGTAGGCGGAGGGAGTGTAGGCGGAGGCGGAGGCGCAACACTCTCAGCCCGACACTCACGCAACAAGTCCGAAAGCTGTGCTTGCATGGACTGTAGTAGAGTCCACTTGGGGTCGGCAGAAACTACAGTAGGCTGAGGTAAAGCCTTAACAGTCGAGCTCTGTTGTGGCAGAACCTTACTCCTCTTAGGCGGAGTGCATAACAACTAATGACTGAGGAGAGTCAGAGCTAACCCAAGGACTGCATCCGGGTTGTTGAACTCTAACTTCGTACGTCTGGCATAGGTCTGGACTTAACGTTTAAGAGGTCTTGAGACCTGAGACCAGCGTTTTCTCCCCTAAATTTCTTCTGCAGACGAGCAAAATAAGGGCTCAATCGTCTGCGGGTGGGAGTGACGGTCTCGGTAAGACACGCCCACAACCACCGAGGATACTTCTGTGCGCCGATCAAGGCCTGCTGAACCCTTCTGCCCTTCGACATTGCTTCTCCCCTGGGCTTGGGAGCTTGCAAGAGGTCCCGGACTGGGAGGACGACTGGCGCGCACAGAAGTACCCTCACGCACAACACTGAACTTTGCGCTAATCACTTATCACTTTGATTTTCTGTTTGCACTTATTTCACTGAACTCGAAACTTTAAGTGGTTTGTACCTGAAACACGCAATTCTATCCTTTCTCAAAAGTTAGTAATTGCGAAAACAGAATTACAATGTAACAGAAAAATCTAATGAAAGATAAATAATTCAGTGGCTGGAAAGAGACTAAACACTAGATCACTCTAGAAACGTTTACCTTCTTCCCCTAAAGAGACTAGGGAGAAGAGCAAAAACGATAAACACGTTACTCGTACGCCTGGCAGGCTTGAATGAAACGTTTATCCTCTTTCTCCCTCCGTCTCTATCTCTCTCTCTCTCTCTCTCTTGACTTAGAACCTGAGAGAAGAGCCCAATCATATATATCGTAAAAACATATTATTGTTAAAGGAAAAAACTGAAATATTTCCCAAAATGAAAAGTTCCTTTATTAGGATCAAAACCATTAAGTTAAGAAAGAATGAACAAAACGCTAGACACGGTTACTCTTACTGCAACGTGAAACCGTGAACATTCTATCTCTATCGTAACGATAGAGTGCAAGTTGAACGTTCTGAACGTCAACAACTGCAGACACAAAACAAAACGTTAGTTCAACTTTGAAAACAGTACGAGACTATCAAAGAAATTCTTTCAAACTCTGTGGCGGAAATAGCATAATATGTTAACAGGTAAAACCGAAATGACGGGCTCAATGTTAATTAACTTCGGTACCAAGAAAAGACCGCCTACTATTAGGAAGGTCGAATATAAACAAATAAAAATTAATTTTAATAAGTTTATAATAAAAGGAAGTTAATCGAAGAGGCCTATAAGAGGCGGAGAGATATAAAATAAATCTATAACTTTTGTTAAGCAAAATTAAGAAAGAGAGTCTATACTCTCTTAGACACCAACACTTCCGTCTAAGGGAAGGGTCGGCCATTGAAAGGTGAACGAGAGTTCATACTCTCTTCGTCACCATAATTAATCAAATTAATTCCAAAAGCTAACTAAGCTAATATAGAAGTTTCCAGTAAAGCGACAGCCGAAATCAAAGAGAAATACTTCACCAAAGTCGTGAAAATACTCCAAGAACATAAGCGTATCCCAGAACGTCTTGCCGGAAGCACGACAGAGGAATAATTGAGGAGGTGTCAACAAGAAGTACTTGAGTACCTGGCCACAGGTGGCGCTGGTAAATACACCCCCTTCTAGTATTGTGATAGCTGGCGTATCCCTCCATAGAATTCTGTCGGGCAACGGAGTTGACAGCTACATGATTATCGGGTAAGTTTAATATTGAAAAAATGAAGTTTTATTACATCAACTAAGAATGCAACTCAGTCTTGATCTTCTCTTCTTGTCTCTTCTGGGTAGGTAGTAGGTTGGCCAGGGCACCAGCTGCCGGTTGAGATACTACCACTAGAGTGTTATGGGGATCTTTGACTGGCCAGACAGTACTACATTGGATCCTTCTCTCTGGTTACGGTTCTTTCCCTTTGCCTACACAGACACCAAATAGTCTGGCCTATTCTTTACAGATTCTCGTCTGTCCTCATACACCTGACAACACTAAGATTACCAAACAATTCTTCTTCACCCAAGGGGCTAACTACAGCACTGTAACTCTTCAGTTGCTACTTTCCTCTTGGTAAGGGTACAAGAGACTCTTTAGCTATGGTAAGCAGCTCTTCTAGGACACTCCAAAATCAAACCATTGTTCTCTAGTCTTGGGTAGTGCCATAGCCTCTGTACCATGGTCTTCCACTGTCTTGGGTTAGAGTTCTCTTGCTTGAGGGGTACACTCAGGCACACTATTCTATCTAATTTGTCTTTCTCTTCTTTTGTTAAAATTTTTTTAGTTTATATGGGAAATATTTTTTTTAATGTTACTGTTCTTAAAATATTCTATTTTTCCTTGTTTCCTTTCCTCACTGGGCTATTTTCCCTGTTGGGGCCCCTGAGCTTATAGCATCCTGGTTTTCCAACTAGGGTTGTAGCTTAGCATTTAATAATAATAATAATAATTCACACTGTGCATTGATAAAAATAACTTTAATTTAAAGCGTAATAATATCTGAAGCCATTACCAAATGAAATAAAACTACTCTGTGACATATAACACTTTCCTTAACCCATCCCCTTTATCATCTTATATATCTTGCCGCATGCACATCGGTATGGTAAGTGAATAGTGAGGGTGTCTGATAAATTATTTAATGATACCCGTGCATATGACAATGATTACAACACTGAAAAGTTGCCATGAGTACTTGTGAATAACTAGTATGCAATAATTGACCATCACCTATGAAAACATCAACAATGACTATATCCATGCAATGTTCTGAGATTTTTTTTATTTGTGGATAAGGACAATGCATTTTAACCCTTTTACCCCCAGGATATTTGGAACTTTCCAACCCTTAAACCCCAGGGTTTTTTTTTTTTTTCAAGCACATTTTGCAGTATATATTTTTTAAATTGCTCTAACAGCCTTAATTTTTGTCATAGAGAGGTCAGGTTGGTCTCATTCTCTTGGAAAATGCCTGAAGTTTCTCAAAAAATTATCAAAAATATGCACAAAAAAAATTGTAAATAGCAGTTTTTTGCAAGGACGTAACGGTACATCCATGGGGGTAAAGGGATGCGTTTTGTAAAACGTACCAGTACGTCCTTTGGGGTTAAAAGGGTTAAGTTAGGTTGGGGGGGAATGTGTGGGATTGAAGTTTACTAGTGATGATGCACGTGCTAAATATTTTCCAAAATTATAATTGAGCAGTAATTTTAACCACTATTGGTAAGTATATGAGCCATTACTAATTAAATCCCATATCTCGCCAATAGAAAATAGGCCACTATAGTCAGCACATCACTGTTTTTAAATAAAATTCCATGATGGCATACTATTAATGTACTATAAATTGCACCAGGGAGAAAATAAACTTCTATCTTCCCCTAAACCAACCTAAAACACCTTGACCCCCAACCCCAGCACAATCCAACTTACCTAAACTGACCTAAGATGCAGTGTTCTTATACATCAAACATCGTGGTATGTCTGGGAGGTGCCTGGGTAAATATGTAGGAATGTTTGTAGATCGGCTCAGGTATAAAAATAGGAAAATTCAATCCTATTCTAAGGTACCACGCCCACACCTTACCTATGAAGGCGTGTTATTACGGGGGATGGGGGGAATAACACTCTGCTGCAACCCCCACCTCCGTTACCTCTACTTGGCCTGATTAGCAGAAATAGCCGCTATTCTACAAACTACCCATAATATGCCCGTATTTAGCAAGAACTTACTTTCCTATACACAAACCAATAAAACAAATAAAATCATAAGTTTAAACAATTACTGTAGTAAATAAAGGCTATTCTTCTTTTGCTTGATTAAAACTTATGCTAAGGTTATACAGACTAGTTAATTACTACAGTAGATTAGAATCAATGGTAAGATGGCCAAGTAAATGAAGGCCAAAGCTTTAACTTGACTATGAGGTAAATTTTTATATTTTAACTATCTTTTACATGGTTTAAAAAACAGGAATGTGGTGTAATTTTAGACATTCTGAATGCTTTTTTACAATTATTTCTGGTGGAAATCCATAATTTTTTAGTTACGGAGGCTCAACTACCATAACTGAAAACCTATGGTTTTGCGCTAGATATTGTCATCAATTACATTCGAAACATCTTAAAATATACAGCACTGTGTATCAGTCTAATTGTATGATATCTGAATTAACTTTGTTAAACTTTGTTGTTTCCGGCAGTCATCCTCATAAAAAACCAGTCATCATAATAAAAAGTCACTGTAATCAAAACCGAGCAATAGTTATGAAACACAATGAAAACACTTGAGCTTTTATTTGCCAGGAATTCCGGACGCCTAGAAAACATTACCTTCGACCCCATTTTCTATGGAGTCATTCATAAGTTCATCATATTACAAATACCAGTTTTATTATAGTTACGGACGGAAAAAGCTTTTCTACTAAAAAAAAAAGGTGTTTCCAATAGAAAAAGCCCGTATTCTTCAAAAATAGCCCTTATTTTCAATGCAAATAAAAACTAAAGTATCTAAGAAATAATAATCAATGGGGTTAGCGTGCTCAGCTCAGCACGTACCGCTTGCCATTACATAAGAGCTTGATGTTTTGCTTTTTCCGTGAGCGAAGCGAGAGCACGGCGAATCAAAAACCACAAGATTTCTAAACAACTATCTTCGTTCTTAGACGGTCCAACAGGTTTTCGGTTTATTTGCTGTTAAAATGAAGGTCAAATTCTGTATAAGCACATTATATACTACAGGAAAAACTTTATTCCTATTCAAACTGTCGTTCCATCCGTAATTATAATTTTACCTAAATACCTTCTTACTTAATTGAGATAATGATTTACTAGTTTTTGCTCTGCCACATTATTCCATCACTCGCGGTTAAACATTACCTCATTGCTCCATGTTCTGGCAAGCGTAACATGTTTCGCTACGCGCGTTAACCCTGGGGACTAGTATTTCATCGTTAGTTATCAATCATACAAGCTTGAGAATTTTATTAGCTCCGTTAAAATAGTCTGGAGAAAATTGTGACAATGTAAAATACAATCGACTATACTAACCTTCCCTAGCCTAAAAGTACCCAATATTTGGCAAGATCGTCATACAAACCTTCAGCCTTTTTCATCACTTCTGTTGCTTGGACTTTGTGTATTTCTTCCAAAAGGGCCACTCTTTGCTCCGTAGAAAGGGAACTGACAAATTCCACAACGGTGTCCTTGGAATAGGTCGGCGTGTTTCCTTGGATGCTCCCATCGAGAATTTCTTCATTTTTATCGCTTTCGGTTACAACGGTTGTGTCAGCTTTTGTGGAAAATCCAATAGCCGGCGTTGCAGATATTCGATTTTTAGCTACATAAAACGAACTAGAATATGGGACTCTATCGCGTAGACATCGTAAAATTAGGGAAGGAAAGGCGACGACAGGCTTTCCTGTCAACATTGTAAACAAACCAGCAGCCGACGCTATTCCCAGTTGCCGGTCGAGATGCGCAAGTAACAAAAACTGGAATAGGTTCTGCAACAATGCTGCAACCTACGTGTCATTTTGCACGTACTCAAAATGCAAACTTCCATTTAGTTTATGTAAGAAGTAATTAGAGTTTTTAAAATTAGTAGCAATCATCCTCATGCTCACCGTAGCGCCAAACGTCTCTGTGTTTCTAATGGGGCTATCTACATATCACACTCAAACCAATGACGTAATTTTTCTGCCACTTGGG
>NC_090730.1:168104190-168126690 GCF_036898095.1 Palaemon carinicauda
TATTATTATTATTATTATTATTATTATTGTTGTTATTATTATTATTATGTAGGACATATCTGTTTTGACGCTGTTACTGTTTTTAAAATGATATAATGTTAATTTATTCTCATCATTTATTTATTTCCCTATTTCCTTTCCTCACTGGGCTATTTTTCCCTGTTGGAGCCCTTGGGCTTATAGCATCTTGCTTTTCCAACTAGGGTTGTAGCTTGGCTAGTAATAATAATGATAATAATAATAATAATAATAATATCATTATTATTATTACTTGCTAAGCTATAACCCTAGTTGGAAAAGCAAGATGCAGTAAGCCCAAGGGCTCCAACAGGGAAAATAGCTTCCCAGTGAGGAAATGAAATAAGGAAATAAGAGAATTAATTAACAATTAAAATAAAATATTTAAGAACAGTAACAACAATTAAGATAAATATTTCATATATAAACTATAATAACGTCAACGAAATAAGAGGAAGAGAAATAAGATTGAATAGTGTGCCCGAGTGTACCCTCAAGCAAGAGAACTCTAACCCAAGACAGCGGAAGACCATGGTACAGAGGCTATGACACTACCCAAGACTAGAGAACAATGGTTTGATTTTGGAGTGTCCTTCTCCTAGAAGAGCTGCTTACCATAGCTGAAGAGTCTCTTCTACCCTTACCAAGAGGAAAGTAGCCACTGAACAATTACAGTGCATTTGTTAACCCCCTGAGAAAAGAATTGTTTGGTAATCTCAGTGTTGTCAGGTGTATGAGGATAGAGGAGAATATGTAAAGAACAGGCCAGACTATTCGGTATATGTGTAGGCAAAGGAAAAATGAACTGTAACCAGAGAGAAGGATCCAATGTGGTACTGCCTGACCAGTCAAAGGACCCAATAACTCACTAGTGGTAGTTTTAATTACCCATGGAGGCCTGAGACTTGATTAATTTTGATTCAAAGTAAACTTAGATAATTTAAATATCAAAAGAAACAAAAATGTTTATCAAAGATTATGAAAAAATACGAAATGTCTCCTTAATGTAATTCGAGGAGCGTAGACGATAGACCAACGACTGGCCACCACCGTTTTATTTTTTATTTTTTTTTTTTTTTAGCTGTTATGAAACAGATCATCGCCATAGTTGGTTACTTAAATACATGGCGGGGTGTCGAGGTAACATTTCACAAGCAATCCTTTTAGGGATAGTTTAGAAGTTTAAAGGCCGCTCATGAATGGCAGGGCCAAAAGGCAGTGACATTGCCATGTCAAGCAGGACAATGCCATATGATCAGCGCCATAGCCCCCTCTCCACCCAAGCTAGGACTAACGAGGACCAGGCAATGGCTGCTGATGACTCGACAGATATACCTTTAGGCTCCCCCTAACCTCCAATCCTTAGCTTACTAGGGTGGTGAGATTGCAGCGACCAAAGACTCTAACGAGGTTGAGCGTGACTCGAACCCCAGTCTAGCGTTCACCAGTCAGGGACGTTAACCCATCGGCCACCACAAAAAAAAAAAAACTTAAACACAGAACATATATTTCCCATTTAAACAGTTTGGTTAAATATCAATGTTATATTAGGATGAAAAAAAAGAGAGAAAATAATAATACTTTAAACTTGTGGTATTTTAAGGCTGTAAAAGTCTTCCAGTTATATAACTGGAACAAACTATTAACGCCAATGCAGTAAATAAATGGCAAATGCATTCAAATAAATTTGGTATCTATAGATTTGTTCTCTCTGTGAATATCATTTACCTTTCTAAGTGTTGTCTTTCGTTGGAACCTCGGCCTAATGATATCTTCTCCAGCTACAACAATGTTAGTACAGCAATGTGTTTTTAGCAGCATTTTTCCTCTTTATAGACATGTTCTCCGAGTTCCAAGTTTATCTCTGCATTTGTCTCTTCTCGAAATTTTCTCCCCGTCTTCAAACTTATTCTTCTCTCTTTTTTCGTTTTCAAGAAAGAAGTAAGACAATTGAATGCAAAACACTTTTATATATTCTCTGAGAGAGAGAGAGAGAGAGAGAGAGAGAGAGAGAGAGAGAGAGAGAGAGAGAGAGAGAGAGAGAGAGAGAGAGAGATATTCATGCATCATACAATTAATAACCAGAAATTAATTCACAAACAAATAATCTTATTAGGCTACCAGGTGAACATATTAGATATAAACAAAAGTTGTTCCTATTTGTACTATCGAGTAAGGCAACTTAACCCTAAGACTGGCACAAAGGCTTTTACACGCCCCAACGTTTGAGAACATGGGTTATATGGCCTGCCATAGACGTCAAGCAACTTAATTCATCTAAGAAAAACTAGCTGATGCAAAGAGTGACGTAAATGCTCCTGACAGTTAATAAACGATTACATTGCCTTGTAATTTTAACAGAAATAAGATAAAAAAAAAAATCAGCATAAATTTTATGATACTAAAATGCCATATATAGTGAATTGATGCGATAAAATAACATTTTTATGAATTAATTATAGATAAAACACTTTCATATATAGTGTTCCCCCAGAACATTCCTTTTTTCATTTTTTATCGCTGTTGAAACGAATTGCATTGTCATTCAGGGAGTGCTAGCTACGATGCGACTTGAAAAGGTTAAAACCCTCTCTGTCCCAAGAAGGCGCCAGACTAAATCGAGCGGTGTCTCAGTCTGAGACTCCAAGGACCCTATAGCATATCCCAGGGACCCCCCATGGTGCGTCGCTCTGCTTCGTCCTACAACAGTCGGAACCAAGAACGAAGAACTGGTTATTGAATTGGTAGTTTCTTCATATGATGATTGATTGTAGATTGCCCAGCACTACAGACTACAGGCTCTATACTCCCCGACAGATATGAGAATAACGTTAGATTATACGGAGTGAAAGTAAAATACAGGTTGGCACGGACAAGATCAAGGTCTATAGACCTTGGACAAGATGACAAGGAGAGAGTCCGAACCAGGTCTCAATGTAGTCCTAACCCCGGTCCTTCTCGGTCCTGCAAATTCATTTTTTTTTTATTATTATTATTGAGAGGTACTCATGGGACGACGTCCAATTAGGGAACATTTGTTTGTTGATAAAATATGCTGCTTTTGAAGGTTGCTCCCTCATACCTCCGCTGGTTGGAATTGAGTTAGTCCGAACAGACAAGTCCCAAGGTCTATAGGTTATATCTCTATAGGCCTAAACATTGCGAATCATGCCATTGTATTTTATGGCAACGGATGAGACTAAAAGGGAAATATATATATAAACGTATGATGTCTTTGTATATGAATTCATGAATTCTCACTGTAGAGTCTGTTGATGTCCCTAGTGGACGAAAGTATGCTACTAACTCCAATCGAGTCTTTTCATTTTTCTTTTCGTGGCTAGAATACATATTCTATGCTCATCACGTGTCAGCTTTCGTGATCTCTATACATACGAGTGCAAACTTACCTTCCTCTTGTCCAAATTGAACGCCAATCAGAGTTTAACAAGGCACAAGTAGTGTACATTGCAGTGCGGTGAGTACTACATGTTGGTTTTCTGTATCTTCTGTTTTATTCATCATACTAAAAGCCTGTTAGCTATACTTTTATTCACGGTCTATAGACATTGCTTTTATTAATGCTCTCTCGGAAATATTTCGATGTCATTCAATGTGATTTCTTGGACAAAAGGAATTATTATTAGCAATTTCGTTCTGGTTTTTGAAAAACACATATTACACACATCTCTGTCCCGTTACATTTTTCCTTGATGACTTAAAGGTTTAAAGGCCACTCGTGAATGGCAGAGGCAAGGGACAATGCCCTAGAGACTGAACATATATACGTATGATCAGCCCCCAAGGCCCCTCTCCACCCAAGCTAGGACCAAGGAGGGCCAGGCAATGGCTGCTGATGACTCAGCAGATAGCCTTATTGGCTCCCCTAAAAGCACCATCCTTAGCTCACAAAGACGGTGAGGTTGCAGCAACCAAAGAAACGATCGAGTTTGAGGAAAACGCAAATAAATTGGTATATTCTATTTATTAATTTCACACATGCTAAATAACTACGCTATCTAAGCTTTCCCATGGTCAACAACCATTTCCCATACACAATTAAATTTCAAAATTCTTTCTTCAGCGTTTAACAAGTAGAAAAACGCGTATAATTATATAGCTTATAATTTTACATGCAGCTTTGCTTATACTACTTTATGAGTCTAGTGTGTTGTTAAGATACGTTCACTTTAAATTGTAAAATAAATAGTGCATTTTTTACCTGAGAAAAGGTTCTTGGTGAAATAAGTAAATTTCATCGGTAGAAAGACAATTGCAAGTGTGCAATTTAAAATCTATGGGTTTTAATTTAGTCAACATTTAGTTAAGGAGACATAAGTTACTAAGGCTCTCTCCTGACCAGCAGGATGGGATATCCTAAATATTAACACATAGGCCTAAGGCAAATTAGGATTTTATTTTATTTTCTGTGAAAGGATTTTTTTTCTTATTGTTATGAATATGTCGGTTGTTTCAAGAGCATAGATTTGTACTAGGATTTGTCCTTTTGCTGTAGGAAAAAAACGGAAATTTAATTATAAAACGATGTTCTACTAGATTAGCTTCCATTAGAATATCTTTTCTCTATACTCCTTTTGTCTCAGAATACTTGGACACACACACACACACACACACACACATATATATATATATATATATATATATATATATATATATATATATATATATATATATATATATATAAATAAATTTATATATATATATAAAATATATATATATATATATATATATAAATATATATATATATATATATATATATATATATATAAATGTATATATATATATATATATATATAAATGTATATATATATATATATATATATATATATATATATATATATATATATATATATATAAAACCACTGAAAGGTTAAATTTGTGAAAAAAATTCCGTAAAATTGGCAGTTTCATGTAGCTCATTAGCAGCGCATTTAACCCACTAACATACACAGAACAATTTGCTGCAATCTTGCTCGAACTATGTTACTTCCTAGATGTTGAGTCTCCTTCGGTATACCTTTCACACCATTTGTCTAACTCTTCATTGGTCTGTCTTTCACCCTTCTTTTTAAAACATTTTACACCATCTATCCAACATTTCCTTTCACCCTACCCTTTAAAACTTTTTACACAATCTATCCAACATTTCCTTTCAACCTACCCTTTAAAACTTTTTACACCATCTATCCAACCCTTTCTTTCACCCTACCTTTTAAAACTTTTAACACAATCTATCCAACCCTTCCTTTCAACCTACCTTTTAAAACTTTTAACACAATCTATCCAACCCTTCCTTTCAACCTACCTTTTAAAACTTTTAACACAATCTATCCAACCCTTTCTTTCACCCTACCTTTTAAAACTTTTAACACAATCTATCCAACCCTTCCTTTCAACCTACCTTTTAAAACTTTTATCACAATCTATCCAACCCTTTCTTTCCCCCTTCCTTTTAAAACTTTTAACACAATCTATCCAACCCTTTCTTTCACCCTACCTTTTAAAACTTTTAACACAATCTATCCAACCAATTCATTTCAACCTACCCTTTAAAACCTTTTACACAATCTATCCAACATTTCCTTTCAACCTACATTTTAAAACCCTTTACACCATCTATCCAACCCTTCCTATAATACTGCCTTTTAAAAAGTCCGAATTGTATACCTTTCTCACTTCCCCAATCTTCCATCCTCTCCGCATGGCCAAACCATCTCAACACACTTTGAGCTTGATGTAATCCTGTTTATGACTGATATTACATATCTCTATATTTCTCATACTGCCAATTATACCTCATTTCCTGCGTAAACAGTTCATCTCTACAGCGTTCACCCTTTTTGCACACGACACATCTCGCTAGCTTCCTCGCAGCACCAATTCTGCGACTCCTCTCTTCTCTCGTGCTACCATAATTCAGATATTTTCATCCATATATACATATATATAGACTAATACTTTCATCAGAACACCATTTCAGATTTTGGACGGTATTGTAAAACTATATACGAATCACTCCAGTGTAGAAAAATAAAACTTGGAAAACAATATATATATGAAGCAGTCCAGTGTAGAAAAATAAAACTTGGAAAACAATATATATATGAAGCACTCCAGTGTAGAAAAATAAAACTTGGAAAATAATAAATATTCCTCAAACGCTACAAAATTCATCACATCACAACATACAATTTAAAGAAATATATGCTACAAATACGTGCAACGCTGATTTCTTCATGTATCTTTTTGAGATGCCAGTGACGGCAAAAGTCCTAAGAAGTGAAGGATCTCCATGGCTGTCTGCACAGAGTCTATGGTCATGCCTTCCCCTATTGAAAGAGAGAAAGAATAATACATTAATACAAAAATCAGCAATCATAACATTGACTTCTTAACCATTAAATTCTAAGATGAATTAACCATTTTCCATGCCCAAGGCTGTGTTCTCACTGGAGACAATTTGGTACATGCAGATGGAATTCAAATTACATCAATACGAGTAATACAATTTACAAAGATATCTAAAGCCATTGGTTGGAATGGTCTCAATGGAATCAATATATTTCTGATTTAAGAATCACCCCACTCATGCTTGTGACTGCAGAATTGATACTTTGGGCTAGCTGTGTCCATACAGGCTGGGATTCGGCCAGTGTAGGTAGGAGCAGGCTGCAGCTGGAATTCCTAATAAGTCAATTCCAGTGAAACTTTTCACACAGGGATCTGAAGAGTGAAGACATTGGATGGAACGGTCTTATTGGAATCAGTGTATACCTAACTTGAGCTTCTGCAAACTTCAGCCTTCACCAGCCAAATTGCTGCATTAGACTGGCAACTTCCACATAGGCAATGAGTCGTTAGGTGTAAGCGTAGAAGACTAGAGCAGGAATTAAAATACACAATGTTCTGAAGACACTACTAAGAGCAGTTTCATTGGAATCAATGTATTCCTTATTAAAGTTTCAGCCTCAACTGCTGAATACCCATTTTAGGCTGACTACACTTACTAACACGGTGATTCAGCAGGTGCCAGCTGAAGCTTGAATTAAAAACACACGAATTCCAATGAGACTTTTCATGGAGATCTAAAGACACTGGCTGGAATGATCTAATTGGAATCAAAGTATTTCAAATTCAAGCTTCAACTCATTCCTGCTGCACCTGAAGTTGTCGCCTTAGACTAAATAGACAGGGATTCAGCAATACCAGGCAGGAGGGAGTTAAAGCCTAAATTAAATTCCTCAATGAGACTGAGGACTATGAAACGTGAAGTAGGAGATGATGAATGGAGAAGTATTGATTTAAAAGCTCTAGATAGCGACGGCTGGCGAAATCTAACCAGGGCCCTTTGCGTCAATAAACATAGGAGGAGATGACGATGATGACCCTACTGACATCTTTAGTTCTCTGTCTGAATGGTTTCATTCAAATCAGTGAATATTTATTCTAGCTGAATTGCTGCCTGAGGGCATGGGCCCTTAGAGTTCGCCAGTTAGTTTCTGATACCTTTTGATGATTTTCTTTTCCCCTTTATCTTTCGCTCTTTCGTATGCTTACATTAACATCTAATTGGGAATGATTAGAGAATAAGTATACACAAAGAGATGATGTCTTCATATATTGAAAATGTTAACGCTAAATATCTTGCTATTTGAAGAACCTTTATATTTAGATAGTACAACTTCGAAACCTTTTCTGTGAATTCTCTGAGATCGTTGGTGAAAAGGGTAATTTCTACAAAATTCTGAGAAAAAAAGATCCATCATTATAAATTCAACTGTAAAATTTAAGCAGCCAAAAATTTTGAAAATATGAATAACACAAAAGCCCACTGTAATCATCACTATATCTTTATAGTTTGTATTAAATTTGATGTCTCCTTAATAGCTCAGTTCTTAATTGTTTGAATGAAACCCAATTTTAATTCTTTTGTATTTTGGGCAGTGAGGGGTTGCTGATTTCTGTACTCCGACTACCATAAAAGTAAGTATAATCCACAAAAAGAATGAACTACATTCAATATAAATATGAACAAATTTCACTTGTTTGCTTCAATACGTCTTAAGATTTCTTTTAACTTCAATAAGAATTATACTTAAAATTTAAATCATTCAACTTCCTAATAAAAAGTGCTTACCAGGTTCTTGTCTGTCAGATGACCCCATCAGGCTGAAGAGAGTTTTTATGGAGAGTCGTCCCCTTGGACCACAATTTCCTTCTGCCAGTTCTGCAACTGCCCATACAACCGCCTGCGTCACTTTCGTCACCATTCCCATGTCCTGCAGCCCTTCTTCTTTGCTGTCACAGAACTTGTGGTAGCACTCTCTCATGTAGCCACGGTATGGACCTAGTAAGACAGATTCGTTTGTATATTCAATCCATAAACTAACATTAGGCTGCCTTTGTCCAGTTTTCAGAAATATTCAGATAACCTTTAGACCCCCATGATATACTGCCCACATTATTCATGATGGAATCTACAATTGGATCTCATTTCTTACCCATATCAGTGACAAGGACGGCTGGAATTGTCTTCTCATAACTTGTATCATTCGGGTACCAGAAACGGACATGATCTGAACGGATGAAGTCGAAGTGGTTCCTCAAGACCGATATGTTCGGTACCTTGGCACCCAGTTCTTCTAGACCCATTAACTCCATCCTGTATTTTGGGTGACCCAGTCCATGGTAAAAGCGATTTAATCTGGGGAAAGGATGTTGAATCATTTACGAGAAAGAAAACTATGTTAGATGAATCTCTTATGAGTTAAAGAAAACTATGCTGGGTGTTGGATCGTTTGAGTTAAAGAAAACTATGTTGGACGTTGAATTGCTTATGAGTTAAAAAAAACTATGCTGGACTTTGAATCGTTTTTGAGTTAAAGAAAGCTACCTTGTAATCCCTTTAATTTTCCACTCTCATTTGGAAATGACGACAAATCCTCTATCTTATTGCAGTTAATTACTGGTGTCTAATTTCGAATTTATTTCTGGTGGATTCATTTGCATACACAAGGAAATTTAGGGGAGATTGTAGCTGCCTTGGACAAAACCCATACATGACATAAAATACATAAATCAATCCTTTTTCAAACTCTTAATTGCCTTTTTTGCACCCTCAAGAGTTATTTCCACAAGAAATCTCAACCTTGCATTAGCATTTTCTAGATGTGCATCATTCTCCTATTCATTCTCCTGCATGTTATTTTCTTCTACTCTGCAACTTCCCCTGAAATAATTTATCTGAAAGCAGATTTTCAAATTTATAATGTAATGGACAAGAGAGAATTATATAAAAAAAAAAAACACAGGAAAGTCCATATAGCGCATAATGGTAAACACAAATTTAATTGAATCTCCTTATATAGTAGACTTAACTTTCAGCCCTTTTAGTAACAATTGGAGAAATAAGATGATTGCTCTGTGCAAGTACTTACATTCATAAGAGACATTGAAAGTGACTCCCCAAATATTTATGACAATCAATCCTGATTATATATCTGCCATAATTGCCTTTTCTGTGATTTAAGATATGCCACTATAAACGGATGTTGAAGACAATCAATTTTCTTCGCTGATCTGTCGTAACAAACACATTGAATGTCTGCTTACTAATTCTCCTGGGCTATGAATGAGGATGACTATTAGTATTGTTAAACTAAGAATGAAGTTTTGTTCAAGAACCTGTGCTTGGGCACAAGGGCTAGGGAATCTACAACAACATTGTTCAAAGAAGGAAAATTCCACTTACGTCATGGCTAAGTGAGAGTCCACTTCTTTCCTGTAAAGGATGGCAGTGAAATCTCCGGTGTAATTATGTTCAACCATACTCTCATTAACACTGGGGAGATAAGCTGCCCACGGGCCTGGGAAATCCTGTAGCAGAATTGGATGCTTTCAAGTAAATTACACTGAAATTAATTATCAAGGTATTTTTATGAATTTTATCTCCTAGTACCATTGCATGTACATTTCCTAAGACCTACTAACTCTTAAGATTACTCCAGTTTTCATTTTTCTAGGTCAAGGTTCCTTAATAATTTTCATAATTTAGCCCTTCAATGGTCTGACAATAGCTAGATCAAAAAGAGAAACAAATATTTTATGCATTGCAATGGTGTTCAAATGTCTATCAAGTCCATCCTCACCTGACTATCTGGATTTGGATCCCAGTTTGAAATGCAATCCAGGATGAAAGCTCCTGTTACTTCTTCGATGCCGAATTCTTTTATGATTGATTTCACGAGGTAATCCTTAACAAACATGAGGGAGCCCTGAGTGCCTACAGTAAACAGAAGGAAGAAAATGGAAATTTTATATTGGAAATTTTACTCGGGAAGTTCATCATGGCGGTTCAAATACCAAGAAATAGTGAAAATATTGCGACTGAATGAAATTTGACATAGTGACTACTAATGCTATACAGTAATAATGATATTTCATAAGTGTCCTCTTACTACATTACTTAAAATTAATATCATCAAAAACAAAGGAACAACTTACCAACTTCCTCCAAATCAAAGGCAACAAAGAAGATGGAGTGGCCATAGGAACATCCGCTGGAAGAGAGAACCCGAGCGGCTTCTACCAATGCCGCCAACCCGGAACCGTTGTCATCCAGTCCAGGGGTGTCTGGTACTGTGTCGTAATGAGCCCCTATGATAACGGGCTTGTCCTGGGGAGTCCCCCAGTTGGATCCTGCCAGAATGCCAATGACATTCACTCCCTGTAGCTCTTGGTCAAACTGGCGAGTAGGAAAAATAAACACAAGTTTGGAGTACTTACAGTATATATATATATATATATATATATATATATATATATATATATATATATATATATATTTCCACAACTCTCCGACAAAACATGATGACGCTCTATCAAAGGAAATGCATTTTTTTCAGGGAGCCAATGTATTATCAAGTGCAAAGTTATGAGACAGCAGAAAATAGTTTTCATAGTTTAAAATGAATCATGTATAAGTTTTTATACATAGATTTTGGCCCATTTGGTTCAACACTGGGGTAGGAATTCTACGTCAAAGTGCAACAAGGAGAAATCTACCCTCCGTACAGAGGTAGAATAACGTGGGTAAACAGTGCCGCGGATAAGCAGCTTACCCACAGTTGTGAGCTTACCCAGAAAAAATATTCCGTGGCGGAGAATATGTGGTCGACCACCATCAGACCAAAGGAGTCGAATTTCTTTGTGAGATAAAGAGCAACTGACAGTTTATGTATCCCGGATGAATCTGATTGAGAAAAACGATAAAGAAAATTAATATTTATAAATCAATTCTAAGGGAGAATTACAGCATTAATTACTTCTGCAAAAAAGTCTGTTTTGGTGGTTATTCTATAAAGTGAACATACATGATTCTGTTAGGACAGTTTTGGTTTGTTATATATATTGGATATTTTAGCTACTTGAAAAAAAAATGGTTGAGTTTTTCATTGAAAAATAGTTGTTTTTCAAGATTTTTGCCGTTTGAATTAATAAGTAATAACTACCCTAGAAAAAAAAACAATTATGGAGTAGAAAGGATAACAAAACCCAATGATAAATCCTGGAAAGGGGTGGCTTAACTTTCTGCATGGAACAGTACTATTTTATTCCATACATATTTCTGTAAAAATTCTAATACGTCGTAGTAAAACTAAAATGAAATTTTCAAAATTTCTTTTTCTAACATCTAAGTGAATGCTGAAATTCGTACCATGGTTCCTAGGAAGGGTGAATGAAGTGGACATCATGTGTTTCAAATGCTCTGGAGCTACGTGGAGTGGCGAGGATGGACTGTAAAACTGTCGACCTGAAATTTCTTCCTCTTTCGTTAACTGGAGAAAATACGCCTCCAACTCTTGTGGGAATTTCCACTTTTCGATTGGTAATATCTGAAAAAAAAACTCAAAATGTACATGTTGGTATCGTTGCGAGTAAAATTATTATAGTCAATGATTTGTTTAACTTTTTGGGCTTCTTAAAATCCGAATAAATCACCCAATTCATCAGAAAATTAATCAATCAATTAAACAATCCTTCAATGATTGAATCAATTAATTAGTTAATCTATCAATGGATGAATGAAGTAATTAATTACTATATACTTAGAGTGATATATATATATATATATATATATATATATATATGTGTGTGTGTGTGTGTGTGTGTGTATATATATATATATATATATATATATATATATATATATATATATATATATATATATATATATATATATATATGTGTGCATATATATATATATATATATATATATATATATATATATATACATATATATATATATATATATATATATATATCCCATCCATTTCCAATTAAGAAATAGCTATTTACCAGCATACTCTTTATCCTTAGAGGGTCTAAAGGTGTAATCTTAAATTAAAGATTTGATAAGTCTCAGATGCTCGTTTGACAGATAGAATTCAAATTCAGGTGTTTCTTGTGTGAGAAAACTACATAGCACCCTTAGTCAAAATTGCTCATCAACAATTTATTTAATATACTACCCAGTCCTTTATTATTTTGGATAATGACTAAACCATTAATAATGGAGAGTAAAAGATAAAGATAAAGATAAAGAAAACGAGAGGGAGGAAGAAAAGGGACTCCATAGTCTTACCAAGGTAAATCATGTGGCAGACTGTGACTAGGTCTCAACAGAAAGGCAGGCTGGACATGACTACTTTATTAACACGACATCACAAGCTTTTATACAAACAGTTGAGTATAACGATGGCATAAAAACTTCAACACTATGAAACATGCAAATGCAAGCTTGAACAGGTTTTTCTAATATCAGAGAGAGAGAGAGAGAGAGAGAGAGAGAGAGAGAGAGAGAGAGTCCTTCCTTAGCCTTGTAAAGGCAAACTTAAAATGGGTAAGCTGCTCACCCTCACCAAGGCAAACCTAAAATGGTAAGCTGCTCAGCCTTACCAAGGCAAACCTAACATGGGTAAGCTGCTCAGCCTCCCCAAGGCAAACTTAACATGGGTAAGCTGCTCAGCCTCACCAAGGCAAACCTAACATGGGTAAGCTGCTCAGCCTCACCAAGGCAAACCTAACATGGGTAAGCTGCTCAGCCTCACCAAGGCAAACCTAAAATGGTAAGCTGCTCAGCCTCACCAAGGCAAACCTAACATGGGTAAGCTGCTCAGCCTCACCAAGGCAAACCTAACATGGGTAAGCTGCTCAGCCTAACCAAGGCAAACCTAACATGGGTAAGCTGCTCAGCCTCACCAAGGCAAACCTAACATGGGTAAGCTGCTCAGCCTCACCAAGGCAAACCTAAAATGGTAAGCTGTTCAGCCTCACCAAGGCAAACCTAAAATGGGTAAGCTGCTCAGCCTCACCAAGGCAAAACTAATATGGGTAAGCTGCTCAGCCTCACCAAGGCAAACCTAAAATGGGTAAGGTGCTCAGCCTTACCAAGGCAAACCTAAAATGGGTAAGGTGCTCAGCCTTACCAAGGCAAACCTAAAATGGGTACGCTGCTCAGCCTCACCAAGGCAAACCTAAAATGGGTAAGCTGCTCAGCCTTACCAAGGCAAACCTGAAATGGGTAAGATGCCCAGCCTCACCAAGGCAAACCTAAAATGGGTAAGCTGCTCACCCTTACCAAGGCAAACCTAATATGGGTAAGCTGCTCAGCCTCACCAAGGCAAACCTAAAATGGGTAAGCTGCTCAGCCTTACCAAGGCAAACCCAATATGGGTAAGCAGCTCTGCCTCACCAAGGCAAACCTAACATGGGTAAGCTGCTCAGCCTTACCAAGGCAAACCTAGAATGGGTAAGCTGCTCAGCCTTACCAAGGCAAACCTAAAATGGGTAAGCTGCTCAGCCTTACCAAGGCAAACCTAAAATGGGTAAGATGCACAGCCTCACCAAGACAAACCTAAAATGCGTAAGCTGCTCACCCTCACCAAGGCAAACCTAACATGGGTAAGTGCAGAGCCTCACCAAGACAAACCTAAAATGGGTAAGCTGCTCAGCCTCACCAAGGCAAACCTAACATGGGTAAGCTGCACAGCATCACTAAGACAAACCTAAAATGGGTAAACTGCTCAGCCTTACCAAGTCAAACCTAAAATGGGAAAGCTGCTCAGCCTTACCAAGGCAAACCTAACATGGGTAAGCTGCTCAGCCTTACCAAGGCAAACCTAACATGGGTAAGCTGCTCAGCCTCACCAAGGCAAACCTAACATGGGTAAGCTGCTCAGCCTCACCAAGGCAAACCTAAAATGGGTAAGCTGCTCAGCCTCACCATGGCAAACCTAAAATGGGTAAGCTGCTCAGCCTCACCAAGGCAAACCTAAAATGGGTAAGTTGCTCACCCTCACCATGGCAAACCTAATATGAGTACGCTGCTCAGCCTTACCAAGCAAACCTAACATGGGTAAGCTGCTCAGCCTTGCCAAGGCAAACTTAAAATGGTTAAGCTAATCGAGACTTACTTTTGGATCAGGATCTACATGATTAGGATCCCAGCCAGTCCTAAGAGCGTACATTATCTTGATGGCATCGTCGAACTCTTCGTCAGATGGGGATAGGGTCAGAGGACCGGAAAACTGGCCGCTGAAGATTACTTTTAGGACTTCTAGAGCCTCGTCGCTCACGTTTGGAACGCGAGCGCGAATCTGCTCCTCCGTTAAGGCTGGAATCACTGAAGGTTCCTGGAAGATGATGTTGGTTTGTATGTACGGTAGTTAGGTCTAAATAGTGGTCTCTATATTCATTTGTTTTTTAAAATAACCTAACTTGCAGTAAATGTTTTCATGTTGAGCAGGTTGACATGTATTTTTTTGTAGTTTATTTATGAAAGATTTACTTTAATGTTGTTAGTGTTCTTAAAATATTTTATTTCTCCTTGTTTCCTTTCCTCACTGGGCTATTTTCCATGTCGTGGCACCTGGGTTTATAGCATCCTGCTTTTCCAACTAGGGGTGTAACTAAGCAAGCAATAATAATAATAATAATAATAATAATAATAATAATGGGGCCCCTGAACTTATAGCATCCTGCTTTTCCAACTAGGGTTGTAGCTTAGCAAGTAATAATAATAATAATAATAATAATAATAATAATAATAATAATAATAATAATGGGGCACCTGGGCTCATAGCATCTTGATTTTCCAACTAGGATTGTAGCTTAGCAAGTAATAATAATAATATTCCTGTTTCTTAATTTAAGCAAATTGTACCCTACAGAACTTTTATAACACTACATTATTAAGATTGACTTTTTCAGAACATTACGAGCTTACCTTCTTGTCCGTAATGAGTAATGTATTCTCTTCTTGGCTTGTGTCATTACTAGACTGTGTTCCATGTTGCTCAACTAGATGGGACATTCCCTTGCAAAAAAAGATAAAATAAATAAATAAATAAATAAATGATAATGACAATAAAAAGTGAGATGGAAGCTACATTTAGATGATCAGTTTAGAATATAATAATCCCGAAATATTGCTCATATTTAACAAAATATATTAGCAGATTAAAATGGTAGAAAAAGGCTTGGTTTCATGTAGCCTACATATCTCTGCCTAACAGAAATACAAAAACAATTGTGATTTTTCAGCATTCAGTACTGTTTACTGGTAGCTTTTAAAAGCAAATCTGTATCAAAACATTAAAAATAAAAATGGTTTTAAACGTTGTAGAGACTCTGCAGTCAGAGCAATTGGTGTTGTACCTAGTGATCTTAGCCTTCTAGAAGCATTGTCAACGTACTACACACTATAACGTTTACAATGCTGTAATATAGAATATAATATAGAGGCTGTACACTAATTGCAAGTGGTGTTGCAAAAAACACCAACAACTGTAAAAAAGACCCAAAGAGTTACTTGCATAGCCCTCGAGTTCAGTTTTAGCGTGAAGGTGCTCGTCGACGGATGGGCGAGGAAGGCGTAGATGGTGAAGTCCTCAAGAGCCCGGATGTGCTCAGGTGACGTCACATTTGAAAAGTCGAGGGAGACGCGAGCCCAGATGACGCCTAGTAGGCTTAAGAGTTCGCTCAGAACTGGAAATTGATAATATATCTGAGATAATTTTCACTATTTTTATCATTTAATTTTTTTTTCACAACGACGTTACCTTTAATTGGATTTTTTGAGTATTTACAAAGTGAAAAATAAAGAGTAATAAAATCAAATAACTAAATCAGATAAAGACAATAAATCATAAATCGTCTATAGAATTAAATCTATATGAATATTACTAAACAAAAATTGGAGACTGAACAGATAACTTTGAAAAGGGTATTAAGAAAAGGAGGTTACTATCAGGTTTAAACAACAACAACAACAACAATAACAATATAAATAATAATAATATAGATAATATGAGAGAAATATATATAAAGAAGTCTTTAGTGGCCACCATTTTAAAAGCTACTCTTAGCCATATGAGAGACGGGAATATCTGCACATATCTTAAAATTCCACACAACTAAAACATTATGTCGGTTGGCTTGAACTTCGAGCAAATTCACACCATGGATATCACTTGGAAATCGCATCCATAGATTTTTCAATATTCTTAATAATTTATCTGGTGTATATAGGCCTAATGAATCGATAACATTTTCTTAGAAATGAACTAGGCCTATTTAGCCATTTAAAAACTATAAGTGAAAGACAGTATGATTTGCATGAGAAAATTTATAAATCTGGATTTAGATAAGTATGGGATTTAATACAGTCAATACATTTAATACATTAGAAATACAGTGAAGTTGTCAACAAGTTGCTTAGGTATTTAAAGGTTTAAAGGCCACTCATGAATGGCAGAGGCAAGGGACATTGGCATTGCCCTAGCTAGTAGGACAATACCCTGCAGACTGTCCATATATACATATGATCAACGCCCAAGCCCCCTCTCCACCCAACCTAGGACCAGGGAGGGCCAGGAAACGGCTGCTGATGACTCAGCAGGTAGACTTATAGGCTCCCCAAAAACCCATCCTTAGCTCACAAGGATGGAAAGGTTCCAGCTACTAAAGGAACTAACGAGTTTGAGCCGGTGATCACACAAATTTTACAACGAGATAAATTAAGTTTATAATTACATGTTAAACTGACACTTGAAATAATAAGTAAAATTTCCCTTGATCTGGATTTTTCCATTGTTTTCAATATGTAATGATTACAACCTGGGGAATATTTTTTTTCTAATTTCCAAAATAATAAATCTAATAATTTCAAAAATAATAATCTTAATTTTAATAATTTCAAAAATAATAATCTTAATTTTAATAATTTCAAAAATAATAATCTTAATTTTAATAATTTCAAAAGTAATAATCTTAATTTTAATAATTTCAAAAGTAATAATCTTAATTTTAATAATTTCAAAAATAATAATCTTAATTTTAATAATTTCAAAAATGATAATCTTAATTTTAATAATTTCAAAAATAATAATCTTAATTTTAATAATTTCAATAAAATATTTTAAGAACAGTAACATTAAAATAAATCTTTCATATATAAACTATAAAAAGAGACTAAATCCACGAGATCATTAACTTAAAATTGTTCTAAAAATAACCGTAGAAAAGATGAGGTGAAAGAAGCTTGAAATCGTGAAATGACGAATAGGCCTACGGTTGAAAATTTTTGTGTGTTGTAAAAAAGAAGAATCAAGTTGGAAAGACATATTTACATAGTGACCAACCCTACTGAAGAAGTATTTTCAGGTTTCAAGAGTCCATAATTAAGTCTACCCTCCAGACGCAGGAGTTACGCGAAAATGTAGGCCTATAGAAAATTCAGAAGAATCGCAAGAAAGGAGAACACTTACATTGATTACGTAGTTATTTCTTGTTCTAAAACTTAGATATTTAAAGATAATAATTGTACTGCTAGATCTATTAGGCCTACACTCGCCCTCCGGACGCAGGAGTTCCGCGAAAATGTAGGCCTATATAAAATAAAAAAGCTTCCCAAGAAAGGAAAACAGTACATACATTGATAAGGTAACTCAGTCCTGATATAAATATCAAATCTTTAATGATATGAGTTATTTGAAGCCTTGTTTCCTTCATAAAATATTTTACAAATTGCTTAACGGATTTCTAAGCTATAAGAACCAGGCATGCTTGCTAAATCAGCATTTATTCTTAACATAATAACAAAAATCTTTAGTTTCTGCCGTTTTCCCTTCTTGAGAAAAATATTTAATGGGATGAACAATTTAGCGAGATCGAAGGATAAAAATACCATATGTGAGATGTTATTGTGTACTTATATTCATATAAGAACGGGCAAATGAATAAGAAAAGTAAAATTAACTAAATTTTTAGGAAATATTGTATATTTTTGCAACAAAGTCGAAATATAAAGAAATATTTTCTCTTCCTTATCAGATTGTTGATTTTAATTTAGTTTAAACGGGTGATTTTGATCTAGTTTAAAAGGGTGTCGAATTTTTTTTTATAATATTAGAACAATATTAACAGTTACAGATATTCAGTATATCTTACTTAAAATAATAGATTGCATTTAAGCCTACAGTTATAGTAAACTAGTGGATGGATGTTTGAAACCTGAAAATAGACATTATTCAAGCAATGAAACAAAGAAGTTATAAGCATTACCTAAACTCTGCAAGATAAGAAACCAAAATAAAGAACTCACTGAAGAATTTTTTGAAAGCCATGACGGCAGTGTAAGTAAAGTTGAAGAATCTCCCGGTAGATGGCGAAAGTTGACCGAAGGCTCCTCCCAAACACCGGGTCTCAAGAGCCCAGCATGGATGGAATAATTATATGATGGAAGATGGAATAGGATGGAACGAAGGCTAGGTGGAGAGTAGTGGAAGCGGAAATATTCACTTTTTAGTTTATCTGAAAGTTGGAAAAACAATAAATTGACAGTAAAAACAAGGGATATAAAAATATCTTAATATGTTCACTCGAGCTAGAAAGATAAAGTAGATGTACAGTAGAATCGCATAAAGAATAGGCCTACATAATATAAACATAAACAAATTAAAATAGCCATTCCAACAATTGGTACAAAATCTAATATGGATAAAAAGTTACATTTCTCTTTTGATATAAATTGGAAGATAGAGAAATCCAAATAGTGTGTTTTGACTTTTAATTCTGAGAAGGAAGAGATTTCAAATAGCAAAATAGCAGAATAGGCCTATAGATCGAAGTCTCACATTTAACAAAATAATAATTAGCAATTTTATGTTGTCTTAGATTCGTCAGAAGTAATAGAAACTTAAATAAGAGATATTTGTGTAAGAATATCAGAGTAAATATAGTCTTAGTGAGTCTTTTGGTAGAAAAAGAATTGTGTCTAAAAAAGTAAAAATTAATAGGTCTTTGGTCACATCGTCACTGTAATTAACACATGATTTAACACACAGAAACACATATATGGAAATACACAAAGCTATGGAATACAAAAAGACAAAACATAACATAAGAATTATTTGTTTGAATAGAGAAATTTTCTAAACTTTCAAATCAGCGCTTCACACATAGGCCTACACTGATTGCCAACTCTCTCTCTCTCTCTCTCTCTCTCTCTCTCTCTCTCTCTCTCCTAGACATCAAATCCCGTTTTTCTAATACATGAATAGAGAATTTTTTTTAACCTTGCAGATCAGCGCTTCACACATAGGCCTACACCGATTCCCAACCACCTCTCTCTCTCTCTCTCTCTCTCTCTCTCTCTCTCTCTCCTAGACACCAAATCCCGTTTTCATATAACATGATAACCATAAGCATCATGAAATATATTTCCAAGTTAATTTTTAAATACCTTTAACTAGAGAACATTAATGGAAGGTGATTTTGGTCCTATATTCGATAGTGTGAGTCACGGCTGAGCTAATTTTGAAACTCAATTAGTATGAACAGATTCCACAATGATAACCTGGATCTTGTAGTAAGATGTACAGTTGGACACACGAATTCCTGGCAAACATCGATCTTAGGAAGTGCACCCTTTCACACGCTAGCGAGTAACCAAAGTCCAAACAGATAAGTGTATGAAGAGATAGCAGAGGAGGTGGGCGGGGCTAAGTATAGGTACTCGCAGCGCAGTAAGGGTGTGACTGGGCGCATTTCCTTAGAGCGAGGTGTGTTAGGATTTCCTGTGTCCAACTGTACGGAATAGACCTTCCTTAAGATAACATAGATAAAAATATATTTAAGGGAAATATGGATGACAATTGAAAAACTACAATGGGTAGTAGTGATAAAATACGTAAAATAACTAAAAACGCTAAAGTTTGATACGATACTAACTATTTAACATTAAAATATGAAAGTCTGATATGGAGATGAAGGCTTCAGGGTCATGTTTTTAAAGAGAAAATACGCACTGGGTTTCCTGACTCGGCAAATTTCCTATTTCTATCCTATAAAATATTTTATAAAACGATTTGCCAACTTTGTGGTAGTGTCTGCTTTCTATTTTGCTTTGTAAACGGGCGGCGTCCTCAACTCCTTAAAGGCGTAGTCCCTAGTCACACGATCTTTTAGCATCTTGCCATGGGCGTAGCTGGGTGCTTGGGCGGGGGGGGGGGGGACTAGAGCCACGCCTCGTAACTGACACAATAGGGATGCTATAATTCTTTCTTTTGAATATTTATGAACTAGATGGTTTTGTTTGAAGAATGTAAAGGATGGTGCAATGTTTAACTGTTTAAGATCGTGTTCTTCTGGCCTTAATGGTCTTTAAAATTTGGGTTTAATACTAAAGATATAAAGCTAATATATATATATATATATATACACATATGTGTGTATGTGCATTGATATATATATATATATATATACACACACATATATATATATATATATCAATGCACATACACACACACACATATATATATATATATATATAAATATATATATATATATATATATGTATATATATACATATATATATATATATATATATCAATGCATATACACACACACACACATATATATATATATATATATCAATGCACATACACACACACATTATATATATATATATATATACTGTATATATATACATATATATATATATATGTGTGTGTGTGTGTGTGTGCGTGTGTGTCTGTGTGCGTGTATGATTTAATCTGTATTCCACCAGCGCTCTCCTTTCTGAAAACAAAGCCTATGGTTAATATTATATGTAGTATTTTTTCGATATACTTTCTTCACCATTTTGCGTGTGGCTCAGCAAATATTGAAAGTAAAATTTAATATCCAAGAGGGTAGGAATCTTATATGAATAAATTAATATTTATAATAAATATACATGAAAGAAAATTAAGTATTTTGCTCCTCGGTAATCAAACAAGAAACTGAAAGTCGTGTCTGGCAAACTCAACCCATAGATGAGCTTTCACTAGGAACAACAATGACGGAACAAAAAGCTTGAGATTATAATGGCAAAAACTACCACAAGATGAAATAAAAAAAGAGGGAATTTAGGGAAATTAGGCCACTCTCTCACACAAGTTGCACAACCGTATGGATAATGAGTCAGAGGTAAACAGACAATAAGGAAGTAATTACGTTTTTTGTTACCGAGTACGTAACTCTACTTTCCTCTTTTATAGTTGTAATGTAATGCTGTGTAGTTGAAGATCAGAAGCGGTTTTGAAATGCTACAGTAAATGAAATTAAACAGACTTTCCTCTCTATCCAGAGGTTCGATCTAACGGCTTTTACCTCAACTATAATTTAGAGCGAAGGAAGTTCCACACGAATCAGGCATGAAAAACACAAAGATAATTGTAATTAATTCTATTACGTTTTCAGATGATGTCATTGGTATTTGCAAGATCCCTAGAATATGCAAAACCTTTGCCTAATATTGTTATATTACTTCTCTTGTAGTTTATTTCCTTTCCTCACTGGACTACTTTCCCTGTTGGAGGCTTTGGGCTTAGAGCATCCTGCTTTTCCAACTAGGGTTGTGGCTTAGCAAGTAATTATTATTATTATTATTATTATTATTATTATTATTATTATTATTATTATTATTATTATATTTTTAAGAAATCGAATTCAAAAGATTTGATTATCTTCAAATACGTAACGAAAGTGGAGAAAATGTTGATAAAAGAGAAAAAGCAATACGATAAACTACCAATAACTTGAACAGATTTTTAAAAAATTTCCCTTAGTTCAACAGCGGTGAGTTACTCTCTAACGCAAATATCAATTTATGATTTTCTCTAACGCAAATATCAATTTATGAATTTAAGTAAAAAATTAGAATATATTTGTTTAAATTTTTTATATAAACGTTAGTTCTTTGCACCTTTTTTTTAAGAATCTGGGTGATCAGATATAGAATTCGAAATATAAGATAAAAACATAAAATCAAGTAGGTCTAAATAACAGTAGGCCTATAGCAGAACTAATTAATTAATTAATCATTAATATTTCTTAACAGATTGACTTTAAAACATC
>NC_090730.1:168131690-168136690 GCF_036898095.1 Palaemon carinicauda
TAATAATAATAATAATAATAATAATAATAATAATAGTCTTGTTCTGCGCGTAATACCACTAAATATTATTATTATTATTATTATTATTATTATTATTATTATTATTATTCCCCTAATACATATATAAATAGATAATAACGTTGAAAATTGGTGTTTGAAAGCAGAAAAAAAATTTGCATATACATCTATTGGTGTATTTGGTAAATTACATTTAATGAGCTGTCATTTACCTACATCGCAATTTCCGAAAGACCTAATTAGGAATCACTAATTAGCTAGAACTTCCTTTGTCTCCATATCTCCGCTTATCATATCCGTCTACATATCAACTTAATTATATTTTCAAGTTTTGAATATTTTCCAAAAATGAGTACATTCCTCTTCTCTCTCTCTCTCTCTCTCTCTCTCTCTCTCTCTCTCTCTCTCCAAAAATTAGTGTATTCTCTCCCTCTCCAAAATTAGTACATTCCTCTCTCTCTCTCTCTCTCTCTCTCTCTCTCTCTCTCTCTCCAAAAATAAGTGTATTCTCTCCCTCTCCAAAAATTAGTACATTCTCTCTCTCTCTCTCTCTCTCTCTCTCTCTCTCTCTCTCCAAAAATAAGTGTATTCTCTCCCTCTCCAAAAATTAGTACATTCCTCCTCTCTCTCTCTCTCTCTCTCTCTCTCTCTCTCTCTCTCCGGCGTCAATGACCGATGTCAGGATGCCAGAAAATCTCAAATCAATCTCTCTCTCTCTCTCTCTCTCTCTCTCTCTCTCTCATTACTGCATTCCACTCTTGTTTTACAAATAATTATAACGGAAGTCAATGACACTTCAATAAACGGCTTCCTATACTTAAGAAGTTTCGAATATTCAACTGTAAATAAATAAATAAACAAATTAATGAATAGAAATAAAAATAAATAAATAAAAAACATACGCTACTCAAAGGCGGTAATGTACGTTTCGCCAAATTGATAATTACACCGAAACAAAAAGAAAATTAGAATACCAAAATTGGCATAACGGTATTCCAGATTTTTCATTTCCTGAAGGAAAAAATACTGGAAGCGTAAATTATAATGAGAAAATGACATGTTACTTACGACTGTTACCCTACCGTAAAAATGCCGTAAATTGCGGAACCTTAAAGAGAGAGATAGAGAGAGAGAGAGAGAGAGAGAGAGAGAGAGAGAGTTCATGTCAATCATCTGGTTACTAACAGTTCCATCTTTGTTATTATTATTATTATTATTATTATTATTATTATTACTAGCTAAGCTACAAATTACTTCAAGCTTGTAAAATAGAGAACATAATCTACCTCAACAAACAACAACAACAACAACTACAACAACAACAACAACAAATGCAGCTGTTTGTAGTCCACTGCAGGACAAAGGCCTCAGACATGTCCTTATTCATGCCTGGGACAGTTCGGCGCGAACATATCTCTTAGATTGATGAAGACATCTTTTTTATAAAGAAAAGTGGTGTGTCCTTTTAAATCAACAATCAACAACAACAACAACAACAAATGGAGATGTTTCTTGCCCACTACAAGACAAAGACCTTAGACATGTCCCTTATTCATGTTTGGGCTTTGGCCAGTTTTCATTACCACGCTGGCCACTGCGGATTGGTGATAGTGGGAGAGTTAAATTTGATCTCTCACAGCAAACCAACCTAGTATGAGTGGCCCTGACTAGTACAGCTTTGCTGATTATGGCGATACACAAACCCTTTCACCACATTAAGTTATCCTCACTTAGAATGGGGTTAAATATAGTAAAAAAAAAAAAAAAAAAAAGAATAAGTTTGATCTCTCACAGCAAACCAACCTAGTATAGATTCCCCTGACTAGTACAAGCTTTGATGATTATGGGGATACACAAACCCTTTCACCACATTAAGTTATTCTCACTTAGAAAGGGGTTAAATATAGTAAAAAAAAAAATAAGTTTGATCTCTCACAGCAAACCAACCTAGTATAGATTCCCCTGACTAGTACAGCTTTTCTGATTATGGCGATACACTAACTCTTTCACCACATTAAGTTATCCTCACTTAAAAAGGGGATAAATATATTAAAAAAAACGATTGTAATTATAATTTTATAACTTCGAGTATTTTTCTGGTGATAACTAGAAAAAATACAATTTGCATTAAACAATACTTAAGCAAAGTCTTTCGTATAATTTTGCACTTAACAGATCTGCATATTATGGGGAACTTCGCGCAGCGTATAAATTATGTGTGCTCATTTTCTTGTTAGTTTCTAAGATTGCGCAAATTTCAAGGAAATCTGCGCAAACAAAGAACTGCTTCTTAATTTTCATACTTATGTACACACAAAATAGAAATGTTTATTTTTTATTCTTTTAATACTATAGAATGAAAATGGCTGTAAATTCCATGCAATAATTGTCATGAGAAAAAGTTAAGCGAAATTCTTAGGAATGAGAAATGAGAAAATAAATGGGTGAGGCTAATTGTTGAGAGAGGCTAATAGTTTTGTTTACTTGCTAGAGAGAGAGAGAGAGAGAGAGAGAGAGAGAGAGAGAGAGATTCAACTACACAACATCTAATGTCTTAAAGAAAAAGAGTTGAGAAGAGGGATATGCTATGTTCTTTAGTACCCACAGAGAGAGAGAGAGAGAGAGAGAGAGAATGTTATGTTGAACAGGTTAATGTATCTATATTCTAACGTTGTTATTAATCTATATGAGAGAGAGAGAGAGAGAGAGAGAGAGAGAGAGGGAGAGAGAGAGAGATTCTACTAAACAACATCTAATGTCTTAAAGAAAAAGAGTTGAGAAGAGGGATGTGCTGCTCTTTAGTACCCATAGAGAGAGAGAGAGAGAGAGAGAGAGAGAGAGAGATTCTACTACACAGCATCTAATGTCTTAAAGAATAAGAGTTGAGAAGAAGGATATGCTATGTTCTTTAGTACCCAGAGAGAGAGAGAGAGCGAGAGAGAGAGAGAGAGAGAGAGAGAGAGAGAGTCACAACTCACATTCCAAGACCCAGTTTCGATAAATCTTCTCAGAGATAAGAGGTTAAAAGAACGTCTTGAATCTGGGACATATATTTCAGCGTTCCAACAATGAAGGAAATTCTTTTATTCAGTTGTGCAAATGATGATGTACTAAAACTAATATGAGCATATTTTATCGTTAATTTTACTTCTTATAATAACATCATTTTATTTTTGCTGTGGAATATTTTACCTACTTTCGTTTTCCCATGGACTATCGTGTTCTCTCTCTCTCTCTCTCTCTCTCTCTCTCTCTCTTGCTCAGGATTAAGGATGGTGTTTGCATAAAAAATATTTCTGACTGTTTTCAAATTTGCTTTTTATATTATCTATTTTTAAAGAGAGAGAGAGAGAGAGAGAGAGAGAGAGAGAGAGAGAAAACCATTATGATCAAGACTTGATTTTACAAGACAAGGAAAGCAAGACGCATTATGTATTAACTAGTGTACGCAGCCGTCAATTATGACACCTAAATATTTTGATAAATATGCACACAGGCAAACACGCACCCCCTCTCCCAGGTTATGACTATTCCCTCTCCCAGGGTATGACTATTCCCTCTCCCAGGGGATGACTATTCCCTCTCCCCCTGTCCGAGGGATTGGGAAAACTGAGCGTGATCGTATGTATATTTATTAGACTGGAAAACCCAGGCCTACATGGCTGTAGATTACGAGGCATGAAGTAGGAGGTGATAAAAGGAGAAGTATAGAGAGAGAGAGAGAGAGAGAGAGAGAGAGAGAGAGAGAGAGAGAGAGAGAGAGAAGATAACTAACGTGATTGTTAAACTACGAAAACTAAATTAATTAAAAATGCGTAATTCTGAGAAATCAGTGTTATTCTAAATTGCCTCAATCTGATATTATTATTATTATTATTATTATTATTATTATTATTATTATTATTATTAGCTAAGCTAATAAATAATGACCTGGTTCAGCCAGCAAAATGTTCACGACCGGATGTATTATGAAATGAATAAAAAAAATGCATTTTTCGTCGATTTTGACAGGGCTGGGGTCACGTCAGCTAGGTCACGAACTGGGAATATATGGTCTTTGTGACCGTATTGTACCGTATGTGGTGTATTGAACTAAAAAATATACCTATATGGATGAGGTTAAGGCCATCTTCACATGCGAACTTTTTTCATTTTATTCTGATGCACTTCTAGCGGATAGAATGTTTATTCCAGTTGCCTTTGTTTTTAGCGCTGCTTTGCAACCGGTATTTTCAGGGTTGTGTAAATGACAACTGCAATATTAGGTCAGTAATTGTTAAGTTAATATAGTTATTAACAGTATACACGCAAACACCGACAACTAGTAATTAAGTGTCCATTGTTTTAATGCTATTGCGTTCATGTTTAGACGTCATAAAAAAGGAAAAGCGAAAAAAAAATTCTAGGAAATACATTGACCGAACTATGGTATTTAGGGAAAGATATCTTTTTTCCCAAACTAATTTCTCTGTACTCCCTTATCTTAAGTAATTGGTATTTCCTTATTACTCACATGCGAAATGTACTTTACATTGCAAATAACTAAATTCATTTACCAAGCAAAACTTAAATAAAGTAATGGATTGTAAAATCGTTTATATAATTTATATATATATAAATATATATATAAATATATATTACATATATATATATAAATAAATATATATATATTATTATTATTATTATTATTACTATCCAAGCTACAACCCTAGTTGGAAAAGCAAGATGCTATAAGCCCAGGGGCTCCAACAGGGAAAAATAGCCCAGTGAGGAAAGGAAATAAGGAAATAAATAAATGAAGAGAACAAATTAACAATAAATCATTCTAAAACAAGTAACAACGTCAAAACAGACATGTCATATACAAACTATTAACAACATCAAAAACAAATATGTTATAAATAAACTATAAAAAGACTCATGTCCGCCTGGTCAACAAAAAAGCATTTGCTCCAACTTTGAACTTTTGAAGTTCTACTGAT
>NC_090730.1:168138508-168143508 GCF_036898095.1 Palaemon carinicauda
AGCAAAATGAAAAGATGTTTTTCATTGCATGATTCACTTTGGTATTCAGGATGCCAGAAAGCCTCAAATCAAAAAGAGGTTTTTCTCCATGTTTCATTTACTGTAGCAATACAACAGGGTTCCCTCAGAACATACCAAAGTGATTGATTGATTGATTGATTTGAGGCTTTCTGGCATCCTGAATACCAAAGTGAATAATGCAATGAAAAATCTCTTCATTTTACTTATTGTGGCAATATAGCCCTTTACTCAAAACATATTCTACTTAGAGCAATATAGCCCTTTCTCTTACAACATATTCTACTTAGAGCAATATAGCCCTTTCCCTTACAACATATTCTACTTAGAGCAATATAGCCTTTTCCCTTACAACATATTCTACTTAGAGCAATATAGCCCTTTCGCTTACAACATATTCTACTTAGAGCAATATAGCCCTTTCTCTTACAACATATTCTACTTTAGAGCAATATAGCCCTTTCCCTTACAACATATTCTACTTAGAGCAATATAGCCCTTTCTCTTACAACATAATCTACATAGAGTAATATAGCCCTTTACCTTACAACATATTCCTACTTATAGCAAAATAGCCCTTTCTCTCGCAACATATTTCACTGTAGTTACTTATCTCTACAGATTTTACTAAAGAAGAACGTAATGGGAACCTTCTGGCAAAAGATTGGTCTTTTAACCAGTTTAGGGTAGTTATGATTTGCGAAGCAGTAGTATTTTTATATTATGTGGCCATGACATTTTACTTGGGCTTGGAGCAGGGACTATTTTTTTTTTTTTTTTTTTTTTTTTTTTTTTTTTTTTTTTTTTGAGGGGGGGCGTTGGTTGGAGGAGAGAATGTGCTACTTATTAGGATATCTAGATAGGCATAATTAAAATCAGTTTTTTCTCTTATTTTAATTTTCCAGTTATGTGCTGGTTTTGTGAAATTCACCTACATGGGCCCCCTTTGAGTTGCATTTTTTCAGTTTAATGTTGTAAGATTTATCACAAGAGCAGGTCTCTTTTGATAAATTTTAAACATGAGCTTCATAAAAAAAAGACGTGTTTTCCATTTTATTTCAATTTTTGTTTCGTGCTGGCTTTGTAAAATTCACCTCTATAGGACTTTGGTTTGCCCCCCCCCCCCTTTTTTTTTTTTTTTTTTTTTTCTTTTTTTTATTCAAGTTGTAAAATTTATCACAAAAAGGGCTGTTTCTAGATTGGCTTCATAAACAAAATAACGTGTTTTCTTTTATTTAAGTTTTAGAGTTTTTTTTTTTTTTTTCAAATTCACCTCCATGTGCCCCCCTTTGAGTTGCATATATTATTTATTGGTAAATTTTATCATAAGAGATCTAGTTCTAAATGGGCTTCATAAAAGAAAACGTGTTTTCTCATATTTAAGGTTTAGTTTTTTTTTCTTTCTTTTTTCAAATTCACCTCCATGGACCCCCTTTAGGTTGCATTTTCTTTTATTTAAGTTATAAGATTTATCACAAGAAGGCTAGTTTTAGATGGGCTTCATAAAAAAAAAATTCTTTTTAAGTTTTAGTGTTTCATGTTTTGTTTTGTTTTTTTCCACCGCCCATGCTCCCCCTTTGAGGTGCATTTTTTTATTTAGTGGTAAAATTTATCATTGGAGGCCTAGGTATAGATGCGCTTCATAACATTATATATATATATATATATATATATTTATATATATATATATATATATATATATATATATAAATATATATATATATATATAAATATAAGTTTCTTTCATATTCTTTTCAGAATTTTCAAATTCACCTTCATGGGGCCCCTTTGAGTTGCATTTTTTTATTTAGTAGTAAAATTTATCATAAGAGGTCTAGTTCTAGATTGGCTACATAAAAAAAAAAAAAAGGTGTTTTCGCTTTAGAGCTCCATACTGGTGGTTTTCAAATTCACCTCCATGGGCCCCCCTTTGAGCTGCATTTTTTATTTAGTGTTGTAAAATTTATCACAGGGCGTCCTAGTTTTAGATGGGCTTCATAAAAAAAAGAAAGCTGTTGGTTTCTCTTATTTTTCATTTTTCAGTTTCAAGTTGGTTTTTGTAAATTTCGTTTCCATGGGCCCTTTTTTTATTTTATTTTTTTATGAGGTCTGGTTCTAGATGGGCTTAAGAAAAAATCCGTGCTTTCTCTTTTATTACTTTTTTTTTAATTCATCACGAGGCCTAGTTCTAGATGGGCTTAAGAAAAAATCCATGCTTTCTCTTTTATTTAATTTTTTTTTAATTCATCACGAGGCCTAGTTCTAGATGGGCTTAAGAAAAAATCCGTGCTTTCTCTTTTATCTAATTTTTTTTTTTTAGTGTCATGTTGCTGTTGAAAAATTAACTTCTAATGGCCACGTTAGGGGTTACATTTTTCTAATTAGTGTTGTAAGATTTATCACAAGAGTTCTCGTTGAAATTTCCCACTCCTATCCTGACTATTCCATTGAACTGTATTATGTCCATGGCAAGTCTTACAACAGGAGGTCATAGTGGTGAAATATTTTTTTAAATGTTTGTATATTAACTCAAAACCACCAACATCTCTAGAAGACTCGGTATGCGTCAAACACGGCTATTGCAATTAGGGCAATATACAGTATGTAAATAGAACTTTTATCTTTTTGGTCACTCATTTTCATGTTCTGAGCAAAGTCAGTTTAATCTGTTAATGGATAAATGTGATGATTTATAATTTACAGCAAGTTTCATACACGCTCATACATTGCAATGCTCGTTTTTTATCTCTCTCTCTCTCTCTCTCTCCTCTCCTCTCCTCTCTCTCTCCTCTCTCTCTCTCTCGTAGTTGTTTACTTTTTTTCGGAGAGACCGAGTTGTCATATGCCTGGCAATGCCGCTGAGCGTAGCAGGAAAAATGTGTGTATATAAAGAGAGACAGACAGACAGACACTGTGCGTGCTCTCTCTCTCTCTCTCTTCTCCTTCTCTCTCTCTCTCTCCTCTCTCTCTCTCTCTCCTCTATATATATATATATATATATATATATATATATATATATAGAAAGAGAGAGAGAGAGAGATTATATATATATATATAGAGGAGAGAGAGAGGGAGAGAGAGAGAGAGAGAGAGAGAGAGAGAGAGAGAGGAGAGAGAGAGGAGAGAGAGAGAGAGCGCACGCACAGTGTCTGTCTACCTGCCTCTATATACATAATTTTTTTTCCTGCCACGCTCAGCTACATTGCCAGGCGTATGAGTACTCGGTCTCTATGAAAAAAAAGCGAATAATTACGAGAAAAAGAGAGAGAGATACATTGCAATTTATTATTTAAGGTAGATGTTTACAGGGATTGGTATTTGTATAATTAAATAGCGTACCTATACTGCAAAAAGCTACATTGAAGCAGTATATAATAGGGTCCTTCAGAATGACATGCAACCGTATATACCTACATAAGGGCGTTACACTTCGTCCCAGAAACTGGAACCAGGGAAGCCTTCAACCTGACGGCTCCTTACTATTTATAGACGATTATGATAATAATATATATTTATCTTAGTAATTGTACATATTTAGTTTATATTAAGTTTATTGTCCTGTTCTTTCATCTTTTTTAAAGAGGTTTGTCTTGTTTCTTCAGTTGCTTCCTTGTGTTTAACACCTCAAGGTTTGGTAGATGATAGCACGAAGATGGCTGTTTAATGTTCTTGTGGAGGAGAGAGAGAGAGAGAGAGAGAGAGAGGAGAGAGAGAGAGGAGAGAGGGAGAGAGAGAAAATAGCATTTTCCATCTCTATGAATTCTAAAACTACAGAACAAAACGAACAGCTACGAGAGAGAGAGAGAGAGAGAGAGAGAGAGAGAGGGGAGGAGAGGGAGAGAGAGAGAGAGAGGAGAGAGAGGAGAGAGGAGAGAGAGAGGGAGGAGAGAGAGAGAGAGAGAGAGAGAGCATTTTTCATCTATGAATTCTAAAATTACAGAATAAAACGAACAGCTACGAGAGAGAGAGAGAGAGAGGAGAGAGAGAGAGAGAGGGGGGGGCATTTTTCAATATCACTTCTAAACTTAGACAAAAGCGAACTGCTACGAGAGAGAGGAGAGAGGAGAGGAGAGAGAGAGAGAGGCGCTTTTTAATCTATGAATTCTGAAATTACAGAACAAAGCGAACAGCTACGAGAGAGAGAGAGACTGTTGCGGAAAGGGAGGAGGGGATGTCAGTTGCTAAAACCTTTGTAAGCAAGCAGGATTTCACCGGTTTAAGGGCCGGGCCTCATATTGCATGCAGAATAACCTGGAATTCTAATGGATCAATCAGCGTCTTTCTCTTTCGACAGTGCAAGTTGCAATGTCATTGCACCAGTTCTATTATTCGGGGGAGTTTATAGATAGCCTGAATGTGATCGTGCGTCATATGCCTCTGTAATTATGAATGTTGTTATGAATAATGTTATTCAGGTTGTATAAATGTATCATCTATTTATGGTCGGAATTAACGATATGTGATGCTGCTGATGACGTCTTCATACTTTTATGTAGTTTGCAATTGGCTTAGTCATTTTAAAGGTTAAAGGGCACTCGTGGATGGCAGAGGAAAGGGATAGTGGCATTGCCCTAACAAGCAGGACAATGCCCTAGAGACTGACCATTTTAGAAATGATAATGGTTTAAAGGCCACTCATTAATGGCAGATGCAAGGGACAGTGGCATTGCCTTAACAAGCAGGACAATGCCCTAGAGACTGAGCATATTACAAATGATAAGTGCCCAAGCCCCCCTTTCCACCCAAGTTAGGACCAAGGAGGGCCAGGCAATGGCTGCTGATGACTCAGCAGATAGATCTATAGGCTCCCCCAAACTCCCCCATCCTTAGCTCACAAGGATAGTTATGTTGCCAGCCACCAAAGGAACTAACGAGTTTGAAAGGGACTCGAACCCCCAGTCTGGCAATCACGAGGCAAAACACTACCACCAGGCCACCTCTCTCTCTTCTTTTTTTTTTTTTTTTCGCAGTAGTTTATAGGT
>NC_090730.1:168148508-168161008 GCF_036898095.1 Palaemon carinicauda
CATGTAGGATGGAATACCACTACTCGCCACGTTGAATGGAATACCACGACTTTCCATGTAGGATGAAATTCCACGACTCGCCACGTTGAATGGAATACCACGACTTTCCGTGTAGGATGGAATACCACGACTCGCCACGTTGAATGGAATACCACGACTTTCCGTGTAGGATGAAATACCACGACTCGCCACGTTGAATGGAATACCACGACTTTCCGTGTAGGATGAAATACCACGACTCGCCACGTTGAATGGAATACCACGACTTTCCGTGTAGGATGAAATACCACGACTCGCCACGTTGAATGGAATACCACGACTTTCCGTGTAGGATGAAATACCACGACTCGCCACGTTGAATGGAATACCACGACTTTCCGTGTAGGATGAAATACCACGACTCGCCACGTTGAATGGAATACCACGACTTTCCATGTAGGATGAAATACCACGACTCGCCACGTTGAATGGAATACCACGACTTTCCATGTAGGATGAAATTCCACGACTCGTCACGTTGAATGGAATACCACGACTTTCCATGTAGGATGAAATACCACGACTCGCCACGTTGAATGGAATACCACGACTTTCCTTGTAGGATGAAATACCACGACTTGCCACGTTGAATGGAATACCACGACTTTTCATGTAGGATGAAATACCACGACTTTCCACGTAGGAGGAAATACCACGACTCGCCACGTTGAATGGAATACCACGACTTTCCATGTAGGATGGAATACCACGACTCGCCACGTTGAATGGAATACCACGACTTTCCTTGTAGGGTGAAATACCACTTGTCACGTTGAATGGAATACCACGACTTCCCATGTAGGATGAAATATACCACGACCCGCCACATTGAATGGAATACTACGACTTAACATGTAGGTTGAAATACCACGACTCGCCACGTTGAATGGAATACCACTACGTGATTCAAGGAATTTCATCTCGGTGGTTATCGAGAAAACCACGACTTGCCACGTAGGATGGTGGGCAGGATACGATCATCTTTAATGCCCTGGAGCTATGACGTCAAGCCAACTTGGCGGCGGCAGCGGCCACCCGCTGTGATTCCTTAAAGGACATATTGCACTGGATGGAAAAACGAAAAGGAAAAGAGTTGATCATCTCATTGTCTATTTGTAGGTCTTCGTCCCTTCTTTCTATAGGAACCTCTTGTGCTGTGATATCATTCAGTTTCAGTTTGATATTGTTTGTCAGTGTCTAACCTTTTTTAAATCCGCCACTCAGATTTTGGAATTCGTATCGATGAAATCTGAATCCGTCAATCAGATTTTGAGATTTCACGTCGATGAAATCAACCCACCTATCAGATTTTGTTGAATGTGTCAATCAGATTTTGGACGTCGTATCGATGAAATCTGAATCCGTCAATCAGATTTTGAGATTCACGTCGATGAAATCAATCCACCAATCAGATTTTGTTGAATTTGTCAATCAGATTTTGGACGTCGTAACGATTAAATCTGAATCTGTCAATCAGATTCTTGAATTTATATCGATGAAATCTGAATCCGCCAATCAGGTAATGTTGAATACGCCAATCAGATTTTGGACGTCATAACGATTAAATCTGAATTCGTCAATCAGATTCTTGAATATATATCGATGAAATCTGAATCCGCCAATCAGATTATGTTGAATACGCCAATCAGATTATGAACGTCGTAACGCTGAAATATGAAACTCAGATTTTGTTGAATCCGCCTATCAGATTATGAACGTCGTAACGCTGAAATAGGAAACCGCCTCAGATTTTGTTGAATCCGCCAATCAGATTATGAACGTCGTAACGCTGAAATAGGAAACCGCCTCAGATTTTGTTGAATCCGCCAATCAGATTATGAACGTCGTAACGCTGAAATAGGAAACCGCCTCAGATTTTGTTAAATCCGCCAATCAGATCATGAACGTCGTAATGCTGAAATATGAAACTGTCTCAGATTTTGTTGAATCCGCCAATCAGATTTTGAACGTCGTAACGCTGAAATATGAAACTGTCTCAGATTTTGTTGAATCCGCCAATCAGATCATGAACGTCGTAACGCTGAAATATGAAACTGTTTCAGATTTTGTTGAGTCCGCCAATCAGATTATGAACGTCGTAACGCTGAAATATGAGCCAATCAGATTATGAACGTCGTAACGCTGAAATATGAAACTGCCTCAGATTTTGTTGAATCCGCCAATCAGATTATGAACGCCGTAACGCTGAAATATGAAACTGTCTCAGATTTTGTTGAATCCGCCAATCAGATTTTGAACGTCATAACGCTGAAATATGAAACTCTCAGATTTTGTTGAATCCGCCAATCAGATCATGAACGTCGTAACGCTGAAATATGAAACTGTCTCAGATTTTGTTGAATCCGCCAATCAGATTATGAACGTCATAACGCTGAAATATGAAACTCTCAGATTTTGTTGAATCCGCCAATCAGATCATGAACGTCGTAACGCTGAAATATGAAACTGTCTCAGATTTTGTTGAATCCGCCAATCAGATTTTGAACGTCATAACGCTGAAATATGAAACTGTCTCAGATTTTGTTGAATCCGCCAATCAGATCATGAACGTCGTAACGCTGAAATATGAAACTGTTTCAGATTTTGTTGAGTCCGCCAATCAGATTATGAACGTCGTAACGCTGAAATATGAAACTATCAGATTTTGTTGAATCCGCCAATCAGATTATGAACGTCGTAACGCTGAAATATGAAACTATCAGATTTTGTTGAATCCGCCAATCAGATTATGAACGTCGTAACGCTGAAATATGAAACTATCAGATTTTGTTGAATCCGCCAATCAGATTATGAACGTCGTAACGCTGAAATATGAAACTGCCTCAGATTTTGTTGAATCCGCCAATCAGATTTTGTTGAATCCGCCAATCAGGTTATGAACGCCGTAACGCTGAAATATGAAACTGTCTCAGATTTTGAACGTTGTAACGCTGAAATATGAAACTGTCTCAGATTTTGAACGTTTTAACGCTGAAATATGAAACCGTCTCAGATTTTGTTAAACCCGCCAATCAGATTTTGAACGTTGTAACGCTGAAACATGAAACTATCTCAGATTTTGGAATCCGTCAATCAGATTTCTCAAGGCGTAGGATGCCAGAGCATTCAACTGAACGGCATGGATGGATGCTAGTGAATCCTGAAGACGGGAAGCCCTTGAAAAGGTCGGTTGTGAGCCGTAAAGGTCAAAAGGGAAAGGTTAGGATGGCTTAGTCATTTTAACTTGCGTCCTTGGGATGATTAAACAGAGGTGTATCATGAATCTGTTTGTAATATTCGGCGTTTTTAAATCCAAAATTATTTATTAATGATAATTACATGATGTTGAATATGTCTTTCATCTGTATAAAGTCATTCTTCATTTCTGGAATATTTTAAAGTGATTAAAGTAAGGTTTTTTTATATTCAATTTATTTGTATACGCAATTTTTTTGTATGTACACAATTTTTTGTATGTACGCAATTTTTTGTGTGCACACAGTTTTTTGTATGTACGCAATTTTTTTGTATGTACGCATTTTTTTGTATGTACGCATATTTGATGCACGCAATTTTTGTATGCACGCAATTTTTTGTATGTACGCAATATTTGTATGTACACAATTTTTTGTGTATGCAATTTTTTGTATGTACACAATTTTTTGTGTATGCAATTTTTTTGTATGTACGCAATTTTTTTTGTATGTACGCAATTTTTTATGTACACAATTTTTTATGTATGCATTTTTTTTGTATGTACGCATATTTTATCCACGCAATTTTCTGTTTGTACACAATTTTTTGTACGTACGCAAGTTTGGTATGTACACAATTTTTTTCTGTACGCAATTTTTGTATGTATACATTCTTCTTACGTACTCATTCTTCTTATGTACACCATTTGTATGTATGCTTTTTACGTACTCATTTTTTGTATGTACACAATTTTTGTATGTGTACATTTTATGTACGTTTTTGTATGTACACTTTTTTTCTCTACGCAGTTTTTGTATGTATACATTCTTCTTACGTTCTCTTTCTTCTTACGTACACTATTTGTATGTATGCTTTTTACGTACTCATTTTCTGTATGTGTACATTTTATGTACGTTTTTGTATGTGTACATTTTATGTACGTTTTTGTATGCACACATTTTTTTTCATTGAAGACCTTGCGTGCAGCCTACTATAAATCCTTAGAATTAGGCGAACACCACTTCTAGTTCCTTGTCTTTCAACATATTCGTGGAAACATCTCCTGTCCTTGACCAACTGCTTCTCTTAAGCTTCATGACGGACGCCCTTGTGATCACTTCACGCATCTGTGCTGTGCACAATATGTAGCATTGAAGAGTAGAAAAGTATACGGACCGTAGAGAGAGATTTTTAGATGGCAATCTGTATTAATACCGATTTTGCTTTCATGGTTTTTTTTTTTTTCTTTTTCTCCGTAGTGCAATTTAGGGAGTTTTCTCCCTGCTACATCAGTAATTTTTTTTCTCTCTTAGTGCAACTTATGGAGTTTTCTCTGTTACATCAGTAATTTTTTTTCTCTCTTAGTGCAACTTATGGAGTTTTCTCTGTTACATCAGTAATTTTTTTTCTCTCTTAGTGCAACTTATGGAGTTTTCTCTGTTACATCAGTAATTTTTTTTTCTCTCTTAGTGCAACTTATGGAGTTTTCTGTTACATCAGTAATTTTTTTTTCTCTCGTAGTGCAACTTATGGAGTTTTCTCCCTGTTACATCTGGTGGTTTTTTTTTCCGGTAGTGCAACTTAAGGAGTTTTTTTTTTTTTTTTTTTTTTTTTTGTTTTTTTTTTTTTTTTTTTTTTTTTTTTCTCCGTAGTGCAACTTGGGGAGTTTTCTCCCTGTTACATCAGTAATTTTTTTTTCTCTCGTAGTGCAACTTAGGGAGTTTTCTCCCTGTTATATCTGAGTGTTTTTTTTCCGGTAGTGCAACTTAGGGAGTTTTCTCCCTGTTATATCTGAGTGTTTTTTTTTTCCGGTAGTGCAACTTAGGGAGTTTTCTCCCTGTTACATCTGGTATTTTTTTTTCCGTAGAGCAACTTAGGGAGTTTTCTCCCTGTTACATCTGTTTTTTTTTTTTTTCCTAAGTGCAACTTGGGGAGTTTTCTCCCTGTTACATCTGGGGATGAATGGCCTCCCTGGCTCTATCTTCGAGTAATAAAGCCTTAATTTATAAATATATGTGGGTTTCTAGATGGGTTTAAACTGTCTTGGCTTACTTCCGCTGTATGGAAAAGACACTATGATATAAAGAACATGAAATATTAAAAGTGGATATGCCTGGAATATTGAAATTTGGTAATTTAAGTCACCATGAATTGGCAAAAAAAAAAAAAAAAAAATTAAAGATTGAAAGTAAATATGCTTGAAATATTAAATGTTGCTCAATACTACACAGTATTCTAGAAGTTTTATTCCAGCTGTTACCAAGTTGTGGATTGATCTTAATCGGGTAGTTGAATCAGTAGAACTTCAAAAGTTCAAAGTTGGAGCAAATGTTTTTATGTTGAACAGGCTGACATGAGTCTTTTTATAGTTTATATATGATATATCTGTTTTTGACGTTGTTGATAGTTTATATGGGACATATCTGTTTTGACGCTGTTACTGTTTTTAGAATGATATATTGTTAATTCAGTCTCATCATTTATTTATTTCCTTATTTCCTATCCTAACTGGGCTATTTTTCCCTGTTGGAGCCCTTGGGCTTATAGCATCCTTCTTTACCAACTAGGGTTGTAGCTTGGCTAGTAATAATAATAATACTTAGGTCAATTAACCCCCCCTCCCCCAAAAAAAGCATTGCATTTGAGAAAGAAATAAAAATCCTATTTTATGTCAATGTAATGAACAATACCATTACAACCTTCTGTATTGAACGAAATTTAAATGAAAGTTGGATGTATTTGCATGTTTGAAAAACATCATCTGAGTGTAAAGTGGTTTCCCAGAATTTATCGCTTACACTCGCAAAAAAGAAACTGCTAATTCTTGCAACTCTTGGCTCAGCATGTTAGCCTATCTGTGTATTACCTGCTGGCCATGCAAGGTGTCGTTCGTCTTGTGATGGCGTGAGTATTTCAATGCGGAAATCGAATCCTGTTTAATCCAGTCTCTCTCTCTCTCTCTCTCTCTCTCTCTCTCTCTCTCTCTCTCTCTCTCTCTGTATTTTCTGATTAAATGCCATTTTCAGTGTTTAACCTATTCAAATGTATTAGTATACATTTATTTAAAGTTTGAAGAAAGATTCTCTCTCTCTCTCTCTCTCTCTCTCTCTCTCTCTCTCTCTCTCTCTCTCTCTCTCTCTCTCTCTCTCTCTCTTTCTTCCTGTATTTTCGGGTAAAAGGAAATTTTCAACATATAACATTTTCAGATATACCAGTATATATTTCTAATTGTGAAGAAAGACGAATTTTTCTCTCTCTCTCTCTCTCTCTCTCTCTCTCTCTCTCTCTCTCTCTCTCTCTCTCTCTCTCTCTCGTTTATTGTTTCGTGACCAATCTGTCGAAATATTCTTACCGTTAGTTTTCCTGTTTTTGTTTTGCTGAAATCGTGCAACCTTTGTAAATGTCAGTGACTCCAGTTTAGCGGAGGAGCTATCTATTATCTTAGCCCCCCCCCCTCAGAAGTGTATAATTGTAGTATTAGTATATGTTTTGCAATTAGTTATTGTTTTTGCAGTGTTTGAGCACCACAAAAATGTATAATTGCAGTTTTAGGTATATTTTGCAATTTCTGATTGTTTTTGCAATAGTTGAGCCCCACAGATGTGTATTATTGTAGTTTTAGTAGGTATATATTTTGCAATTAGTGATTGTTTTTGCAATATTTGTGCCCTACAAAAATGTATAATTGCAGTTTTAGTATAAATTTTGCAATTAGTTAATTGTTTTGCTATATTTGAAAAAAGAAATGAATGGCTTTAGTTAAGTCTATATTCAAGTTCTGCTTACGCAGCTCAAGATTTCAATTGCAAAACAATAATTTGCATCTTGGTGTCAGTAAGCAATGATTATTATTATTATTATTATTATTATTATTATTATTATTAGCTAAGCTACAACCATGGTTGGAAAAGCAAGGGCTCAAACAGGGAAGAATAGCCCAGTGAGGAAAGGAAATAAGGATATAAGAAGTAATGATAAATTATAATAAAATATTTTAAAAACAGTAACGACATTAAAACATAATTCATATTAACAACATTAAAACACATTTCATATACTGTATAAACTGTAAAAGGACTAATGTCAGCCTGTTCAACATAAAAACATTTGTTGCAAGTTTTGAAGTTTTGAAATTCTACTGATTCAACTACCCGATTAGGATGTTCCCTGAATTGCAGTCGAAGATTCAGGAATTAGATTTAATCTCCACCAAGAAAGCTTGGAGAATATGCTTTCCATTTGCTCTTTCTGAATGGGGGAAATTGGCTGAATATTTTCAGAGAGATTTGGTCTTTCTTGATTGGCTGAGTGATCCAGACACACTTGGGAATCAGTCATGGGTAGATTAGATAAAAATATTCTTTTGGTTACCTCATGGGATTTGATTTATATCGTCGTATGAACTATTTAATTAATGTGGCAATCATAAATAACTAGAAGGGCACTCAGTAGAGTGCAGACCTCCGCCGCGGCAGTTTTTCTTTCTCAACCTTTTGCTTGATCTTGACCGTGACCCTTTGACCTGAACATGTATTGATTGACGATCTTGACTGTGACCCTCTGACCTAAACTTGTATTGATTGACGATCTTGACCGTGACCCTTTGACCTGAACATGTATTGATTGACGATCTTGACCGTGACCCTTTGACCTGAACATGTATTGATTGACGATCTTGACCGTGACCCTTTGACCTGAACATGTATTGATTGACGATCTTGACCGTGACCCTTTGACCTGAACATGTATTGATTGACGATCTTGACCGTGACCCTTTGACCTGAACATGTATTGATTGACGATCTTGACCGTGACCCTTTGACCTGAACATGTATTGATTGACGATCTTGACCGTGACCCTTTGACCTGAACATGTATTGATTGACGATCTTGACCGTGACCCTTTGACCTGAACATGTATTGATTGACGATCTTGACCGTGACCCTTTGACCTGAACATGTATTGATTGACGATCTTGACCGTGACCCTTTGACCTGAACATGTATTGATTGACGATCTTGACCGTGACCCTTTGACCTGAACATGTATTGATTGACGATCTTGACCGTGACCCTTTGACCTGAACATGTATTGATTGACGATCTTGACCGTGACCCTTTGACCTGAACATGTATTGATTGACGATCTTGACCGTGACCCTTTGACCTGAACATGTATTGATTGACGATCTTGACCGTGACCCTTTGACCTGAACATGTATTGATTGACGATCTTGACCGTGACCCTTTGACCTGAACATGTATTGATTGACGATCTTGACCGTGACCCTTTGACCTGAACATGTATTGATTGACGATCTTGACCGTGACCCTTTGACCTGAACATGTATTGATTGACGATCTTGACCGTGACCCTTTGACCTGAACATGTATTGATTGACGATCTTGACCGTGACCCTTTGACCTGAACATGTATTGATTGACGATCTTGACCGTGACCCTTTGACCTGAACATGTATTGATTGACGATCTTGACCGTGACCCTTTGACCTGAACATGTATTGATTGACGATCTTGACCGTGACCCTTTGACCTGAACATGTATTGATTGACGATCTTGACCGTGACCCTTTGACCTGAACATGTATTGATTGACGATCTTGACCGTGACCCTTTGACCTGAACATGTATTGATTGACGATCTTGACCGTGACCCTTTGACCTGAACATGTATTGATTGACGATCTTGACCGTGACCCTTTGACCTGAACATGTATTGATTGACGATCTTGACCGTGACCCTTTGACCTGAACATGTATTGATTGACGATCTTGACCGTGACCCTTTGACCTGAACATGTATTGATTGACGATCTTGACCGTGACCCTTTGACCTGAACATGTATTGATTGACGATCTTGACCGTGACCCTTTGACCTGAACATGTATTGATTGACGATCTTGACCGTGACCCTTTGACCTGAACATGTATTGATTGACGATCTTGACCGTGACCCTTTGACCTGAACATGTATTAATTGGCGTGGATTTTCATACGCAAATATGTACCAAGTTTGAAGTCCCTGTGGCAACGATGTTCAAACTTATGGTTGATTACGTGAATTGGACATTTTGGTTGACCTTTGACCTTGACCCTCCAAAATTGAACCATTTCCAGCTTCTTACATAACAGTTAATCCCTGCAAGTTTCATTACTCTACGATTAAAATTTTGGCCAGGAAGCTGTTCACACACAAACACACAAATATAACCTCCTTCCAATTTCGATGGCGGAGGTAATAATGTGGCAATGATAAATAATAATGATACGAATATTAACATTAGTAAGCTTTGCTGTTGGCCAATATTTATCTCTACGGTTTCATTTGCAACTCAAATTTAAATACCTTGAAACTAAAATCTTGCTTCCTGATAACCAGGAGTCTGGCAGGACACAATCAGATATTATTATTATTATTATTATTATTAGAGCAAATTACTAATTATGCAACCAACTGCTTATTAAGGGAAACTAGTCGGGACTTGTTCAAGCTGATTGATTGTAGATTATTGATACAGAGGGCTGTAATGGCGTAGGCTGTGTTTTCAAAAAAAATTATCTATACTGAGTGGGTATACCTTAAAGTGTTGAAAGGGATTGCGTTTCACCATGATCAGCAAAGCTGTTTTAGTTAGGGCCACCCATACTAGGTTGGTTTGGTGTGAACGAACGAAAATCTCCCACCATCTCCAGTCTGCAGTTGGCCAGCGTGGTGATGAAAACTGGCAAACCCTAGACATGAATATTATTATTATTATTATTAATGGCTAAGCTAAAACCCTAGTTGGAAAAGCAGGATGCTATAAGCCCAGGGGCTCCAACAGGGAAAATAGTCCTGTGAGGAAAGGAAACAAGGAAAAATAAGATATTTTAAGAACAGTAACAACATTATTATAATTATTTCCTATATAAACTATAAAAAACTAATAAAACAAGAGGAAGAGAAATGAGATAGAATAGTGCGCCCGAGTCTAATCTCAAGCAGTAGAACTCTAAGGACATGTCTGCGGGCTTTGTCCTGCAGTGGACTAGAAATGGCTTAAGCTTCTGCTGTTGAATCGTTTATTACTTTTTTGTGCTTCTCACATTCACGTAGAACTTATAACAGAGTAGTTTTGTTGGTGCTGAGGCTTTTTAACTGTAAAGCAAGACTTGGTTGTTGTTGCTTCAACATTTTCAAACAGGTTTTTCGCTTTGGGAGAACTCACCTCACTTTTGTTTAAATTCATCGTTTTTAACTCTTTTTACCCCCAGGGTATTTGGAAATTTCCAACCCTTAACCCCAAGGGGTTATTTTTTTTTTCAAGCACATTTTGCATTATATATTTTTAAAATTGCTCTAACTGCCTTAATTTTTGTCATAGAGAGGTCAGGTTGGTCTCATTCTCTTGGAAAATGCCTGAAGCTTCTCAAAAAATTATCAAAAATATGCAAAAAAAAAAAAAAAAAATTAAATAGCAGTTTTTTTGCAAGGACGTACCGGTACGTCCATGGGGGTAAAGGGATGAGTTTTGTGAAACGTACCAGTACGTCCTTTGGGGGTAAAAATGTTAAGAGATCGATTTTCTGCTTTTGTCTGATATTTCTGTTGTTGTATATTCGGCGTCAATGACTTTAGATGTCAGGATGCCAGAAAAACATCAAATCAATCAATCAATCAATTTCTACTTTCATATTTATTTAGATGTGCTTACCTTATAATATGCTTTTCCAATTAGGGATAATATTAATAATAACTATAGTCCATTTCTTTTAGCGATGCATATTTGCTCCGACTCGCGGCGGTGCCCTTTTAGCTCGGAAAAGTTTCCTGATCGCTGATATACAGTGTATATACAATAATAAAAATTGTAAAATTTGTAAATGTATGTTTCTTAATAAGAGGGAAAAAAGTTAACATGTAGCTTGATAACTCTCAGCAATTGTTTATAATTGATGATTATCCTTCATCTAAAAAAAAAAGTGAAATAAAATGCACAAATATGTACACAAAGGATGAATATATGTTGAAAGTAACTAGATAAGGACATCGAGTCATTAAACGCTTGTTTAAAGGCCGCTCATGAATGGCAGAGGCAAGGGACAGTGACATTGCCCTATCAAGCAGGACAATGCTCTATGATCAGCGCTCTAACCCCTCTTCACCCGAGTGAGGACCAAGGAAGGCCAAACAATGGCTGCTGATGACTCGGCAGTTAGACCTATAAGGCTCCTCAAAACCCCCCATCCTTAGCTCACAAGGATGGTGAGGTCGCAGAGACCAAAGGAACTGACGAGTTTGAGCGGGACTCGAATGGTTGCTAATGACTCAGCAGGTAGACCTATAAGGCTTCTCAAAACCCCCCATCCTTAGCTCACAAGGATGGTGAGGTTGCAGAGACCAAAGGAACTAACGGGTTTGAGCGGGACTCGAACCCCCGTCTGGTGATCTCCAGGCAGAGATGTTATCAACAAGGCCACCACAACCCGAGTGTGTGATTTAAAGTGGACCAAGTCTCGCCAGGAAGTTCACCTTTAATTGTTATGGTGTAATATTGGTCATTCTCTTTTACCCATAAAAAGGTGTTTTCGTTACAATAATAAAACGATTATGTAATGGAAGACCTACTGGAAATATGGAGCTCATTTACACAAAAGTAAAGTAGTTTGAATAATGCTATTTTACATTTTTTTATACCGTGACAGGAAATTCGAAATTTCCAGTTGAAATACAAAGTGTAATTTTTACTTGAAACACTGCAGGAAATTTCCAATGAAGAAGCAAAAGGAAAATGAGCAAACTTGACAAATTTCCAGTGAAAAAACAAAGTGAAATGAATAGACTAGACTATACAATTTTTACTTTAAAACACTGTGGGGAAATTTCCAATGAAGAAATAAAAGGAAAATGAGCAAACTTGACAATTTTACACGAAAACACTACATGAAATTTCCAGTGAAAAAACAAAGCGAAATGAATAAACTACAACTTTTACTTTAAAATTTACTGGAATTTTCCAATTATTATCATTACTAGCCAAGCTACAACCCTAGTTGGAAAAGCAAGATGCTATAAGCCCAAGGGCTCCAATTGGGAAAAAATAGCCCAGTGAGGATAGGAAATAAGGAAATAAATATATGATGAGAATAAATTAACAATAGATGATTCTAAAAACCCTAACAACGTCAAAACAGATGAAGAAACAAAGCGAAATAAACTCTAATCAATTTGAGTAATATTGTTCTTCGCCGTACGTTTTGTTGA
>NC_090730.1:168168508-168193508 GCF_036898095.1 Palaemon carinicauda
AATTCACATAATGAAGGTTCATCATCATCATCATCATCATTTCCTCTCCTTCAATTGTCGCAAAAGGCCTCAGTTAGATTTCACCAGTCGTCTCTATCCTGAGCTTTTAAAGCAATGCTTCTCCATTCATCATTTCCTACTTAACGCTTTATAGGACTCAGCCATGTAGGCCTGAGATTTCCAACTAATGCCTTGTGGAGTCCAGCTAAACGTTTGGTGAACTAAGCTCTCATGGGGAGTGCGAAGAGCATGCCCAAACCATCTCCATCTACCCCTCACCATGATCTCATCCACTTATGGCATTCGAGTAATCGCTCTTATAGTTAATGAAGTTTCAGCTTACCTCAATTTTTTGCTGACGTTGACACTGGGCGGTGGATTTATTATACCTGATATGACTAATTATATCTCTGTTATTAACGTGTAAATTTTAATAGGTCACATGTCCGAGAGGTAATGTAATGATTAACTTTAATTTTTTATGATTTTCGCATTGAAAAATACAAATTCTGACTAATTTGCTAAATATCTTAAATTTGTAAGCATTTTCCATATTTTTTTCGTAATGAAAAATATTTGTGTTTTGGATTACTTCGCTTAACTGGAATTTGTCTGTATACGTCTTCCGTGGTGTTTTTTTTTTTTTTTTTTTTTTTTGTGGGGGGGGCAATAAAAAAATTATATAATTTATTGGACCAATTCTCTCTTAATCTGGAATTTTTGTGTATACTCATTCCATGATTTTTGGCAATGAAAAAATATATAACTTCTTGGACCAATTCGCTTTAATCTCTGAAATTTTTCTGTATACGCTTTTTCTTATTAAATAAATTGAATCCTTACCGAGATTTCCCGGTGTTTGATATCGAGTCTTGAAAACTTTTCCATAGTGGAAAGATTCGCTAAACTTGAAAACAACACTGAACAAAAATATTCTCAAACTTGTGTAGTCACTTACTCTACCCGCAAACTTTATCACTTGTACGACTCTAAACTTGTAGTCAGGCACTTGTACGACTCATGAACTTGTAGTCAGGCACTTGTACGACTCGCAAATTTGTAGTCGGGTCCTAGTAAAATTCACAAAATTGTAGTCAGGCACTTGTACGAATCGCAAATTTGTAGTAAGGCACTTGTACGACTCACAAACTTGTCAGGCACTTGTACGACTCGCAAATTTGTAGTGAGGCCCTAGTACGATTCACAAACTTGTAGTCAGGCTCTTGTACTACTCGCAAATTTGTAGGCAGGCACTTGTACGACTCGCAAATTTGTAGTCAGGCACTTGCACGACTCGCAAATTTGTAGTCAGGCACTTGCACGACTCGCAAAATTTTGGAATCAGGCACTTGTACGACTCACATACTTGTATTCAGGCTCTTGTACGACTCGCAAATTTGTAGTAACTAGTACGACCATATTCTTGTAGTCACTTATACGACTTGCAAACTATACACGTGTACCACTATCATGCATCTTGTAGTCACTTATACTACTCGTATCTCATAGTCACTTTTACGACTCACAAATCTATAGTCACTGATACGATTCACTTCTTGTAGTCACTTTTACGACTCGCGAATAGGGTCGTGAACATCAAACCCCAAAGGACTTGAAGAGTTTCCTGAAGCTTCAGAAGTCTCTCAAAGTCACAACAGCTCAATGAGACTTGATTCAGAGACTCCCAAACAAGTATCAGTTTAATGTGAGGAGAAAGATGTTCAGGGAGTAGACAAGTACACACTCTCTCTCTCTCTCTCTCTCTCTCTCTCTCTCTCTCTCTCTCTCTCTCGTATAGTCAAGTGACCTGGAAGTCAGGTGAACGAGCTTGAGTTTTTAAGTGAACTGGTTCTGTAAATGGCAGTAGAATATCCAGCACTAATCCTTTTAGCCATTTTATGTAGTCGGGTGAGGGAGAGAAGACGAGTGGCTATATATATATATATATATATATATATATATATATATATATATATATATATATATATATATATATATATATATGTGTGTGTGTGTGTGTGCGTACATATATATATATATATATGTATATATATATGTACATATATATATGTGTGTATATATATATATATATATATATATATATATATATATATAAAATCTCCCTTTCTGAGTGTATATTTTACCGTGCTGAAAGGGTTTGCATACCGCCATGATCAACAAAGCTGTCCTAGTCAGGGCCATCCATACTAGGTTGATTTGCTGTGAGCCATCATATGAAAATCTCCCACCATCACCATTCCGCATTCACCAGCGTGGTGATAATTGGCCAAACCCCAGACATGAACTGAAATGTCTGAGGCCTTTGTCCTGCATTGGACTATAAACGGCTGTATTTTATATATATATATATATATATATATATATATATATATATATATATATATATAGGTCGAAGATTATTTTTTAGATAAATATGACTTTATCCACAATCTTTAATCCGTCTAAAATCATCTATAGTCAATTTTTTTTAGCGTGGAGGATTTGCACCAACTCGCAGCGGTGCTCTTTTAGCTTGGAAAAGTTTCCTGAGCGGTGATTGGTTGGACAAGATAATTCTAACCAATCGGCGCTCAGGAAACTTTTCCGAGCTAAAAGGGCACCGCTGTCAGTGAGTGCAAATGCGCCTCATTAAAAGAAATTGACTATAGTTCCGAAACCGGATAATTTTTTCTAACTTTCTAATTCCACAAGGATCTAGATTAAAGCTTAAGAAAAAGCCAACGCGAAACTTGTAACAAAACAAACTTCCTCCTCCTCCTCCTCCTCCTTCTTCGTCTTCTTCTTCTTCTTCTTCTTATTGATTTTTTTATTATGAAATACACATTTGCAATCTTACAATTTATAACATAAACATCATAGTTTATTAAATAAATACTTATTTTTTGTTTTACATATACTGTATTTAAAATTGAAATTTTTTACTAATCTAAATATTTTTATTTTATACATATACTGTATTTACAATTGAAACTTTTTACTATATATCTAAATATTTTTTCAGATAAAAAATATATTATCTAGTGAATACTTTTTTAATAGTTTTAAATCCTATTTTATTGGCAATAAACGTATTTATCATTCTGACTCTGAACGCGTGGTAGCTCCTCTTGACTTTGACAAAATTTCGTTAAAAATGATTTTTGTCATCTTGACTTTGACAAAATTTGGTTAAAAAATGATTTCTGTCATTTTGACTTTGACAAAATTTCGTTAAAAATAATTTCTATTTTCTGCCGTCTTGTCCTTTGACAAAATTTGGTTTAAAAATTATTTCTGTCATCTTGACTTTTAAGAAGATTTTGTTAAAAATTATTTCTGTCATCTTGACTTTTAAGAAGATTTTGTTAAAAATTATTTCTGTCATCTTGACTTTTAAGAAAATTTCGTTAAGAATTCTTTCGAAAAAATTATTTCTGTCATCTTGACTTCGACAAAACTTCGTTAAAAATGATTTCTGTCATCTTGGCTTTGACAAAATTTCGTTAAAAATGATTTCTGTCATCTTGACTTGGACAAAACTTCGGTAAAAATGATTTGTCATTTTGACTTTTAAGAAAATTTAGTTAAAAATGATTTCTGTCATCTTGACTGTAAGAAAATTTCGTTAAGAATTCTTTCGAAAAAATTATTTCTGTCATCTTGACTTCGACAAAACTTCGTTAAAATTATTTCTGTCATCTTGACTTGTACAAAACTTCGGTAAAAATTATTTGTCCTTTTGACTTTAAAGAAAATTTTGTTAAAAATGATCTCTGTCATCTTGACTTTAAGAAAATTTCGTTTAGAATTCTTTCGAAAAAATTAATTCTGTTATCTTGACTTTGACAAAACTTCGTTAAAAATGATTTTCGTACAAAAACCGTTTCAGGAGGACGGGAGTTAGGGTCCTTTCAAGCGTGACGCTTGAAGAGGTATCAGCAAAATGGCCGGATCCGGTTATAGCTAGTATTTCAGGGTCGAGTTCCGGTTCTTTTTATAATGTTATGGATAACGTCTACAAAGGTCATTTATACTCTTTTTAGAATGATATATTGTTAATTTATTCTCGTCATTTATTTATTTCCTTATTTCCTTTCCTCACTGGGCTATTTTTCCCTGTTGGAGCCCTTGGGCTTAGTGCATCTTGCTCTTCTAACTAGGGTTGTAGCTTGGCTAGTAAAAATAATAATAATAATAATAATTTAATGTAGATTATTCTTGTGTCCCGACTGTTTCATCCTCAAAGAAATTGTCTTATTAATGGTGACAGAGAAATAATTGCTTTTATTGGGCGATAAATCTTTTGATTGCCTCAGATAAGGAATCGATGGATTGCACTCAATAGTTTGATGGGAACGCAAACTATATTTTTATTATTATTATTATTATTTTTATTATTATTGTTATTATTATTGTTTTTATTATTATTATCACTATCATTCTATTATTATTATTTTTATTATTTTATTATTATTATTTTTGTTGTTGTTATGACAAAGCCACAACCCTAGTTGGAAAACCAGGGTGCTATAAACCCAAGTTCTCCAACAGGGAAAAATAGTCCAATGAGGAAAAGAAAGAATGAATTAAACTGCAAAAGATGTAATAAACAATTAAAATAGAATATCTTAAGAACAGTAAAACATTGAAATAATCTTTCATGTATAAACTATAAAAAGAGATTTATGTCAGCGTGTTCAACATGAAAACATTCGCTGCAAGTTTGAACTGTAGAAGTTCCACCGATCCAACTACCTTGTTAGAAAAACCTTCCATAATCTGATCGTAGCTGGAATAAAACTTCTGACCTTAGCGGTTGCTGTGCCCTGATTGGTAACGTCTCTGCCTGGTGTTTGCCAGTCGGGGGTTCGAGTCTCACTCAGACTCGTTTGTGCCATTAGTGTCTGCAACCTTACCATCCTTGTGAGCTAAGGTTGGGGGGTTTGGGGGAGCCTATAGGTCTATCTGCTGAGTCATTAGCAGCCACTGCCTGGCCCTCCCTGGTCCTAGCTTGGGTGGAGAGGAGGCTTGGGTGCTGATCATATGATATATGGTCAGTCTCTTAGGCATTGTCCTGATTGCTAGGGCAATGTCACTGTCCCTTGTCTCTGCCATTCATGAGCGGCCTTTAAACTAGGTACCATCCTCCCATGGGTTGAAACCTCTTTGTTGGGGCTGTAAGATACTAGTCAGGGGGATGGTACCCTATTAAATTAAAAGAAAACTAGAGGGGCCACTCAGTAGAGCGCAGATCTCCGCCGCGGCAGCTTATATCTCGACCTTTTGCTTAACCTTGACCTTAATATGTATTAATTGGCGTGGATTTTCATACACTCAAATGTAAACCAAGTTTGAAGTCTCTGTGACAGCGATGTCCAAACTTTAAGTGTACACATACGAAAAAGATAAAGGAATATTCCAGATGAATCGCAATATAGTTAAATGGCAGTTCTAGGCGTTAAGCCGTCTTTGGAGGTCACAGATGACGTCACTTTATATCATCAACCACTCAACAAATAAAAGAGCGGTTTTGATTGTATAGTAATATCACCTTTGTTGAGTTAGAAAAAGTAAACAATCATGTAGTCTACATTAAACGGTCTCATTTATAGTTTGTTACAGTAAGACATGAGCATATTTGTTTATGTATATATATATATATATATATATATATATATATATATATATATATATGCACAACAACAACAACAAATGCAGTCGTTTTTAGTCCACTTCAGGACAAAGACTCCAGACAAGTCCTTATTCATATCTGCGGTTTGGCCAGTTTTCATCACCACGCTGGCCAGTGCGGATCGGTAATGGTGTTTTATATATATATATATATATATATATATATATATATATATATATAAATATATATGTGTATATATATACTGTATATATACTCAATGTGTATGTCTTAATAGTGAGATTGTCATATATGGATTTCAAGTCGTGGAGGTACAAGGCTCTTTGATGTTTGTGTTTATTCCTTTTTTTTCAGTGACCACAACTGCAAATACTGGTTACTAAGCAACATAATTTACATTTAGTTCTTCAAGTTTAATGTAATGAACATAATGTTCATTTACATAGTTTGTTTATTACAAATTTGATATGTTTATTCATTAATAAATCTTCACCCAAGAAGGACACTCGAAAATCAAACCATTGTTCTCTAGTCTTGGGGAGTGCCATAGCCTCTGTACCATGGTCCTCCACTATCTTGGGTTAGAATTCTCTTGCTTGAGGGTACAGTCGGGTACAATATTCTATCTTATTTCTCTTCATCTTTTTTTTTTTAAAGTTTTTATAGTTTATTTAGGAAATATTTATGTTAATGTTACGGTTCTTGAGATATATTATTTTTCCTTGTTTCCTTTCCTCACTGAGCTATTTTCCCTGTTGGATCCCCTGGGCTTATAGCAATCTGCTTTTCCAACTAGGGTTGTAGCTTAGAAAGTAATAATAATAATAATAATACTATAAGGATTATAGTCCTCACATGTCGAAAACTTCTAAATCATCTATTCATGCATCGTCGATCTTTGTATATCTATATTTTCGCGCTCGTTCGGTTTTTACGTTTTAATATCGAAAGTGAAATTGTTCAAAACGTTGATCGCAATTTCTCTTGTAAAATTAGCCATAAGTTTCCTCACAATATCTCTTGTTGTAAAATGAATAATAGATTTCTTCACAATTTCCCTTGCTTTCAATCTCCACCTTTTACTTCTAGAGAGAGAGAGAGAGAGAGAGAGAGAGAGAGAGAGAGAGAGAGAGAGAGAGAGAGAGAGAGAGAGAGAGTTGTATTTTTTATTTTGTCCTTCACTCTTGACTGCTATGTATCTATTACGAACTTTCTCACCCGCTGTATTTAACAATTAGAAATAACTTTTTTTTTGTATAATCCTTGCACAACGAAACTGAATCTTCTTATCATCATCATCATCCAGGCCACAACCCTAGTTAGAAAAACATGATGTTATAAGGCCAAAGGCTCCAACAAGAAAAATAACCCAGTGAGGAAATGAAATAAGTAAACAGAATATTATACCCTTAAGTAAGAGAACTCTAACCTAAGAGATTGGAAGACTATGGTACAGAGGCTATGGCACTACCCAAAAGTGGAGACCTATTGTTTGATTTTGGAGTGTCCTTCTCCTAGAAGAGCTGGCTTTGTACCCTTCCCAAGTAGACAGTAGCCACTAAACATCAGTTAATCTCTCGAGTGAAGAAGATTTTCTTTTCTGTTGTCTTCGTAATCTAGTCAATCTGTGTGCCGTGATCCCAGGACGAATTGATTTAGTTTTCTCTATATTTGTAGCCTTAAGCAGTTGACTTTCTAATAGATACTCCCAAAACCTTGTAATTTATTGGGTTACATGATAACGAATGGCAGAATTTACCTGTACTTATCTTTCCCATCAACTACTGACATTGCGGGGGAAAATAGAATACACTAGAGGGGAATTGATTAGAGGGCAGACCTCCTCCGGGCCAGATTATTTCCCGACCTTCACCTTGACCTTTGACCTTGACATTAATTGGCGTGGATTTTCATACACTCAAATCTGAACTAAGTTTGAAGTCTCTGTGACAACGGTGTCCAAACTTAGGGCTGATTACGTGAATTGGACATTTTGCTCGACCGTGACCTTGACCTTCCAAAATTTGAGAATATCCAGTTTTCTACATAATAGTTAATCCCTGCAAGTTGCATTACTCTACAATTAAAATTGTGGCCAGAGGAAGCTGTTCCTAAACAAACACACACAGGGGGTAAAACATAACCTCCTTCCAACTTCGTTGGCAGAGGTGATAAAAAGGAGAACCTATTATATGCATATTATAAAACTAATGATTTTTAAAAAATCTAGTTGAAAGTAAAATTATATTGTCGTAAAAAATTGATCCTATTGAAATATAATTTATTTTGTCAGAGTATAAATTTTATTCCGTTTCGAAAGGTCAAAATTATTTTCAGCTTACCATTCAAATGTTGTCTATAATATTTTTCTGTATTTTGTGTACTATTTCACTTAGTTATAAAGGTTGAAGGCGACGGAAATTGTTAGTATCTAAATCATGTATTAATGAGTGAAAGGTTTGGAAAATTGAACCCGGTTGAATCGCCTATAATAACGTGTAATATATATATATATATATATATATATATATATATATATATGTGTGTGTGTGTGTGTATATATATATATACATACATATATATATATATATATATATATATATATATATATATATATATATATATATATGTGCGTAAAAATCACAGGAAAACGTGATGCTCAGATGCAGAAGAACCACAGGGAAAATGAAAATACAGAATATACACTTGAGTCCTGACTAGTTTCGTGATACTTCCTCAGAGGACTGATTTATTGAGAGAGGTTTCTTACAATTTATAAGGAAAGCAAAAGTACGAACATACATATAGAGATTTAGAGAACAATGACACTCCCTTACCCGCTACCTGGGTTTGACTAAGGTGTGCGTAGGAGGAGTCCGAAAGCTCGTTAGACACCTGCTAAAAAGGGTCATTTCTAGTGGCGGGTATATTCTTGTTTTCTTCTTATTTTACTTTCATTACAGTTATTTATATGTCAATGCGGTAGCCTTATCTATATAAATACATAAGCAAAACATACACAAAAATACAAATATATATACATATATATATACATACATATATATATATATATATATATATATATATATATATACATATATATATATATATATACACATACATACACATACACATACATATACACACACATACACATATACATATATATACATACATACAGATACAAATACATATACATATACATAAATACTTACACATACATATACATACACACATATACATATATATACACATACATATATACATATATACATATATACACATACATACTTATGCATATATACATTTATATGTATACAACACTAATATCATAAACATATAATCATGTATATATCAATACTTATATCTAGCATAACACTATATAGTGCCAATATACTTATACATACTATATAAAATAATTGTTTCCTTTAATGAATGGTAGCTTAGGTCTAAATATTAATTTCACACCGACGTTAATTATTCACAATACATTCAATTCTACATTAAGTGGTTAATGTATGTGTATGTGTATGTATGTGTATATATATATATATATATATATATATATATATATATATTGAAGCTGGAAGACAATTATAAGCTCTCCTTAATGAATATGATGTTCCAAACACTTATTTTGAACAAATTTCCAGATTTAAGACGAAAAATAATTCAGGAACAATCAGTTCATCCATATGGAACAAGAAATTCAAACTTAACTCTCCCTTTCATACGTATTAATAGATGCGAGCAATCGTATCTATACCAAGGTATTAAACTTTGGAATACTCTGCCCGCTTATCTAAAGGCACTGCTTAGCGTTCGGTCTTTTAAGAAATCATATACAAATCTCCTGTTATCTGGGTATTAAGCTTTATTAATAAATATTTATACTTGCCTACCTAACCACAACGCAAGTATGTTTCATTGTTTAGAATATTTTTTTATTTGTAAAACTAGTTCTTTTACTGAGTTTTTTGCTTAATATCTACAATTTTTTCAATGTATATACCATTAGCTTTCATATACCATCTTTCCTTATCATATAAATATGCATTTCCATTTGTTTTTAGGCTAAGATTCTCATTTATATGTATCTATTTGTATACATATGATTATGTATATGTATGCGTACATTTTGTATATCTATATCCATATTTACTTTATTTTTTATTTTTACTTAATTGATGATATTATTTTGTTGTATTATTGCCCGAAGAGCTCTGCTCCACATGGGCTTGGACTGAGTCTTTTTTTCTTTTTGTAAATCTTTGAATGTAAATATTTTTTGTCCAATAAACATTATTATTATTATTATTATATATATATGTATGTATATATATATGTATATATATTTGTATTTTTGTGTATGTTTTGCTTATGTATTTATATAGATAAGGCTACCGCATTGACATATAAATAACTGTAATGAAAGTAAAATAAGAAGAAAACAAGAATATACCCGCCACTAGAAATGACCCTTTTTAGCAGGTGTCTAACGAGCTTTCGGACTCCTCCTACGCACACCTTAGTCAAACCCAGGTAGCGGGTAAGGGAGTGTCATTGTTCTCTAAATCTCTATATGTATGTTCGTACTTTTGCTTTCCTTATAAATTGTAAGAAACCTCTCTCAATAAATCAGTCCTCTGAGGAAGTATCACGAAACTAGTCAGGACTCAAGTGTATATTCTGTATTTTCATTTTCCCTGTGGTTCTTCTGCATATATATATATGTATACATATATATAATTTCTTCCGGTTACAGTATTATTATTATTATAATTATTATTATTATTATTACTTGCAAAGCTATAACCCTAGTTGGAAAAGAAGGATGCTATAAGCCTAGGGGCCCCAACAGGGAAAATAGCCCAGTGAGGAAAGGAAACAATGAAAAATAAGATATTTTAAGAACAATAACAACACCAAAGTAAATATTTCCTTTATAAACTATAGAAATTTTCACAAAACAAGAGGTAGAGGAATTGGATAGAAAAGTGTGCTCAGATCTCCCCGTCCCTCTGGAAGAGAGAGAGAGAGAGAGAGAGAGAGAGAGAGAGAGAGAGAGAGAGAGAGAGAGTACTCATACCCTTATGAGGGATGTAAGTGTTTATGCAAATCTGTATTATAAATATTGAGCCGTCATTTATGACGGGTCGCGTACACTAATAGATAATATAACATTAGGAAGTCAGACTGTTAATGACATAGTCACGTTTAGGAATCTGGCACAGTTACTAGGAATGATTATATATATATATATATATATATATATATATATATATATATATATATATATATATATATATATATATTACATGAATGGTAATAAACATCGTATAATGCCATGCGCATGCTCTGCCAATCATAGATATCTAATAGGCATTGCATTTATTATTATTATTATTATTATTTTTAATATTATAATACATTTCATGAATACTTCGTCACAAGTCCAAATACATGGTATCTTTGTAGTGGATTTCATGAAAACGCTGTAAGATTAGAAAGCCCCAAGTCACACAATTTAGTAATATATTTCGTATTTAACTCAAATCCAAATACTATGTTTATTTACCACCCAATTTATAAGTGCTGTATTGTAAATCATACAGTTTACCAAAGAATTATTGCATCACTTTACATTTCCTGAACGCTTCGCTAATAGGAAATATTTGTTTTAATGTTGTTACTGTTCTTAAAATACTTTATTTTTCTTTTTTTTTTTCCTCATCGGCTATTTTCCCTGTTGGGGCCCCGTGGCTCAAATCTACCTGCTTTTCCAAGTAGGGTTGTAGCTTAGCGAGTAATAATAATAATAATAATAATAATAATAATAATAATAATGGGGCCCCTTTTCCAACTAGGGTTGTAGCTGAGCAAGAAATAATAATAATAATAGACTCCTGGACTTATAGCATCCTTCTTTTCCAACGAGGATTGTAGCTTAGCAAGTAATAATAATAATAATAATAATAATAATAATAATAATAATAATGGGGTCCCTTTTCCAACTAGGGTTGTAGCTGAGCAAGAAATGATAATAATAATAATAGGCTACTGGACTTATAGCATCCTGCTTTTCCAACGAGAGTTGTAGCTTAGCAAGTAATAATAATAATAATAATAATAATAATAATAATGCGTTTCATGAATCACACACTCTTTTCAACCGCATATTTCCCCAAGTACGATGACTGATAATGCACTTTGTAAGTACATTGACTCTCAAGTACACCAATACATTAGCGCAAGACCATACATTGCATGTAATGTTCCCCATGCTGAAGATTTCATGAAAAGTGCATTGACTCTCAAGTACACCAATACATTAACGCAAGACCATACATTGCATGTAATGTTCCCCACGCTGAAGATTTCATGAAAAGTGCATTGACTCTCAAGTACACCAATACATTAACGCAAGACCATACATTGCATGTAATGTTCCCCATGCTGAAGATTTCATGAAAAGTGCATTGACTCTCAAGTACACCAATGCATTAACGCAAGACCATACATTTCATGTAACGTTCCCTCATGCTGAAGATTTCATGAAAAGTGCATTGACTCAAATACACTAATACATTAACGCAAGACCATACATTTCATGTAATGTTCATTCTCCAAGCTGTAGCTTTCATGAAAAGTGCAGATTTCATGAAAAGTGCATTGACTCTCAAGTACACCAATACATTAACGCAAGACCATACATTTCATGTAATGTTCATTCTCCAAGCTGTAGATTTCATGAAATAAAGGGGAGAAGGTTTGGAGGCAAGGAATGGCATTGGGGGAAGCTTTATAAGTTAGAACTCCAAGTCGAGGTCGTGTGCTGAGGCTAACTTGGGTAAGAGAGAGAGAGAGAGAGAGAGACGCCTTGCTCGTTACTGGTTCAAACAGGAATTTTATTACGCGGGTTCATATTATGTCCGACATCTGAAGTTATGATTAGGGTTTTATATAGAAACATATTTCGTGTAAAATGGTATTTTTAGATGTTGCTTTCCTCAATGTATGAAATGTGGGATTTCCTGTAGTTGTACTGTGATTTTGTCTGTATTTTCTTTTTCTTTTTTTTGGGGAAGGGGAAATTTGAGAAGGTTGTGCGTATATATATATATATATATATATATATATATATATATATATATATATATATATATATATATATTCATCATGTGTCAGCTTTCGTGATGTCTACACTCATATATATATATATATATATATATATATATATATATATATATATGTAGAATATATTATATATATATATATATATATATATATATATATATGTATGTGTGTAGAATATATTATATATATATATATATATATATGTATATATATATATATATATATATATATATATATATATATATATATATATATATATATATATATTAATGAAAATAGTTAGGTATGAATTACTCCATCCATATTTTATTTTGTGTTTATTCCAGCTAAAGAAAAATTCTTATTTTTTATTTCTGAGAATGAAAGTTAATAACATGAAACTTTCTCAAAAAGGGTTTAAATCGATAAGTAAGTAGTTCAGTTGATTTTTTTTCCACCCTTGCATGCAATGTTTGCAACATGCAAGGCTGGCGTGAAAATCTAGTTTTAGGTAGATATTCCGTCCGGTGGTTTTTTGCACTTGCATTGCATTATTATTATTATTATTATTATCATTATCATTATCATCATTATTATTATTATTATTATCATCATTATCATTATTATTATCATTATTATTATCATTATCATTATTATTATCATTATTATTATCGTTATCATTATTATTATTATCATCATTATTATTATTATTATTATATTATTACTTGGTAAGCTACAACCCTAGTTGGAAAAGCAGGATGCTATAACCCCAAGGGCTCCAACAAGGTAAAATAACCTAGTGAGGAAAGGAAATAAGGAAACGAATAAACTGCAATAGAAGTAACGAAAAATTAAAATAGAGTATTTTAAGAACAGGAAAATTAAAATAAATCTTTGATATATAAACTATAAAAACTTGAAAAAATAAAACAAGGGGAAGAGAAATAAGATAAAATAGTGTGCCCGAGTGTACCCTCAAACAAGAGAACTCTACTCCAAGACAGTGGAAAATATATTTTCTTGGTGTTTTCGAAAATGAAATGCGAGTTTATAGATGATGTTTTTATTTATGGTGTTAAAAGATCAATTTTGTTGATTTAATCAATTATTATTAGTAGTAGTAGTATTATTATTATTAAGTGGTAAGCTACAACCCTTGTTGGAAAAGCAGGATGCTATAAGCCCAGGGGCTCCAACAGGGAAAATAGTCCAGTTAGGAAAGGAAACAAGGGAAAATTAAATATTTTATAGAACCGTGACATTGAAATAAATATTTCCTATATAAACAACAAAACGTTAACAGAACAAGAGGAAGAGAAGTTAGAATGAAGGGTGTGCCCGATTGTACCCTCAAGCAAGAGAACTCTAGCTCAAGACAGTGGAAGACCATGGTACAGAGGCTATGACACTACCCAAGACTAGAGAACAATGGTTTGATTTTGGAGTGTCCTTCTCCTAGAAGAGCTGCTTATCATAGCTAAAGAGTCTCATCTACCCTTGCCAAGAGGAAAGTAGCCACTGAACAATTACAGTGGAGTAGTTAACCCCTTTGGTGAAGAAGAATTGTTTGGTAATCTCAGTTGTGTCAGGTGTATGAGGACAGAGAGAATCTGTAAAGAATAGGCCAGATTATTCGGTGTCTGTGTAGGCAAAGGGAAAGAACCGTAACCAGAGAGAAGGGTCCTATGTAGTACTCTCTGGCTAGTCAAAGGACCCCATAACTCTAGCGGTAGTATCTCAACGGGTGGAAATTATTGACCAAATTGGACTTATAAAGTAAAATTGTAGTTACATTTTTCTTACATTTGAGATTCCAAGTAAACTTGGAATTCTTGTTTCTAATCTCGTATTCTACTTTTGAGATTTCAAGTCTTGTTCCTAATCTCGTATTTTACTTTAGAGATTCCAAGTAAATTTACAATTCTTGTTCCTAATCTCGTGTTTCACTTTTGAGATTCCAAGTAAACTTGCAATTCTTGTTCCTAATCTCCTGTTTCACTTTTGAGATTCCAAGTGAACTTGGAATTCTTGTTCCTAATCTCGTGTTTTACTTTTGAGATTCCAAGTAAATTTGCAATTCTTTTTCCTAATCTCCTGTTTCACTTGAGATTCCAAGTAAACGTACAATACTTTTGAGATTCCAAATAAACTTACAATTCTTGTTCCTGATCTCATCCATCAAATCGACTTTTGAGAAAGTGAAGATAAAAAAAACCGAGAAATTAAGATAAAAATCCCTATTTGATATCCATTTTTACTCAGCTTTTCTGGTTTTTGTCTTTTCCAAGTGAGCCTGTTTGAGATGATTTTATCTCGGTTTCACTGATTTTATCGTCTCTTTGAAATGTTGATTCGATGCGATTAGGAATGAAAATCAAATTCTTGTGTCTAATCTCATGTTTTTCTCATGATTTACTTTTTAGATTTTAAGTAAATTTGCAATTCTTGTTTCTTACTATCATCCATCAAACCAACATTTGAAAGAGAAGATAAAAATCAGAGATACCGAAATAAAATCATCTCACACAGGCTCACTTGGAGAAGATGAAAATCAGAAGAACGATAAAAACTCCTATCGAATCAGGTCACTTGTAATTAATTCATGATTTACTTTTGAGATTTCAAGTATAATTGCAATGCTCGTTCCTAATTATCATCAAATCAACATTTGATAAGGATAAAAATCATAGAAAATCAAAATTATCAGTATCAAAATTATAAAAAATCAAGAAAATGATCAGTATCAAAATCATAGAAAATCAAGAAAATTATCTATCAAAATCATAGAAAATCAAGAGAATTATCTATCAAAATCATAGAAAATCAAGAGAATTATCTATCAAAATCATAGAAAATCAAGAAAATCATCAGTATCAAAATCACAGAAAATCAAGAAAATCATCAGTATCAAAATCACAGAAAATCAAGAAAATTACCAGTATCAAAATCATAGAAAATCAAGAAAATCATCAGTATCAAAATCACAGAAAATCAAGAAAATCATCAGTATCAAAATCATAGAAAATCAAGGAAATGATCAGTATCAAAATCATAGAAACTCAAGAAAATTATCAGTATCAAAATCACAGAAAATCAAGAGAATTATCAGTATCAAAATAATAGAAGATCAAGAGAATTATATCAGTATCAAAATAATAGAAAATCAAGAATATCAGTATCAAAATCATAGAAAATCAAGAATATCAGTATCAAAATCATAGAAAATCAAGAATATCAGTCTCAAAATCATAGAAAATCAAGAATATCAGTATCAAAATCATAGAAAATCAAGGAAATGATCAGTATCAAAATCATAGAAACTCAAGAAAATTATCAGTATCAAAATCACAGAAAATCAAGAGAATTATCAGTATCAAAATAATAGAAGATCAAGAGAATTATATCAGTATCAAAATAATAGAAAATCAAGAATATCAGTATCAAAATCATAGAAAATCAAGAATATCAGTCTCAAAATCATAGAAAATCAAGAATATCAGTATCAAAATCATAGAAAATCAAGGAAATGATCAGTATCAAAATCATAGAAACTCAAGAAAATTATCAGTATCAAAATCACAGAAAATCAAGAGAATTATCAGTATCAAAATAATAGAAGATCAAGAGAATTATATCAGTATCAAAATAATAGAAAATCAAGAATATCAGTATCAAAATCATAGAAAATCAAGAATATCAGTATCAAAATCATAGAAAATCAAGAAAATGATCAGTCAAAATCACAGAAAATCAAGAAAATTATCAGTATCAAAATCACAGAAAATCAAGAGAATGATCAGTATCAAAATCACAGAAAATCAAGAAAATGATCAGTATCAAAATCATAGAAAACCAAGAAAATTATCAGTATCAAAATTAGCTCGCTTGTAACTCATTCCCTCTTGAAACCTTCGCTTCTTTGTCCCTTATGTTTGTGGAATCCAGTTATATCTGGAGACTATAATCTCGTGCTTGGGAAGGGTTCAGTTTTGCCAGTTGCGCTATTCTTCTTTTTATAACTTTTTTTCTAATGGAAAAAGCATGTAATTTATGCTGTACAGTATTGGCTTTTTTTCCCATGGTCGTGGATTTGTGTCTGAAAAAAACTTTGTATGTTTGTATGGTTTTTAGCTGGTGTACATTTACCATCAAGGTCGCTTGTGTAATGATAGATTTCATTTTAATCTATCATTTAGAATTGTGTAATATAATTTTCTATCATTATAGGCAAGTATAGTGGACAATACTTGACTGATATCATTAGCTATACGATACAGTATGCATATGTATAACGTTAGTGGTACATTATACATATATATAACGTTAGTTGTACATCATGCATATGCATATCGTTATCAGTGACATTTATGAGTGGCATCAGGTAAAAATAGATCTGTATCTAAATGTTCATGATTGGCCTTCTACGAAGAAGCTCAGAACAAGAAGAAGAAACGAATGGCGTGCAAGAAATCTGCTTCAAGAGAAAGTGCACTTATTGATCAAGGCTTCAGAAGCGCTTGGCTGGAAGAGTCCGATGAGGTCTGCAGCAAACGCAATTCGATAAGCGTGTGTGGACAGTGTGTGGTTGACGAAAGGTAATTATGGCCAGCAAAACCAGACGGAGGAAGTATGCTTGCGGTTGACACGTGTAGGTTTTCCTGAGAAAAATCGCAGATGGTGGAAAAAAAAGAGATACGACTTAGAGATAAGAGTCCGCGAGGGCAGAGAGTCCATTGCAAAGTCATGGTTTCGTGGGATGTATTGGGGTAAAGATTGGAATGTAATGGGGTTAATGTTGGAATGTACTGGGGGTCATATTGGAATGTTATGGGATAATGTTGGAAATTTGGAATGTATTGGGGTAATATTGGAATGTTTTGGGGGGTAATCTTGGAATGTTATGGGGGTAATGTTGGAAATTTAGAATGTATTGGGGTAATATTGGAATGTATTGCCATAATATTGGAATGTATTGCCATAATATTCGAATGTATTGGCATAATATTGGAATGTATGAAGGTAATATTGGAATATAATGGGGTAATGTTGGCAATTTAGAATGGAATGGGGGTAATATTGGAATATATGAGGATAATATTGGAATGTATGAGGTTAATGTTGGAATATATGAGGGTAATATTGAAATGTAATGGGGGTAATACTGGAGTATATGAGGGTAGTATTGGAATGTATTAAGGTAATATTGTTTGCCGTAGAAAGTTATTGAACCGAATGCCTGATGAAAATTTGTTTTAAAGCAATAGTCAACAGCGAGGAAAATGGTTCTTAATAGTTGGTATGAGAAATTGAGAGTTAAGGAATGTAATTGGGTCGAATTTGTAGGCCTATGGGGGCAGTGGGTGAGATTTTGATAAACCACGGTCTAAATATATGAAGATTGATAGCACAGGTCTTTCGGCACGGCGATGCCGGCAACAGTTTTAAGCTTTGGATCTTATATAAACTTTCCTTAAAAAGGTGAATTAATGCCTTCTGGCACTAGAGCTATACAAATACTGGCGTACGCGATCCGTCAAAAATTATGGCTAAATATTTAGATACATATTCACATACATACGCACCCCCTCTCACCAGGGTATGACTAGAACTACTATCATCCTAACCCAAGAGACTGAGAGAGCTGAGCGTGACCGGAAATAGTCTCTCTCTCTCTCTCTCTCTCTGTATATATATATATATATATATATATGTGTATATATATATATATATATATATATATATATATATGTGTGTATATATATATATATATATATATATATATATATATATACCTATATATAGGTGTATATATATATATATATACCTATATATAGGTGTATATATATATATATATATATATATACCTATATATAGGTGTATATATATATATATATATATATATATATATACCTATATATAGGTGTATATATATATATATATATATATATATATATATATATATAACCAGACACTTGTTCTGTATTATATAGGGGAGATATGATAAGTAGCTCTTCTAGGAGAAGGACAATCCAAAATCAAACCATTGTTCTCTGGTCTTGGGTAGTGCCATGACCTTTCCACTCTCATGGGTTAGAGTTCTCTTGCTTGAGGGTACACTCTAGTTTTTATAGTTTATATGTGAAGGATCTAATTTGATGTCATTACTGTTCTTGAAATGTTTTATTTTCGTTGTTTATTCTGCTCTTGTAGTTTATTTATTTCCTTGTTTCCTTTTCTCACTGGGCTATTTTTCCCTGTTGGAGCCCCTGGGCGTATAGCATCCTGCTTTTCCAACTATAGTCCATTTCTTTTAGCGAGTCATATTTGCTACGACTCGCAACGGTGCCCTTTTAGCTCGGAAAAGTTTCCTGGTCGCTGATTGGTTAGAATTATCTTGTCCAACCAATCAGCGATCAGGAAACTTTTCCGAGCTAAAAGGGCACCGCTGCGAGTCAGTGCAAATATGACTCGCTAAAAGAAATGGACTAGGGCTATAGCCTAGGTTATAATAATAATAATAATAATAATAATAATAAAGTTATCAGCGTTCAAGACTCGTCTCCGCCCAAGCTAAGACCAGGGAGGGCTTAACAATGGCTGCTGATGACTCAGCAGGTAGACCTGTAGGCTCCCCTAGATCCCTTATCCTTAGCTAACAAGGATGCTGAGGTTTCTAAAAGAAACTATCGAGCCTGAGCGGGACTCGAACCCCAGTTCAGCAGACTGTTCAAAGTCTAACCATTTCCGAAATTTTAGGGGATGGAGCATATATATATATATATATATATATATATATATATATATATATATATATATATATATATATATGTACTGTATATATATGTATATATGTATATATATACATATATATAAATTATGTATGTATATATGTACTGTATATATATATATGTATATATATACATATATATAAATTATGTATATATATATATATATATATATATATATATATATATATATATCTTGTCAGGGTTTTAAAAGCCATTATATTTTAATATACTTCAGATTTCATCATAATTTAATGTATTTGAAAATGATAAGGTGTTTAAAATAATATAAGAGAATGAAATTATATACAAGTGGGAGTGAGTTATCAATGAATTAGCTTTTGATATATTTTATCTTATAAATATTAACTTCAATTGATTATTGTATGTTCAATTATTAACATAATGTCCTTGCGTTTGCATGCATGACTTGCAAAACGGAAAGACTAAATAAAGACATTCTTAACCCAATACAATACATACAATATTAAAAACAGGGCATTCTTGCGTTTGTATGCATGACTTGCATAATGGCAAAGCCTAAAAAATACGTCTTAACCTAGTACAATACCAACAATGGGTAGTTTAACGGACACTTCTGGAAGATCCGGATTCATCCAGAAACGAATTCTCATTTTGGCTCGGCTTTGTTCTCTCTCTCTCTCTCTCTCTCTCTCTCTCTCTCTCTCTCTCTCTCTAGTTGCAACACCTGTGCAAAAGGACGAATGAATAGTAGGCCTACGTTTATCGAAAGTCTGTCTCTAGTCGCAAAACGAAGAAGGAATAATAGGCCTACGTTCATCGAAAGTCTCTCTTTCTAGTCGCAAAAGGAAGAACGAATAGTAGGCCTACGTTTATCGAAAGTATCTGTAGTCGCAAAAGGACGAACGAATAGTAGGCCTACGTTCATCGAAAGTATCTCTCTAGTCGCAAAAGGAAGAACGAATAGTAGGCCTACTTTTATTGAAAGTCTCTTTAGTCGCTAAAGGACGAACGAATAATAGGCCTAAGTTTATCGAAAGTCTCTAGTCCCTAAAGGAAGAATGAATAGTAGGCCTAAGTTTATCGAAAGTCTGTCGCTAGTCGCAAAAGAACGAACGAATAGTAGGCCTACGTTTATCGAAAGTCTCTAGTCGCAAAAGGAAGAACGAATAGTAGGCCAACGTTTATCTCAAGTTTAAATTCGTAAAATTTAAACTTTTCTATATCTGAGACTGATCTCTCAAGACTCAATTTATTAATAGGCCATGGCAAGGGGCCATTAATGGCCAGTATTATAGAATTGAACTAAATTCATCTAAAGACTCATTATTATTATTATTATTATTATTATTATTATTATTATTATGGGATGGACATTAAGAGTAACAGAATGGGTCCGTAGAGATTGTAAAAGAAGCAGGGGGAAGGAAGAGAAGACGATGGATCGACGAACTAAGAAAGTTTCCGGACATGTACTGGCACAGAAAGACCATAAAGAGACGGAGGTGGAAAGATATGTTTGAAGCCTTTGTTCTGCAGTAGGCTAGTAACGGCTGATATATATATATATATATATATATATATATATATATATATATATATATATATATATATATATATATATATATATCGAATTCTATCTTGGGAATATATGCCATTGTGGTTGATATTTACATTGATTGATATCACGAGTTTTAGGGATTATATATATATATATATATATATATATATATATATATATATATATATATATATATACATATATATATATATATATATATATATATATATATATATATATATATATATATATAAACACGTTATTTGCTTGGAAGGGGATGCTGTTTTTAAAATCTTTAAGGTGCCCCCCGCCTTTCCTCAACTTACCGGACCGAATGACCCTCAGCAAAGCTAATATTTATTATGCGTCCTATTATTTTGAAAATTCATTGCTGTTATTATCTTTCATGCAGCCATAATCTCCGACCTTGAACCAGGTCAGGTTCGATGACTGAAATAACCCAAAATAAGAGAAAATTCACCGAGAATTTAAGACTTTTAACATCAATTTTAACGTTTAGTATGCGACGTCACGACCAATGAGATTGCAAGGGTGGAATGTAAACGTCCCGCGTCAGCCAATGAGCGTCGAGCAGAGTTGCCAAAGGCTTTCGGAAAATTATCTCCTATCGTGATGATTAACCATGGGGGTTATTAAAGGCGTTTGGAGTCTGAGGTTGATATCAAGTTCTGTTTTATCTTTTGCATTTAGAAACCTTTTTGTTGATTTGATTAGAGGTTTGGAAAAATGTGAATAAAATGACAAATATTGTGGTTGAATAACAGTAGTTATATATATATATATATATATATATATATATATATATATATATATATATATTTTATATATATATATATATATATATATATATATATATATATATATACACACACATACATACACAAGCATACTGTATATATCCCCTTTATCAGTGGGAAAGGTTATATATATATATATATATATATATATATATATATATATATATATATATATATATACACATACATACATACATACATACATTAACAAACATACTGTATATATCCCCTTTATCAGTGGGAAAGGTTTTATCTATCTCTCTCTCTCTCTCTCTCTCTCTCTCTATATATATATATATATATATATATATATATATATATATATATATATCCTTTTATCAGTGGGAAAAATTGTGTATATTGCCATGATCAACAAAGCTGTACTAGGCAGTGCCACACATACTAGGTTGATTTGCTGTAAGCTATCAGACAAAAGTCTCCCACTATCGCATACCTGCAGTGGACAGCGTGATGATGAATGAAAATGGCCCAACCCCAGACATGATTAAGGACACATCTGAGGCCTTTGTCCTGCAGTGCATGAGAAACGGCTCCTCAGCAGCTATTCTAATCCCCAACACTAACTTTACACACTGAATACTTAACCTAACTTAACCTAACCTTACCAACGATGATACTGTTAATTTTGTAATTGGACCAAAATCTTGGCCCTTTTGCAAAATGTCGAGATATGGTCTTTTTGCATAATGGCCGGGCATTTTATAAAATGATCAATTTTCCAAAATGACCGTAACATATACACGCGTGTGTGTATTTATCTATATTAGTAAGAGTTTTTGGACTAGATTGAAGATGAAACTACCGGAGATGATAAACAGACCCATTTAGAAACACCTGCGTCTTGTCTGGATTAATGTGGTAACAGAATATATATATGCCGCATACGGAACAAAACTGGAATTTGTTCCGGGATGTGAGGTCGCTTCTGCTGCGACTACGGCCGGAGATCCGTGACTCACGCAGTGTGTTGCGTTATCGGAAATAACTAGTATTGGGGGGGGGGGGGGAGGCGTTCGTTTATATCTGTTCTGTTTGTGATAGGGAATATATTCATTGGTGGGTTTTTACGTTTTATATTCAGTTATGTTCTCAGGGCGGTTTGATTTATTGTGATTGGGCAGAAATAGCTGTGGATAGTATTGTTGTTGTTGTTGTTATTATTATTATTATTAAGTCAAAATGACTTCTAAGTATACGCGCACCCCCCTTCACCACGGTATGACTACATTCTCTCCCCCTACCATTCATCATCTACTTCGAGCTTCATAGTCCTCAGCCATGTAGGCCTGGGTCTTCCAACTTTTCTATTGCTTTGTTGAGCCCTGCTAAACTTTTAGTGAACTAATATCTCTTGGGGAGTGCAAAGAGCATGGTCAAACCATCTCCATCTACCCCTCATCATTTCTATAACAAAACTCTTTCTAGTGCCTTGTGGAGCCCAGCTGAACGTTTGGTGAACTAATTTCTTGGGGAGTGCGAAGAGCATGGTCAAACCATCTCCATCTACCCCTCATCATGATCTCATTCACATATGGCACTCGAGTAATCTCTCTTATAGTTTCATTTCTATAACAAAACTCTTTTAGTGCCTTGTGGAGTCCAGCTGAACATCTGGTGAGCTAACCTCTCTTGGGGAGTGCGAAGAGCATGCCCAAACCATCTCCATCTACCCCTCATCATGATCTCATCCACATATGGCACTCGAGTAATCTCTCTTATAATTTCAATTTTATAAGAGAATTCCTCATTGTTGATATCCTTAATAAAAAAAAATGCTATGTGAAGCCCTGCTAAACTTTTAGTGAACTAATATCTCTTGGGGAGTGCGAAGAGCATGACCAAAACATCTCCATCTACCCCTCATCATGGCACTCGAGTAATCTCTCTTATAGTTTCATTTCTAGAACAAAATTGGTGCTATTATAGTATGCTATCTACCGTCGAATTTCTACTATAGTATGGTATCTACCACAAAGTATGTTATCTACAGTCAATGTTAATCCTCCTGTTTGATGAGGATTATCAAACATTACTTACCACCAGTATGTTATCCTCATTGGACTTTAATGATAGTTTAATAATATTTATTGGCAGGACAACATGGGTGCATAATTATAAGCAGTTTGTAGGTTAGGTTAGGTTATCAAGTCGGTAGTGATCCTCCTTATTAGAGGCGGATTAGCAAGTAGACCGTATCCTTAGGGACTGATGGTAGGTATTATACTATAGTCAGAAAGGGGTGGTAGATAGCAAAATCGGCGGTAGATAGCATACTATAATAGCACCACAAAATTTCTCATTGTTGATATCCTTAATAAAAAAAAAACACCGGAAAAGATTATTAGTTGACTAATGACTAACTCTTTCAACAACGTTTTTCGCTACGCCCTTAGTGTCTCATTTCCTGTAGCGACTGCTCGTTTCGGCGCCTGTCAGAGGTGCCACTATGTCGCTATGTTCAGTGGTCAGGATCGTTTTCAGACTTTGCTCTGAGAATTCGGGGTGTTTTTTGGGATTTGAGAATGCCAGTTTTTCCCAAATGTTATTTCTTAGTTATTGTTTATTTGAGTGTTTATATTTCATATATATATATATATATATATATATATATATATATATATATATATATATATATATATATATATATATATATATATATTATATATACTGTATATACAGTATATTTATATTTTTTTTTCTTTTTTTTTAGTCTTTGGTTGCAATTAACCGTGTCCTGTTTCTTTAGGATTTTCTTTTATTAAGAAATAACATCTTTAAATATTTTATTTCATTTTTTATTGTTTTTCGGTTAAGAAATGTACATTTACAATTATTACAATTTGTAAATATATATATACATCATAATATATTTTGCAGTTGTGAATATATGTTGATTATTAATTATTGTTTATTAGCGATGGTTTATATTTCATATTGCCCGTTTTTATATATATATATATATACATATATATATATATATATATATATATATATATATATATATATATATATATATATATTAAGAAATACATTACGATTATTACAATTTGTAAATATTGTATATGCA
>NC_090730.1:168196008-168198508 GCF_036898095.1 Palaemon carinicauda
GAGAGAGAGAATTTAGCTATAAAGTGAAATGAAGAAATAAGTCAGTGAAGGAGAGAGAGAGAGAGAGAGAGAGAGAGAGAGAGAGAGAGAGAGAGAGAGAGAGAATTTAGCTATAAAGTGAAATGAAGAAATAAGTCAGTGAAGGAGAGAGAGAGAGAGAGAGAGAGAGAGAGAGAGAGAGAGAGAGAGAGAGAGAGAGAGAGAGAGAGAGAGAGAGAATTTAGCTATAAAGTGAAATGAAGAAGTAAGTCAGTGAAGGAGAGAGAGAGAGAGAGAGAGAGAGAGAGAGAGAGAGAGAGAGAGAGAGAGAGAGAGAGAGAGAGAGTTTAGCTATAAAGTGAAATGAAGAAAGTCGGTGAAGGTGTTAGGAAATTTTTAAGACACGTGGTGGGAATAAAAAGCTCTTATATAAGCGGGTTTTCTTATATGTAAGTTTGCCACGGAAAAACCGGTCAACTATTAAACTATAATACTGGTTCACCTAAGGAAGAGATACTAAAACGGAGTTTTCCAAGGCTTTTGTACTGAAGGAAGGGAGTTTTCCAAGGCTTTTGTACTGAAGGAAGGGAGTTTTCCAAGGCTTTTGTACTGAAGGAAGGGAGTTTTCCAAGGCTTTTGTACTGAAGGAAGGGCTTGTAGAAAATTCTTGCTTTTTTTTTAATGCACAGTTCTGTCAAACCTTAACTTGCTAGCTTTGGCAGGAATTGCGCGAAATTATTTTTTCCTAGGTAGAGTAAGGGATCTGGTTTAATCACACACACACACACACACACACACACACACAATACATCCTTTCCTCTTATCTAGTTGAAACTGCAATTTTAACTTTGAACTAAAAATTATGTTTAACCTATATTTATTATATATTTCACACACACACACTCACACAATACATCCTTTCCTCGATCTAGTTGAAACTGCAATTTTAGGTTTGAACTAAAAATTATGTTTAACCTATATTTTCTATGTTCTCCGCACACACACACACACACACACACACACACACACACACACACACTACAGTCTTTCCTGTATCTTGTTGAAACTGCAATTTTAGCTGTTAACTAAAAATTGTGTTCAACTTATATTTTCTATATATTTACTTTATATTTTATTATTAGCTTTAACATAAGTAATTTTACCTCCAGAATTTACTCGTGCCAGCTTTTTAAGAGTCGAAATTGACTCATTGGGCTTGTGAATTTCTTACTTTCAAAAATAGTAATAATAATAATAATAATAATAATAATAATAATAATAATAATAATAATAATTTACTATTTGAATCTGAGATGAGATTGGCCTCTCTGGCCCCAGTGTCCGGCTACATTGCCTAAATTTCATAAATGTATATGCATACGCAAGCCCTCGGCGAAATAAGAGTCGAGACGTCAAGTCCCGTCGGTAGGAACGTTACGTACCGTCAGTAATTAATCAGTCTGGCCTTTGGGCTGGACTGAAAGGTCCTTTATCCGGTACACTTTGTTACAAAAAATAATATATTTCTTACTTTTATTATCATTATTATTATTATTATTATTATTATCATTATTATTATTATTATTATCATTATTATTATTATTATTATTATCATTATTATTATTATTATTAGCCATAGCCAAACTACAACCCTAGTTGGAAAAGCAGGATGCTATTAGCTACGTATATTATTATTATTGTTGTTGTTGTTGTTATTAGCCAAGCTATAACTCTAGTTGGAAAATCAGGATGCTATTAGCTATGTATTATTGTTAATTACTACTACTACTACTACTACTACTACTACTACCAGCTAATGTACAATCCTAGTTAGAAAAGCAGGATGCTCTTAGCTACGTATTATTATTATTATTATTATTATTATTATTATTATTAGCCAATCTACAATCCTAGTTTGAAAAGCAGGATGCCTTTAGCTACGTATTATTATTATTATTATTATTATTATTATTGTTGTTGTTATTATTATCATTATTATTATTAGCCAAGCTACAGCCGTAGTTGGAAAATTATTATTGATATTATGATTATTATTATTATTATTAGCCAAGCTACAGCTGTAGTTGGGTTATTATTATTATTATCATCATCATCATCATCATCATCATCATCATCATCATTATTATTATTATTATCATCCAAGCTACAGCCGTAGTTGGAAAATTATCATCATCATCATCATCATTGTTGTTGTTGTTGTTGTTATTTATTAACCATCCAATCAACAACCTTAGCAAAGCAGGATGCAATTAGCAACGCGTATATTGAAGCCAAGCTGGCAAGCGAGAACGCACGTCGTCCCACCCAATTGTTTTGTCTCGTTAAAAGTGGCTGAATGAATATTTCGTCACCAGTTCGACGTCGAGTTTGATCAGACTCATTCCAGATCGGACGGTTCGTGTTTTGCTCATTCGTCATGTGACAGGTTATTTCCAACGCTTACAGTCGCTCGGTTACGTTTGTTAGGGTAAATGAAAACACTTCGTTGTATAAATTTGTC
>NC_090730.1:168203508-168208739 GCF_036898095.1 Palaemon carinicauda
CAATTATATAGTACATTATGCAAAATATATTCATATTCCTTACTTAAGCTTTACGAAAATGTGCAATTATATATTAGTGTAAAATATATTCATATTCCTTACTTTAGATTTACGAAAATGCGCAATTATATATTAGTGTAAAATATATTCTTATTCCTTACTTTACATTTACGAAAATGCGCAATTATATATTAAATTATGCAAATTACATTCATATTCCTTACTTTAGATTTAAGAAAATGTGCAATTATATATTAGATAGTGCAAAAATATATTCATATTTCTTACTTTAGATTTGAGAAAATGCGCAATTATATTAGATAATGGAAAGTATATTCATATTCTTTACTTTACATCTAAGTAATGCGCAATATATAATAGTGCAAAATATATTCATATTCTTTACTTTACATTTAAGAAAATGCGCAAGTATATACTAGATAATGCAAAATGTATCCTTTTCCTTACTTATTTTTTTTGCCAGTTTATTTGGACATTTATAAGTTTATAATCAAACTAACTCCCTACTGTCTCTTTGCCTGTTGTCTATTTAATTAGATTTAAGAAGAGTGTGCAAATACTTATTAGATCATGTAAAATATATTCATATTCCTTTCAAATTATTTGGACATTTATAAGTTTGTAATCAAACTAACTTCCAACAGGGAAAATATCCCAGTGAGGAAAGTTAGAACATTAAAATCAATATTTATTATATAAACTATAAAAACTTTAATAAAACAAGAGGAAGAGAAATTAGATAGAATTGTGTGCCCGAGTTTACCCTGAAGCAAGAGAACTATAACCCAAGACAGTGGAAGACCATGGTACAGAGGCTATGGCACTACCCAAGACTAGAGAACAATGATTTGATTTTGGGGTGTCCTAGAAGAACAGCTTACTGTGGCTTAAGAATCTCTAATACCCTTACCAAGAGGAAAGTAACGTCTGAAATATGACAGTGTAGTAGTTAACCCCTTGGGTGAAAAAAAAAAAAGAGTTGTTTGGGTAATCTCAGTGTTGTCAGGTGTATGAGGACAGATGAGAATCTATAAAGAATAGTACAGACTAGTCGGTGTATGTGTAGGCAAAGGGTAAATGAACCGTAACCAAAGAGAAGGATCCAATATAGTACTGTCTGGCTAGTCAAAGCACCCCATAACTCTTTAGCTGTAGTATCGGCGGTTGGCTGGTGCCCTGGCCGAAAGAGTGTTGTTGGTATTGAGTGTTTATTATAGGAATATAAAACGGCTGGTATGTTCATGTACTTGTAGTTCATACCCAGTAGTTGAAATGATATCAAATTCTTGCATTATTTTTAGTAGCAAGAGAGCGAGTTCTCCTCTGAATGCATAATCCTCTCTCTCTCTCTCCTCTCTCTCTCTCTCTCTCTCTCTCCTCTCTCTCTCTCTCTCTCTCTCTCTCTCTCTCTCTCTCTCCCTCTCTCTCTCTCTCTCTCTCTATCTATATATATAATTATATATATATATATATATATATATATATATATATATATATATATATATATATATATGTTAATAGCTATAATACATATTTTATGCTCATCACGTGTCAGCTTTCGGGATTTCTAGACAAATTTTATATATATATATATATATATATATATATATATATATATATATATATATATATATATATATATATATATATATTAACATTTATGTATATGTAATAAAATTAATATATACGTATTTATATATATATATATATATATATATATAGAGAGAGAGAGAGAGAGAGAGAGAGAGAGAGAGAGAGAGAGAGAGAGAGAGGAGAGAGAGAGAGAGAGAGACTACAGTGTGTGTATTTAATGCAAACGTATATTTATGTTCAAGGTGCATGCGTGTACGCACAGGAAGAATGTACAGCGTAAGAAGTTGTGGGTTATCGAAGTCTGCTGTGAAGCGGTTTTGTTGCGTTCCAGCGAGTTTTTACTGTAGATCTTTACGGTTCTCTCCTCTGTTATCTTTTTCGGGTCCCGCCAGCTCCGACCGGAGTCGATGAACGGAAATTCTCTTTTCTTCAGTCTTCTTGTTATACATTGTTTTATGTTTTGTTCATAGTTTTTGAGTTGTCTATTTTACGGAAATTCTCTTTCTTCAGTCTTCTTGTTATACTTTGTTTTATGTTTTGTTCATAGTTTTTGAGTTGTCTATTTTATCGGAAATTCTCTTTCTTCAGTCTTCTTGTTATACTTTGTTTTATGTTTTGTTCATAGTTTTCGAGTCTGTCTATTATATTTGTCTATTATACGGAAATTCTCTTTCTTCAGTCTTCTTGTTATACGTTGTTTTATGTTTTGTTCGTAACTTTTTATTCGACATATTATTTTAGTCTATTTTTTTACGAGTGTTCAATTGAAAAATTGCAATGAATTTTATTTTAGTATTTTTATTCAAGATTTTTTTTTTCATATATTATTTAGTCTATTTTTTACGAGTGTTCAATTAAAAAAATTGCAATGAATTTTATTTTAGTATTTTTATTCTAGATTTTTTTTTATATATTTAGTCTATTTTTTTATTACCAGTGTTCAATTTAAAAATTGCAATGAATTTTATTTTAGTATTTTTATTCTAGATTTTTATGTTTTTATCATAGTTTTTTTCTATTCGATCTATTATTTTTATCTCGATTTTTACGAATGTTCATATAAAAAAATCTGTGGTAAATTTTAATTCTTTAGTATTTTTTATTCTAGATTTTTTTATGTTTTGTTCATAGGTTTTTTATTCGCTTAATTAGTTTTGTCTCGTTTTATACGATGGGTTTTGAGATTATATATATATATATATATATATATATATTATATGTATATATAATTATATATATGTATATATATTATATATGTATATATATATATATATATATTATATATATATAATATATATATTTATATATATATTATTTTTGCATTTTTAAACCTTTATTTACTGGTAATTTCCCTTAACGTGGTGAAAAGGTTTGCGTATCGCCGTGATCAGTAAAGCTGCACTAATCAGGGCCATCCATACTAGGTTGGTTTGCTGTGAGCTATCAGACTAAAGTTTTTCACCATCACCAATCAGCACTTGCCAGCGTGGTGATGAAAACTGGCCAAACCCCAGACATGAATAAGGACTCTTCTGAGGCCTTTGTCCTGCAATGGACTAGAAATCGCTGCATTTGTTGTTACTGTTTAAGGTTGTATTAATATTTAGTTGATTGTCGTTACATCTGTAGGTATTTTAACTCCTTTGTGATATTTATACCTCCTGGGAATTATTGTTCGAAAATAAAATTGTTTTCTTTTGTCCGGATAATTTTCACATTCGGTTTTTTTTTTTTTTTTTTTTTTTTTTCCCTGGACAGCAAGGTCACCCCGTTCCTCCCATTTGCTGTCATTATCGACATCCTTTGTGACTGTGACCTTTTCGATTCTTGCAATGACAAATCCTTCTGCTTGCTTGGTTCCATTAATTTTCAATGTTCGTCTTGAACTGCTTCATACGCAGGTTTGCTTTCGATTTTGCTTTAGTCTTATTTCATTACCTCCAAGGATGTCATAAAATCGAGTTATTTACTTTTTTATTTATTTGTCAGTTGTCTGAGGACAGGATTAGGTCAAAACTACTCGGTGGATTTTGAGTAAATTTTCATCTAATTTTGGAGATGATCCGGATCCAGATTCGGTTTTTTTTTTTTTTTTTTTTTTTTTTTTTTTTTTTTTTTTTTTTTTTTTTTTTTTTTTAGGTTATGTCAAAACAACTTTCCGGACCTTGACAAAATTTTCATTAAGTTTTGGAGATGATCCGGTTCCTAGATACGGATTTGCATTTCTTGGCCGTACTAAAAGATAACGTCAAAACAAATTGACAGATCTTGACGAAATTTTCATCACATTTTAGAGATAATCCGGATTTTATATCGGTATTTGCATTTTTGGCCATTTTAAAAATAGCGTCAAAACAAATTGATGAATTTTGACAAAATTTTCGTTAGGTTTTGGAGATAAACCCGATCCGGATTTGCATTTTTTTTGGAAATTTTTAAAGATAACCAAAACAAATTGACGAATTTTGACGAAATTATCATTAAAATTTGGAGATAATCTGATCCGGATTTGCATTATTTTTTACCAATTTAAAGATAATGTCAAAACAAATTGACGAAATATGACGAATTTTTCATTAAATTTTGGACATAATTTGGATCTGGATTTGCATTTTTGGCCATTTTAAAGATTACGTCATAACAAATTGACCGATTTTGACGAAATTTCCACCATAGATAGATCTTAGGCCGTGGACGACTTCATTAACCTTTGGCGGGTGGTCAGAAATCTCCGATTGTTTTTTTTTTTTTTGTGTGATTTTTCAAAATTTAGATATACAGTGTGCAATAGATAACGACCGTAACTGGTAATAGATGAACTATCGTGGGTCGCATTGTAAGTGAAAAGATGCGTAGGACTTGCGAGTTCATCTCAAATGAGAACTAGAGAGGGCACTCAGTAGAGAGCAGACCTCCGCCGCGGCAGCTTACTGCATTTCTCAACCTTTTGCTCGACCTTGACCTAAACATGTATTAATTGGCGTGGATTTTCATACACTCAAATATGAACCAATTTTGAAGTGTCTGTGACAACGATGTTCAAACTTATATCTGAAGTGAATTGGACAATTTTGCTTGACCTTTAACCTTGACCTTCCAAAATTTATTAATTTCCAGCTTTTGTACATAACAGGTAATACCTGCAAGTTTCATCACGATTAATGTTGTGGTCAGGAAGCTGTTCACACACAAAACAAACAAACAGGGGTTAAAACGTAACCTCCTTCCAACTTCGTTGTCGGAGTTAACAACACTTTATGGGTCTTTATTATGAAAAGACATACGTGTTCCTAATAAGTAATCAAATGCCTACCAGTCTAATGAATCCCGGTGTTCATCTTGGTACATAATTCAATAATGAATCTCTCTCTCTCTCTCTCTCTCTCCTCTCTCTCTCTCTCTCTCTCTCATTCCAGTTCGAACTGAATCTATTGAAAATAGTTTATTGTCTCCGTTATCTTGATAATGCCGTATAATCATTATTCTCTCTCTCTCTCTCTCTCTCTCTCTCTCTCCTCTCTCTCTCTCCTGTTCGGGCTGAAGCAATTGAAAATAATTTTTTCTATATGTTATCTTGATAATGCGTTATTATAATCATTCTCTCTCTCTCTCTCTCT
>NC_090730.1:168209239-168216739 GCF_036898095.1 Palaemon carinicauda
GTTATTTTAAAAAACAACAAAGAAAGGTAGTTGATTTAAAAAGTCTCGAGGGAAGCCAGTATAGAAAGATGGTTCATTTAAAAAAGCCAATATAGAAAGATATTTAATTAAAAAGATAATATGGAAAGATAGTTAATTTAAAAAAAAACAGAAAGGTAGTTAATTTAAAAAAAACTGCTTATTTAGAAAGATGGTTAATTTAAAAAAGACCAATATAGAAGGTATTTAATTTTAAAAAAAATCAATATGGAAAGAGTTAATTAAAAAAAATTATAGAAAATTGATTAAAAAGATACTATAGAGTGATAGTTAATTGAAAAAACAATATAGAAAAATAATCATTTTAAAACACTAGGAAGATTGTTAATTAAAAAAACTATAGAAATATAGCTAATTTTTAAAAAGCTGATATAGATAGATAGTTAATAATATAAAAGCTCATTAGAGAGTTATTTTTAAAAAGCCAATATAGAAAGATAGTTCATTTTAAAAAAGTCAGTATAGATAGTGAATTTAAAAAAGCCAAAATATATAGTTAATTTAAAAAAAAACAAATATTTAAATTATAAAAAAATAGAAATATTTAATTTGAAAAAACCCAAATAGTAAGTCAATTTTTAAAATGAAAGTATAGAAAAAATTTTATATAACAAAAGTCAATATAGGAAAATAGTTAATTTAACAAAAGCCATATAAAAAGATAGTTAATTTAACAAAAGCCATATAGATAGTTAATTTAACAAAAGCCATATAGAAAGATAGTTAATTTAACAAAAGCCATTTAGAAAGATACACAAAAAGTCAATTTAAAAAAGTGGAAACGTAGTAGGTTGGCTAGGGCACCAGCCACCCGCTGAGATACTACTTCTAGAGAGTTTTTGAGTCCTATGACTGGCCAGACAGTACTACATTGGATCCTTCTCTTTGATTACGGGTTATTTTCCCTTTGCCCATATTTACACCGAATAGTCTGGCTTATTCTTTACAAATTCTTCCCTGTCCTCATACACAATACTGCCATTACCGAACAATTCTTCGCTCAAGGGGTTAACTACTGCAATGTAATTGTTTAGTGGCTACTTTCCTCTTGGTAAGGGTAGAAGAGAAACTTTAGATATGGTAAGCAGCTCTTCTAGGAGAAGGACACTCCAAAATCAAACCATTGTTATCTAGTCTTGGGTAGCGCCATAGCCTCTGTACCATGGCCACTGTCTTAGAGTTAGAGTTCTCTTACTTGAGGGTACACTCTAGCACACTATTTTACCTTATTTCTCTTCCTCTTATTTTTTCAAGTTTTTATAGTTTGTATACAAAAGATTCATTTATGAAATATTTTATTTATTTCCTTATTTCCTTTCTTCACTGAGCTATTTTCCCTGTTGTAGCCCCTGTCCTTATACCATCCTACTTATCCAACTAGGTTTGTAGCTTAGCAAGTAATGATAATGATATAGAAAGATAATTTATTATAAAAAAGGCAACAGAAATATAGTTTATTTTAAAAATGTCTTATATTTCAAGCTTTCAAGGTTTTATCTGACCGGTGTTGACCAGAATTCCATCCAATTCTTTCCAATCAAAAAGGATTTTTTTTAATTGCTTGGTCAATGGCTTTGCCCCTATTTAAAATGAATTGGATTAATTGAGTCTGGAAACCCATTCACCTCTAGGGAGCTCATGGTGTGTGTGTGTGTGTGTGTGTGTATGTATGTTGGGGGGGGGGGAACCCTGCAGTTGCTCTTTAAATAAAAGTTAAACTTTTTATTTTATAAATTTTAGAATCGCTGATATTAATTACTATATTTCAATTTGCATGTTTTTTTTTTTGTTTTTTTTTTTTTTTGTAGCTTTACAAAGTACTGGAAGGCTAATGTATTGGTTTAAAAATGAATATCGAAATAGAATTATTTATATCTAATTACATAAGACTATGAATATTTATTAGATCTACACTACCTAGTATATATATAATTTTTTTTTTTTTTTTTTTTTTTTTTATCACAACATCGTCACACCTGAAAAATATCCCCAACTCGCTCATAGTGTTTCCGGAACACCTACAACTTCTGTCTTGGACAGGTTTCGGACAATCCAGATTCAAGAAAAGCAGAAGGAAAATGTTGCATCTAGTTACTGTAAACTTACAACCAAACATTCATTTCCCTTGACCGCTCCATTATTTAATACTTTACCCGCGCGTCAGGTGCATTTTTATTGCCCTAACGGTCTGGTGCATATTTATACTTTTAACCGTCTGATTGGTGCATATTTATACTTGGAACCGTGTGATCGGTGCATATTTATACCTTTAACCGTATGATTGGTGCATATTTATACTTTTAACCGTGTGATCGGTGCATAATTATACCTTCAACCGTATGATTGGTGCATATTTATACTTGTAACCGTGTGATCGGTGCATATTTAAACCTTTAACCGTATGATTGGTGCATATTTATACTTTTAACCGTCTGATTGGTGCATATTTATACTTTTAACCGTCTGATTGGTGCATATTTATACTTTTAACCGCGTGATCGGTGCATATTTATACCTTTAACCGCGTGATCGGTGCATATTTATACCTTTAACCGTCTGATCGGTGCATTTTTATACTTTTAACCGTCTGATCGGTGCATATTTATACTTTTAACCGTCTGATCGGTTCATTTGTATACTTTAAACTGTCTGATTTGTGCATATTTATACTTTTAACCGCCTGATCGTTGCATATTTATACTTCTAACCAACTGATTGGTGCATATTTATACTTTTCACTGTGTGATCGGTGCCTATTTATACTTTTAACCGTGTGATCGGTGCAATTTACACTTTTAAACGTCTAAACTGTGCACATTTATACTTTTTACCCTCTGATCGGTGTATATTTATACTTTCAATCGTCTGATCGCTGCATATTAACTTTTAACTGTCTGATCCGTGCATATTTATACTTCAACCATCTGATCGGTGCATGTTTATACTTTTAACCGTCGAATCGTTGCATATTTATATTTTTAACCGTCTGATCGGTGCATGTTTATACTTTTAACCGTCGAATCGTTGCATATTTATACTTTTAACCGTCTGATCTGTGCATTTTATAAAACTTTAACTGCCAGATTGGTGCATTTTATGATACTTCTCCCGTGTAACCGGTGCATATTTAATAATTTCCCCCACGTGATTAGTGCATATTTAATACTTTTCCGCTTGATCAGTGCATATTTAGTACATGTTCCCGCGTGATCAGTGCATATTTAAATTCCCTCATGATCAGTGCATATTTAATATTTTTCCCGCGTGATCAGTGCATATTTAATATTTTCCCCACGTGATCAGTGCATATTTAATACTTTTCCGCTTGATCAGTGCATATTTAGTACTTTTTCCTGCCTGATCAGTGCATATTTAATACTTTTCCGCTTGATCAGTGCATATTTAGTACTTTTTCCCGCGTGATCAGTGCATATTTAATACTTTTCCGCGATCAGTGCATATTTAGTACTTTTTCCCACGTGATCAGTGCATATTTAATACTTTTCTGCTTGATCAGTGCATATTTAGTACTTTTCCCCGCGTGATCAGTGCATATTTAATACTTTTCCGCTTGATCAGTGCATATTTAGTACTTTTTTCCGCGTGATCAATGCATATTTGATACTTTTCCGCTTGATCAGTGCATATTTAGTACTTTTTTTCCGCGTGATCAGTGCATATTTAGTACTTTTTCCTGCTTCATCAGTGCATATTTAGTACTTTTTTCCGCGTGATCAGTGCATATTTAGTACTTTTTCCCGCGTGATCAGTGCATATTTAATAGTTTTCCGCCAAATCAGTGCATATTCAGTAGTTTTTCACCTGTGATCAGTGCATATTTAATAGTTTTTCCGCCAAATCAGTGCATATTCAGTAGTTTTCACCTGTGATCAGTGCATATTTAATAGTTTTCCGCCAAATCAGTGCATATTCAGTAGTTTTCACCTGTGATCAGTGCATATTTAATAGTTTTCCGCCAAATCAGTGCATATTCAGTAGTTTTCACCTGTGATCAGTGCATATTTAATAGTTTTCCGCCAAATCAGTGCATATTCAGTAGTTTTCACCTGTGATCAGTGCATATTTAATAGTTTTCCGCCAAATCAGTGCATATTCAGTAGTTTTCACCTGTGATCAGTGCATATTTAATAGTTTTCCGCCAAATCAGTGCATATTCAGTAGTTTTCACCTGTGATCAGTGCATATTTAATAGTTTTCCGCCAAATCAGTGCATATTCAGTAGTTTTCACCTGTGATCAGTGCATATTTAATAGTTTTCCGCCAAATCAGTGCATATTCAGTAGTTTTCACCTGTGATCAGTGCATATTTAATAGTTTTCCGCCAAATCAGTGCATATTCAGTAGTTTTCACCTGTGATCAGTGCATATTTAATAGTTTCCCCGCGTGATCAGTGAATGTTCAATATTTTTCTCCACTTTTCCCACGTGATCAATGCCTATTTAATACTTTTCCCGCGTGACCAGTGCATATTTAATACTTTTCCCGCGTGATCAATGCCTATTTAATACTTTTCCCCGCGTGATCAGTGCATATTTAATACTTTTCCCGTGTGATCAATGCATTTTAAATACTTTTGCCCGCTTTACCCCGCGTGAGCAGTGCATTTTTAATATTATTTCCTGCGTGATCAGTGCATATTAATATTTTTCCCCGCGTAACCGGTGCATAATTAATACTTTTCCCGCGTGATGAGTGCATATTTGATACTTTTTCCCGCGTGTTGAGTGCATAATTAATACTTTTCCCGCGTGATGAGTGCATAATTAATACTTTTCCCGCGTGATGAGTGCATAATTAATACTTTTCCCGCGTGATGAGTGCATAATTAATACTTTTCCCCCGCGTGATGAGTGCATAATTAATACTTTTCCCGCGTGATGAGTGCATAATTAATACTTTTCCCGCGTGATGAGTGCATATTTGATACTTTTTCCCGCGTGTTGAGTGCATAATTAATACTTTTCCCGCGTGATGAGTGCATAATTAATACTTTTCCCGCGTGATGAGTGCATAATTAATACTTTTCCCGCGTGATGAGTGCATAATTAATACTTTTCTCCCGCGTGATGAGTGCATAATTAATACTTTTCCCCGCGTGATGAGTGCATAATTAATACTTTTCCCCGCGTGATGAGTGCATAATTAATACTTTTCCCGCGTGATGAGTTCATAATTAATACTTTTCCCCCGCGTGATGAGTGCATAATTAATACTTTTCCCGCGTGATGAGTGCATAATTAATACTTTTCCCGCGTGATGAGTGCATAATTAATACTTTTCCCGCGTGATGAGTGCATAATTAATACTTTTCCCCGCGTGATGAGTGCATAATTAATACTTTTCCCGCGTGATGAGTGCATAATTAATACTTTTCCCCGCGTGATGAGTGCATAATTAATACTTTTCCCGCGTGATGAGTGCATAATTAATACTTTTCCCGCGTGATGAGTGCATATTTGATACTTTTTCCCGCGTGTTGAGTGCATAATTAATACTTTTCCCCGCGTGATGAGTGCATAATTAATACTTTTCCCGCGTGATGAGTGCATAATTAATACTTTTCCCGCGTGATGAGTGCATAATTAATACTTTTCCCGCGTGATGAGTGCATAATTAATACTTTTCCCCGCGTGATGAGTGCATAATTAATACTTTTCCCCGCGTGATGAGTGCATAATTAATACTTTTCCCGCGTGATGAGTGCATAATTAATACTTTTCCCCCGCGTGATGAGTGCATAATTAATACTTTTCCCCGCGTGATGAGTGCATAATTAATACTTTTCCCGCGTGATGAGTGCATTTTAAATACTTTTCCCGCGTGATGAGTGCATAATTGATACTTTTTCCCCGCGTGATCAGTGTTTTTTTTAATACTTTTCTCCACTTTTCCCGCGTGACCATGACATTTTTTCACCCTTGCAGAAGACCCACGTGTTCGATGTTTTGAACCAGGTGGGGGAAAGTGTCGCCACGTGACAAAACTTGGCTCCAAACTTGTTATGGCTTCAGCAACGTCCTGTGTGTGTGTGTGTGCCTTTGAAACTGGTTTAAGCTGGAGAGTATTAACCCCGGCCAAAAAGGTAGGAGCAGCAGTACTGACTGGGGCTGGTGCTTCTATTTTAACCGGCTTTTGGAAGAAAAATAAAAACCTTTAACGATTTGGGTGGTAAAATTATCCGGTGCGGAGCCTCTCTACGCCAGGTTTAGACTAGAATTTTCAAGTTGATTTTAGACTTATGAAGGAATGTTTGGTTTTCTGGCAGTCACAGTTTACGCTGTAGCTTTGTTTCTTAAGAGGAGGATATCAGAGTTCGAAATTGTATTTTCAAAGATTGTTTTTTATTAAAGTTTATATATATATATATATATATATAATTCCAAGCACTATATATATATATATATATATAATTCCAAGCACTCCAACAGGGAATAATAACCCAGTGAGGAATGGAAACAAGGAAATAAATACACTACAAGAGAAGTAATGAACAATAAAGATAAAATATTTTAAGAACGGTAACAGCTTTAAAATAGATCTGTCATATATGAACTAGGAAAAACACTTTTGTCAGCCTGTTCAACATAAAAACTACCGACTCAACTACCTGATTAGGAAGACCATTCCACAATTTGGTCAGAATTGGAGAAAGCATGGCTATTAGAATTAACTGCATACCTTGCATTACGAACAGGATAGTACTGTCCGGGAAGATCTGAATTATTATTATTATTATTATTATTATTATTATTATTATTATTATTATTATTAGCTAAGCTACAACCCTAGTTGGAAAAGCAAGGTGCTATAATCCCAGGGGCCCCAACAGGGAAAATAGCCCAGTGAGGAAAGGAAACAAGGACAAATAAAATATTTTAAAAACATAAAATTTACATAAATATTTCCTATATAAACTATGAAAACTTTAACAAAACAAGAGGAAGAGGAACGAGATAAAATAGTGTGCCCGAGTGTACCCTCAAGCAAGAGAACTCTAACCCGAGACAGTGGAAGACCATGGTACAGAGGCTATGGCACTGAATCCAAAGGATGGTCAGAATTATGAAAAATCTTATGCAACATTCATCGCTAGCTAACTGAAGGACGGTGCCAGAGATTAGTATCGAGAGTAGGAATAGGAATTGAACAGACCGTAAGTTCCTGATCATATGTATGGTCAATCTCTAGGGCATTGTCCTGCTTGATAGGGCAATGTCACTGTCCCTTGTTTCTGCCATTCATGAGCGGACTTTAAACCTTAAAACAAATATAAGATGAGATTCCGCAGCTCGAAGCAGTGCAGAGTGAAAGTGTCGAAACACTTCTTCACAATACGCTGTTCACCGAAAATCTTACAAGACTTTCTTATTAAGGCAATTTTTGTGGTATTGAAGAAGAGACTAACAATACTTTAATTGCATTTAGCATACGGCCACCCG
>NC_090730.1:168219239-168226739 GCF_036898095.1 Palaemon carinicauda
TTCGTGTTGGCTCGACTAGGCACTTCTTTTATTGTGTTTATTGCATCTTTTAAGGAAATTAATCTGGACGAATGTCTGGACACTACTCTTATCTTATTTCTCTTCCTCTGCTTTAGTTTTTGAAAGTTTTTATAGTTTATAATATGAAAAATTCATTTTAATGTTGTTGCTGTTTTAAAATATTTTAATTACTCATCTTAAAGTTTATTTATTTCCTCGTTTTCCTTTTCTCACTGGGCTATTTTTCTTTGGAGCCTTTAAGCTTAAAGCGTTCTGCTTTTTCAACAAGTTGTATCTTAGCTAATAATAATAATAATAATAATAATAATAATAATAATAATAATAATAATTAAGTTTTTTATAGTTTATGTATGAAATATTTATTTTAATGTTGTTGCTGTTCTTAAAATATTTTAGTTTAGTTATGACTATTAAAGTTTATTTATTTCCTCCTTTTCCTTTTCTCACTGGGCTATTTTTCTTTGGAGCCATTGGGCTTATAGCGTCCTGCTTTAACATCTAGAGTTGTAGCTTAGCTACTACTACTACTACTACTACTACTACTACTACTACTACTACTACTACTACTACTACTACTAATAATAATAATAATAATAATAATAATAATAATAATAATAATAGTGTCTTGACATAATAAAATTACACCAATCCAAATATTCTGAAAGTATATAAAGTAAAGCAGGTAAATCCCTAAGAAATTACCTAAGCTAATATAATAAAGTATTTTAATCTTTATGATATAACTGCGATAATAAAATCTACTTCAGATATTAACTGGAAAATAATAGTCGGGTACACATGTGTGTGTGCACAGATTGATATCAGTTACAAGTGTCTGTGGTTGGCGTTGTTATTGGTTACTTTTACAGCTGTAGCGTGTTATGTTACACCTTTGTTTCTGTATTTTTTTTCTTGACGTCCAACGTTTATATTCGCTTTGTTAAACAGTCTCTCTCTCTCTCTCTCTCTCTCTCTCTCTCTCTGTTTTTTATTTTTGTTATACAAGAATTTTAATCTCTCTCTCTCTCTCTCTCTCTCTCTCTCTCTCTCCCCCTTAGTTTTTTGTTTCTATGTTATATAAGAATTTTAATCTCTCTCTCTCTCTCTCTCTCTCTCTCTCTCCCTTAATTTTTTGTTTCTTTGTTATATAAGAATTTTAATCTCTCTCTCTCTCTCTCTCTCTCTCTGGTACATATGAATAATTCATAGATGGAGAAATGTGGAATGTGTAGAAGAAATGGCGAAAACTGTTAGACAAGGTGAAAGAATGAATCGCTAATGAACAAAATAGTGTAAGGAAAAAAAGCATAATTCAGAATGTTTTTTTCTTTTGCTTTTATTTTCGAAGATGGAAAATTATGGAATAGTAAAAATGCTAAGTAAAGAAAGGATTTCAAGAACCAAGGCGTACAAGTGTGTGTGTATATATGCATGTGTGTGGGATATGATAAATGACGCAATATGTGTTGGCTGGGTTGATGCACTGCTGATAAGTGTCTATTGAGACCAGTGTTGTGGGAGTTTTATTGTTTAGCTCATAAGTCCTGAACCTGTGGCAATGAAACTTGCAGGGATTAACTGTTATTTAAAACCTGGAAATTATTAAATTTTAGGAAGGTCTAGGACTCTAGGTCAAAGGTCAAGCAGTGTCCAATTCACGTAACCAGCCATAAGTTTTGATGTCATCACAGAGACTTCAAACTTGGTTCATATTTGAGTGTATGAAAATCCACGCAAATTAATACATTAAGATCAAAGGTCAGGGTCTAGAAATAAGCTGCCTCGGCGGAGGTCTGCCCTCTACTGAGTGCCCCTCTAGTTATATAATATATTCATTCTGTTACCAGAGATTGTTTATATTTGATGATGCGGTTGTTTGCATTCCACCAGAAGGAATGACAAAGAAGAGAATAATTAACTTAAGGAAAGATTGCAGGGAATAAATAACTAACTCTCTCTCTCTCTCTCTCTCTCTCTCTCTCTCATGGTAGTTTTCTAGAAACACACACATAATAAAATACAGAGGAGGTTCTCTCTCTCTCTCTCTCTCTCTCTCTCTCTCTCTCATGGTAGTTTTCTATAAATACACAAAATAAAAAACAGAGGAGGTACTCTCTCTCTCTCTCTCTCTCTCTCTCTCTCTCTCTCTCTCTTGGTAGTTTTCTACAAATACACACACAATAAAAAACAGAGGAGGTAGTCTCTCTCTCTCTCTCTCTCTCTCTCTCTCTCTCTGTCTCTCTCTCTCTCTGTCTCTCATGGTAGTTTTCTACTAATACACACACAAGAAACAGAGGAGGTAGTCTCTCTATCTCTCTCTCTCTCTCTCTCTCTCTCTCTCTGGTACATATGAATAATTCATAGATGGAGAAATGTGGAATGCGTAGAAGAAGTGGCGAAAACTGTTAGATAAGGTGAAAGAATGAATCACTAATGAACAAAATAGTGTAAGGAAAAAACATAATTCAGAATGGTTTTTTTTTTCATTTTGCTTTTATTTTCGAAGATCTAGAAGGGATTGTATAGATGGGAAATTATGGAATAATAAAAATGCAAAGTAAAGAAAGAATTTCAACTATGTGTGTATGTATGTATGTGTGTAGGATATGATAAATGACGCAATATGTGTTGGCTGGGTTGACGCACTGCTGATAAGTGTCTAATGGGACCAGTGTTGTGGGAGTTTTATTGTGTAGCTCATAAGTCCTGAGCCTGTGGCAATGAAACTTACAGGGATTATCTGTTATTTAAAACCTGGAAATGATTAAATTATGGAAGATCTAGGACTCTAGGTCAAAGGTCAAGCAGTGTCCAATTCACGTAACCAGCCATAAGTTTTGATGTCGTCACAGAGACTTCAAACTTGGTTCATATTGGAGTGTATGAAAATCCACGCAAATTAATACATAAAGATCAAAGGTCAGGGTCTAGGAATAAGAAATTAATACATTATGATCAAAGGTCAGGGTCTAGAAATAAGCTGCCTCGGCGGAGGTCTGCTCTCTACTGAGTGCCTCTCTGATTATATAATACATTCATTCTGTTACCAGAGATTGTTTATATTTAATGGCGCGTTTGTTTGCATTCCACCAGAAGGAATGACAAAGAAGAGAATAGATAACAAGGAAAGATTGCAGGGAATAAATAACTCTCTCTCTCTCTCTCTCTCTCTCTCTCTCTCTCTCTGTAGTTTTCTACAAATACACACACAAAATAGAAAAAATAGGAGGTAATTCTAGGAGGTACTCTCTCTCTCTCTCTCTCTCTCTCTCTCTCTCTCTCTCTCTCTCAGTATTTTTTTACAAATACATATACAAAATATTAAACAGAGGAGGTAGTCCCTCTCTCTCTCTCTCTCTCTCTCTCTCTCATGGTAGTTTTCTACAAATACACACAAAATAAAAAAACAGAGGAGGTAGTATCTCTCTCTCTCTCTCTCTCTCTCTCTCTCTCATGGTAGTTTTCTACAAATACACACAAAATAAAAAAACAGAGGAGGTAGTATCTCTCTCTCTCTCTCTCTCTCTCTCTCTCTCTCATGGTAGTTTTCTACAAATACACACAAAATAAAAAAACAGAGGAGGTAGTAATCTCTCTCTCTCTCTCTCTCTCTCTCTCTCTCTCATGGTAGTTTTCTACAAATACACACAAAATAAAAAAACAGAGGAGGTAGTATCTCTCTCTCTCTCTCTCTCTCTCTCTCTCATGGTAGTTTTCTACAAATACACACAAAATAAAAAAACAGAGGAGGTAGTATCTCTCTCTCTCTCTCTCTCTCTCTCTCTCTCATGGTAGTTTTCTACAAATACACACAAAATAAAAAAACAGAGGAGGTAGTATCTCTCTCTCTCTCTCTCTCTCTCTCTCTCTCATGGTAGTTTTCTACAAATACACACAAAATAAAAAAACAGAGGAGGTAGTATCTCTCTCTCTCTCTCTCTCTCTCTCTCTCTCTCTCTCAGTATTTTTTTACAAATACATATACAAAATATTAAACAGAGGAGGTAGTCTCTCTCTCTCTCTCTCTCTCTCTCTCTCATGGTAGTTTTCTACAAATACACAAAATAAAAAAACAGAGGAGGTAGTATCTCTCTCTCTCTCTCTCTCTCTCTCTCATGGTAGTTTTCTACAAATACACACAAAATAAAAAAACAGAGGAGGTAGTATCTCTCTCTCTCTCTCTCTCTCTCTCTCTCTCTCTCTCATGGTAGTTTTCTACAAATACACACAAAATAAAAAAACAGAGGAGGTAGTATCTCTCTCTCTCTCTCTCTCTCTCTCTCTCTCTCTCTCATGGTAGTTTTCTACAAATACACAAAATAAAAAAACAGAGGAGGTAGTATCTCTCTCTCTCTCTCTCTCTCTCTCTCTCTCTCATGGTAGTTTTCTACAAATACACACAAAAAAAGAGGAGGTAGTCTCTCTCTCTCTCTCTCTCTCTCTCTCTCTCTCGGTAGTTTTCTACAAATGCATACACACAAAATAAAAAACAGGAGGTAGTGTCTCTCTCTCTCTCTCTCTCTCTCTCTCTCTCTCTCTCTCTCATGGTAGTTTTCTACAAATACACACATAATAAAAAACAGAGGAGGTAGTCTCTCTCTCTCTCTCTCTCTCTCTCTCTCTCTCATTGTAGTTTTCTACAAATACACACACAAAACAGAGGAGGTAGTTCTAGGAGGTTCTCTCTCTCTCTCTCTCTCTCTCTCTCTCTCTCTCTCGTGGTAGTTTTCTACAAATATACACACCATAAAAAACAGAGGAAGTAGTCTCTCTCTCTCTCTCTCTCTCTCTCTCTCTCTCTCATGGTAGTTTTCTACAAATACACACTAAATAGGAGGTAGTTCTAGGAGGTACTCTCTCTCTCTCTCTCTCTCTCTCTCTCTCGAAGGAAAGAAAGCAAGAGAATAAATACCTAATGAAAACCATGAAGACTGATACGTGAATTGGTACCGTATAGGACAGGACCGGAACGACATAAATCTTTGGGACTGCATGTGTGGACCTCCAGACTGCAAAAATAGCCTTTTCGGAAATAGCCAACGCAGCCTTTCCAAGGTTTTCGGTCACAAGGGTTGCATTAAGTGTGAGATCATTATTGGCTGCTGGCCAGCTTCTTCCCGGGCGTCAACAAAACTAGTATTGGAGGTCTTACCAAAGATCTCCATTGAAAGGCGTCAGGGTCTCAAGGAAGCCGTCTTGTCTTTTAGGAGTTAAATGTTAAACATTTGCCGTTAAAAAACTATACAAATCCGGGAATAAATGTTGCCAGACATTTCCCGTTTTAGAAACGGATATATTGACGTGAAGGAGTGATATTACGGTTACCAACCCGTAAAAGATCATAACAAAGTAGGGTAAAATTACGGTCGTTTGTATTATTATTATTATTATTATTATTATTATTATTATTGGCTGCTGGCCAGCTTCTTCCCGGGCGTCAACAAAACTAGTATTGGAGGTCTTACCAAAGATCTCATTTGAAAGGCGTCAGGGTCTCAAGGAAGCCGTCTTGTCTTTTAGGAGTAAAATGTTAAACATTTGCCGTTAAAAAAACTATACAAATCCGGGAATAAATGTTGCTAGACATTTCCCGTTTTAGAAACGGATATATTGACGTAAATGAGTGGTATTACGGTTACCAACCCGTAAAAGATAATAACAAAGTATGGTAAAATTACGGTCGTTCGTATTATTATTATTATTATTATTATTATTATTATTATTAAGAATCTGCCGTAAAAACGATAAAAATCGTGGAATACATGTTGATATAAATCCTGGGATAAATGATGATAAAAATCCTGAAATAAATGTTACCAGACACTGTTTTACAGTTTTTAAAACGGATATTACGGTAACCAACCCGTAATAGATAATAACAAAGTAGAGTAAATTGCGTAAATTATTTTGGAAGGGGAGAAGAGCTGGGAAGGGTTAAATCTTTGTGTACATATCTTTCTAAATATATATACGTAGTTTTGACGGGTTGCGTACACCAGTACGTTATAACGACGTTCGCGTTACTGCTTGCTTTAATCGTGTATTCTTCGTAAGAGACGATTTCCAATGTTTACAAGGCACTGCTTGTACTGCTTGTTCATTTCCACAAGCAAGCGCTTGGGCGCTTGATATTCCATTCATGTTTCATTCCAGAGAATATCCAGTTAGATAAAACAAAAGAGAGTCTGGTTTAATCCTCCTATGTTACGTAAGATAACGTTGAATGAATTTATTTAATCTAACTTTCAATCTGGTTTGTCTGATCTAGTTTGAGTTAATTAGAAATTCTACTCTTTCTTTTGGAATATTATTCTCCCAAGACTCGCTTTTCATACACTCATAGGAGGAGGACACTCCGAAATCAAACCATTGTTCTCTAGTCTTGGGTAGTGCCATAACCTCTGTACCATGGTCTTCCATTGTCTTGGGTTAGAGTTCTCTTGCTTGAGGGTACACTTGGGCGCACTATTCTATCTTATTTCTCTACCTCTAGTTTTGTTAAAGTTTTTATTGTTTGTATAGGAGATATTTATTTTAATGTTACTGTTTGTAATATTTCATTTTTCCCTGTTTCCTTTCCTCACTGGGCTATTTTCCCTGTTGGAGCCCCTGGGCTTAAAGCATCCTGCTTTTCCAACTAGGGTTGTAGCCTAGCAAGTAAAAATAATAATAATGATAGTGCCATAACCTCTGTACCATAGTCTTCCATTGTCTTGGGTTAGAGTTCTCATGCTTGAGGGTACACTTGGGCATACTATTCTATCTTATTTCTCTACCTCTAGTTGTGTTAAAGTTTTTATTGTTTATATAGGAGATATTTATTTTAATGTTACTGTTTGTAATATTTTATTTTTCCGTTTCCTTTCCTCACTGGGCTATTTTCCCTGTTGGAGCCCCCGGGCTTATAGCAGCCTGCTTTTCCAACTAGGATTGTAGCTTAGCAAGTAATAATAATAATAATAATAATAATAATAATAATAATGATAATCAGATTTATAGCTTGTGCAGTGTTCGTCATGTACAGTTGCCTTCATTAATTCTGGTACACTGATGTGTCTCCTCAGCTTCCCATGAAGTACACCGGAATGAATGAAGCCAACTGTACCATCAATAATATGCAGTACGCAGATTTGTCTGGTATGACATCATGCAACAGAGGGCCAAATCTCTTCTCTGGGCATGACCCGACTAAGTAATGATGTAGTTTGTCTTGACATTGTGTGGCCAGATGCAATATGCAGCATTATTTATCCCTAGCACTAATAATAACAATGATAATAATAGCTGCAGTTGATAATAACAATGATAATAATAGCTGCAGTTAATAATAACAATGATAATAATAGCTGCAGTTGATAATAACAATGATAATAATAGCTGCAGTTGATAATAACAATGATAATAATAGCTGCAGATAATAATAACAGTGATAATAATAGCTGCAGTTGATAATAACAATGATAATAATAGCTGCAGATA
>NC_090730.1:168231739-168252305 GCF_036898095.1 Palaemon carinicauda
GGAAATAACGATATAAATAAACTACAAGAGAAGTACTTTATAATTAATATAAAATCTTTAAGAACAGTAACAACTTGAAGCAGATACTCCATATATAAACTATAAAAAGAGACATGTCATTCTGTTCAACATAAAAACATACATTGCAAGTTTTAACTCGGTAGAACTTCAAAAGTTAAAAACATACACTGCAAGTTTTAACTCGGTAGAACTTCAAAAGTTAAAAACATACACTGCAAGTTTTAACTCGGTAGAACTTCAAAAGTTAAAAACATACACTGCAAGTTTTAACTCGGTAGAACTTCAAAAGTTGAAAACATACACTGCAAGTTTTAACTCGGTAGAACTTCAAAAGTTAAAAACATACACTGCAAGTTTTAACTCGGTAGAACTTCAAAAGTTGAAAACATACACTGCAAGTTTTAACTCGGTAGAACTTCAAAAGTTAAAAACATACACTGCAAGTTTTAACTCGGTAGAACTTCAAAAGTTGAAAACATACACTGCAAGTTTTAACTCGGTAGAACTTCAAAAGTTAAAAACATACACTGCAAGTTTTAACTCGGTAGAACTTCAAAAGTTGAAAACATACACTGCAAGTTTTAACTCGGTAGAACTTCAAAAGTTAAAAACATACACTGCAAGTTTTAACTCGGTAGAACTTCAAAAGTTAAAAAGATACACTGCAAGTTTTAACTCGGTAGAACTTAAAGAAGTTAAAATTTGCAGCGAATGTTTTCATGTAGAACACAGGCTATCAATAACTCTTTTTCATAATTTAATGTTTTGAATTAGTAATTTCATCCATTTATTATTATTATTTTTATTATTATTATTATTATTATTACTAGCCAAGCTACAACCCTAGTTGGAAAAGCAAGATGCTATAAGCCCAAGGGCTCCAACAGGGAAAAATAGCCCAGTGAGGAAAGGAAATAAGGAAATAAATAAATGAGAATGAATGAACAATATATCATTCTAAAAACAGTAACATTATAGATGGTGATTTTTTTTCTAATTTCTCTGGATTTTAACTTTTGACCTTGTGTTTTTTTTTCTCATTTATATTCTCCCCATTGCATCTTGTTTTTATCAATCGTTCTGTTTTCACTCGTATTTGCAAAGGCTTTGTAACCCATTGGCTAGATTAATTTTTTATTGTTTTTTCGCTCCTTTTCATTTTGTGTTATGTTTTCTCTCTCCTTTTGTAACACTCATGATACGCAGCCTACTCCTTGATTCTGTTGAAGCTGTACTATATCAAAGTTGTACTCTGCTGAAGGTGTACTATATCAAAGTTGTACTGTATCGAAGGTGTACTATATCAAAGTTATACTGAGACGAAGTTGCAGGGTGTCAAAGTTTTACTATGTCAAAGCTGTACTTTGACGAAGACGTACTGTTTCAAAGTTGTACTGTGTCAAAAATATACTATTTCGAAGTTGTACTGTGTCGAATCTGTACTGTGACGAAGCTGTACTGTGTCAAAGCTGTACTGTGACGAAGATGTACTATTTTGAATCTGTACTATGTCAAAGCTGTATTATTTCGAAGTTGTACTGTGTCAAATCTGTACTGTGACGAAGATGTACCATTTCTAAGTTGTACTGCATCAAAGCTGTACTGTGTCAAAGGTGTACTGTGTCGGACCTGTACTATGTCAAAGCTGTGCTGTGACGAAGATGTACCATTTCGAAGTTGTACTGTATCAAAGCTGTACTGTTAAAACTGTACTATGTAAAAGTTTTACTGAGTCGAAGCTGTCTTGTGTTTTAAAGTTTAACTGAGTCGAAGCTGTCTTGTATTTTAAAGTTTAACTGTGTTGAAGCTGTCTTGTATTTTAAAGTTTAACTGAGTCGAAGCTGTCTTGTATTTTAAATTTAACTGTGTCGAAGCTGTCTTGTATTTTAAAGTTTAACTGTGTCGAAGCTGTCTTGTATTTTAAAGTTTAACTGTGTCGAAGCTGTCTTGTATTTTAAAGTTTAACTGTGTCGAAGCTGTCTTGTATTTTAAAGTTCAACTGTGTCGAAGCTGTAATGTGTTTTAATGTTTTACAGTGACGTTAACCTCCTCACGGTTTCGCAAGCCTCGATCGATCCTTCTCTTCGTGAGTTCTGATTGGCGACCTTTTTTTGCACAGCCGGCCTCGAACGAAAAAGAAAAAAAAAGGCTGAATTGAATAATAGATATTTCCAGAAATATCCGGAGTTGCATGAACTAGCAGGATTCCATTTAAACGTTGCATTTAGCGTTCGTTCCAAAATCAATGGTTGCGAATTCACTGGCTGTCATGGCACCTTTATGCATTGGGGGGGACCTTGTGCTAGGGCTTCTCTCTCTCTCTCTCTCTCTCTCTCTCTCTCTCTCTCTCTCTCTCTCTCTCTCTCTCTCTCTCTCTCTCCAAGGTTAGAGGAAACCAATGCATTGTTAATATTAATTTATATTCATTTGTATAATTATATCCGGTGTATCTAAATAACATAAGTGCTTATTCAGATATACTTTTCCGAAATTATAAAGTTGTTTTCTAGATAAAGAAGTTTAATTTATATATATATATATATATATATATATATATATATATATATATATATATATATATATATATATATATACATACATATATATATACATATATTTAATGTTTTATATTAATATATATATATATATATATATATATATATATATATATATATATATATATATATACATATAATGTTCTATATAAATATGCCCTCATATATGTCCCTTTTTGAAGAAACGTGTTAAACTGTTCGATTACAGTTAGAATATATATATATATATATATATATATATATATATATATATATATATATATATATATATAAGAAATGAGGTTTCGAATATTAGTTACAGCAACGTCACGCAACCTTAGCATTATATCTCTCTTCAGATATAACCTCCAATATTGGCTATATAGTAGGCCATAGGGGAAGAAGCGTGATTGGATCTGCTAACACCTGGGTTCTTCGTCCCTTTACAACACTTGTGTGTACTATGTGTACTATAGTGCCTGTTAGAGTACACAGTCTTTGTGTACTAGCGTGGGTACACCATTGCTTTTCATGCTCGATCAGTTTCTGGTAATGACTGGAATCTCACCATCATTGTGAGCTATGGAGCGTATAGGACTACTTACTGAGTCATTAATAGCCATTGCCTGACCCTCCCTGGTTTCATCTTGGGCGTTAATCATATGTAAAAGTAAAGGTAGCTGGTTTCAGTTCCAGTTTCATCAGAATAGATGCTCACTAGAACGTCAGCTGGGCAAGTCCCCCCCCCACTGTAGTGCCCAACCACAGCAGTGGTTTCTCCAGTAAATAGATTAAACTCACAGTCCCAGGCTGGGATCGATCTGCTGCCATGCGAATAATAGGCGAACACGTTACCACAGTACTAGCCAGTGTAAATGGTCAGTCTTTAGTGCATTGTCCTGTCACTTTGCCTTGGTCATTCATGAGTGACCTTTAAATCTTAAACCACTGAATGGAGACTGGGTGAATTGCAACTAACATTATAAATCCAAACTCATTAGAGCATGGGTTTTGTTAATATAGCCACATACACACGCACACACACACACACACATATATATATATATATATATATATATATATATATATCTGTGTGTGAAAGTTTTAATTTGATGTTGTTACTGTTCTTAGAATATTTTTATTGTTCATTGCTTCTCTTGTAGTTTATATTTATTTCTGTATTTCCTTTCCTCACTGGGCTATTTTTCCTTGTTGGAGCCCTTGGGCTTATAGCATTCTGCTTTTCCAACTAGGGTTGTAGCTCAACTTATAATAATAATGATTTTTTTTAAGATATAAGATATGAATCCAATTTCTCTGTTGGAATTTTCAGGCAGAAAGAGAAATCACCTAATTCTCTTTGCTAGCAAAACTATAAACTGTTTTTGCAGTTGGTATACAAGCAACGAAGTCTCTGCTTTCCGTTTCTCTCTGTGTGAAACGTCATGAGACGACTCATTGAGGTTTATATTTTAGGAGGATTAAGTATGCTTGAGTAGTCGTCTTTGACGTAATTTTTTTTTTTTTTTTTTATGAATATTTATTGTATTAAAATACTTTTATCCTCGTTTATCAATTATGGAAAACTTTAAATAAAGATTTGGCGTCTCCTTTATCAACTCTGGAAAGCTTCAAATAAAGATTTGGCGTCTCCTTTATCAACTGGAAAGCTTCAAATTAAGATTTGGTGTGTCCTTTATCAATTGTGGAAAGCTTCAAATAAAGATTTGGCATCTCCTTTATCAACTCTGGAAAGCTTCAAATAAAGATTTGGCGTCTCCTTTATCAACTGTGGAAAGCTTCAAATAAAGATTTGGTGTCTCCCATATCAACTCTGGAAAGCTTCAAATAAAGATTGGGTGTCTCCCTTATCAACTCTGGAAAGCCTCAAGTTAAGATTTGGTGTCTCCCTTATCAACTCTGGAAGGCTTAAAGTAAAGATTTGGTGTGTCCTTTATCAACTCTGGAAAGCTTCAAATAAAGATTGGATGTCTCCTTTATCATTTCTGGAAAGCTTCAAGTTAAGTTTTGGTGTCTCCCTTATCAACTCTGGAAGGCTTCAAGTAAAGATTTGGTGTGTCCCTTATCAACTCTGGAAGGCTTCAAATAAAGATTGGGTGTCTCCTTTATCAACTCCGGAAAGCTTCAAATAAAGATTGGGTGTCTCCTTTATCATTTCTGGAAAGCTACAAGTTAAGATTGGGTGTCTCCTTTATCAACTCTGGAAAGCTTCAAATGAAGATTTGTTATTTTCTGCTGGAAAATGATTATGTTGAACGTAAACAGTTGAGTAGATATTTTGAATGGATGACAACAGTAGCCAGTAACCACTTACTTAGTCTAATTTATTGTTTACATCATTAAACAATATACTATACTCAATTTTTTATGATGAGGGCCATTTGCACCGACTCGCAGCGGTGCCTATTTAGCTCGGAAAAGTTTCCTGTTATCTGATTGGTTAGAATTATCTCGTCTAACCAATCAGCAATGAGGAAACTTTTCCGAGCTAAAAGGGCACCCATGCGTGTCGGTGCAAATCTGCCTCACTATTTTTTCGGAAGTTTTACACACCTCGAAGATAGATTTTGAGATTTGATATTATTAAAGATACCGAAAATCATAACTGAACTAGAGAGGCACTCAGTAGAGCACATACCTCCGCCACGTCTGCTTATTTCTTAACCTTTTGCTCGACCTTGACCTTAACATGTATTAATTGGCGTGGATTTTCACACACTCTAATATGAACCAAGTTTGAAGTCTCTTTGACAACGATGTCCAAACTTATGGCTGATTGCGTCAATTGGACATTTTGCTTGGCCGTGACCTTGACCTTCCAAAATTTATTAATTTGAAAATTTTTACAAAACAGTTAATCCCTGGAAGCTTCATGGCACACGGTTAAATTATGGCCAGGAAGCTGTTCACAAGTAAGCAAACACACACACAAACAAACAAGGGGTAAAACATAACCTTCCAACTTCGTTGGCAGAGGTAACCATCCATTAACTTGATCATTACCTAATTTTACATAACAGTTAATATCTGCAAGTTTCTTCACTCTACGGTTGAGTTGTGGCCAGGAGGCTATTCACAAACAAACAAACAAACACACAAACAGGGGATAAAACATAACCTACTTCTAACTTCGTTGGCGAAGGTAACTTCGTTTTGGAAGTCTTAAACACCTCAAATGTAAATTTTATGATTTTATATTATTAAAGATACAGAAAATCAGTAATGTATTACTCCAATGGGACATCACATCCCGATGTCCATTGCTCATAGATCACTCTTACTTGTTTGATTCAGGCATAAACGAGTGGCAGTAAATTTCAAGCCAGGCAGGAAATATGTGCCGTCCGGTGGGGGGAAACCACAGCTTTGGAGTTCAGTGTTTTAGCCAGTCATGTTTTCTGAAAGAGATTTACCGAGAGAGAAAGTGTTTGTATTTTGAAATTGTTTATATGCCATTATTAGTGTTGTTTTTGTTGTTGTTGTTTCTATTATTATTATTATTATTGTTGTTGTTCTTGTTGTTATTATCATCATAGTCGACCTATTTTGGTGTTTTTACATTTCGAAAAGCTGAGAACTTATCTATGAAGGTAATTTTTTGAGAGCCCGATGTATGAATCTCTCTCTCTCTCTCTCTCTCTCTCTCTCTCTCTCTCTCTCTCTCTCTCTCTCTCTCTCTCTCTCTTAGGTGTTTGGTATTTCAAGATCTCACCATTTTTCTTATAGGTAATTTGTCCATCAATAAGTTGTGATAGCTATTACTGGAAGTGGCCATGGCTCGCATTCCATAGGTCGGGAGTTCGAGCCCCAAAGCCAATAGTTTCCGATACATGCCCCAACCTCGCCGTCCCTGTGAGTCTTCCTACTATGTCACCAGCAGCTAATCCCTGGCCTTCCCTGGTCTTAGCTTGGGCGCTGATCATCTCTAAGCTTACCCTGACACTTGCACGACTTTTTGCCACGAATTTGTCGTGGCAAGTCGTGACATTTTGTGGCACAAACTGGAAGATAAAAAAAAAAATATTACCTCAGAATCACAGCTGACCTGTCCACATTGACACGAACTGGCACGACTAGTTCACGCATAGTTTGCGCACTTCCTGCATCGTCCCTACGAACAGTTCGCGCATAGTTCACGACCCGGTCACGAAATTTTGTCGTGACCAAAATTTTGAACATTTCAAAATTCTCGTCACGACATGCCACGATGACACGACGGGTTTACGCCAGTTCACGACTCGAGTCGTGACAGTGCGTGCCACAAATTCGTGCAAGTGTTAGCCTGGTTTAAGATATTTGCCTGTTCCTTCCCTCTGTTACTCATAAGTGACCTTTAAACGTATTTTTCTATTTATTTATAATTGTTTCTGTTTTTTAAGCTCTTAATGTTAGCTAATGTTCTAATGTTGCCTCTCTTTTTTTTTTTTTTTTTTTTTTTTTTTGTGGAGGGGAGTTTGAGGTACACGCATTTCTCCACTGATATTATGGTTTGACTTAGACTGTAATGTTTTTCTATTATTTGTTCGTATGTAAACTATATAGTTTAAATGAATGAAGTGTTGGTGATTGGTAGAGCACATGAACATACGCTCCCGGGGTCTAAGCGATGTCAGGCAGGGCAGCCGATCGGGACTACGGTCTACCCCAAAGCCAAGGCAAAGTCCTTCAAAGAGGGCAACCGTGCTTAAGCCTCACAAAATGGGAAGAAATTGTTGATAGAATGAGAATGAAGGGAAGTTTCAGGAAATATAGATTTACATGAAATCTTCCAACCTAATCCTACTTTACGTTTACCATTCTTTATACAGTTTAAATATTCAAGTAGCCGTGTTAATAATTAGGTAGATATGCCAATCTACTTAAAACGTATTTATATTTATATATTTTTTAATTAAGGTATTCACTCTTCATTTGTGATCACTTACTACTCGAAAATGTCCATCAATATCCCCATACAAATATTGCATGAAATCCGCACGTTCCAAATTTCCCATTGCAGTTTTCTCAACGCAAACATGAAAGATAGAAAGTTTAAAGGTTTAAAGGCCTCTCATGAATGGCAGAGGCAAGGGACATTGACATTGTCTTAGCAAGCAGGACAATGCCCTAGAGACTGATCATATATGATCAGCGCCCAAGCCCCCTCTCCACCCAAGCTAGGACCAGGGAGGGCCCAAACCCCCCAACCTTAGCTCACAAGGATGGTAAGGTTGTGGACAGTAATGGCACTAACTAGTATGAGCGGGACTCGAACCCCCGACTGGCAAACACCAGGAAGAGACGTTACCAATCAGGCCACAACTATTAAGAGTTTCCACACGATTACACTTACGTTCTCATGACCTCTCTGGGCAGTAACGCAAGTGTTTTCGGACTGCTAGTTGCGGGGTTTTTGGGGGAGAGGGGGTTGGGGGTGGGGGTGGCGGAGCCTCTTCGTCGCCTTGTTTATCGGTCGTTGTGAACACTGTGAATCACTGCTTTGAACACCTGGGTCTTATCAATTTGGTACATTCTTTGTTCTTCACGTTGGGCTCAAATTTATATATATATATATATATATATATATATATATATATATAGTATATCATCCGTTGCTATTCCACTGCAGGATAAAAGCCTCAGATAAGTCATAACACTCGTCCGTTTATGGTCTTTCTGTGCCAGTCTGTACCTTCAAGTAAATGAGAGCAAGATTAAGGAAAGGAGATTTTTCGGAAAGAATATAATGAAGTTATAAGTATTAGCAAAAATTGAAAGATGGGGCGTTTTTTTCGTTAAGGAATATGAGTTAGATATAAATAGACTAAGAGGAAACAAAGGAGAGGGCTTATTGCTTGCTACGGTTTTACACTTGAAATATTTTCCATGGTGGGGCCCCTGGGCTTATAGCAGCCTTGTTTTCCAACTAGGGGTGTAGCTTAGCAATTAATAATAATAATAATAATAGTAATAATAATAATAATATCCCATGATAGGAATGTAATGTAGGGTTTGTTGAGCTAACTCACCAATTCGCAGTGGCCAGCGTGGTGATGAAAATGACCAAATTCACATATGACTAAAAACGTGTCTGAGTCCTTCGTCCTGCAGTGGAATAGAAACGGCTGCACTTTTTGTTGTGTGTTTATATATATATATATATATATATATATATATATATATATATATATATATATATATATATATATATATATATAACATTAAGGGAAAAACACCTTATCAGTTTATACATTCTTATTTTAGTTATTGGACATGCAAAGCCATAAAACTAGTGTGTGTCTATGTGTGTGTATATATATATATATATATATATATATATATATATATATATATATGTGTGTGTGTGTGTGTGTGTGTGTCTATATGTATATATATGTGTGTGTATATATGTATATATATATATATATATATATATATATATATATATATAAATGTGTGTGTGTGCGTGTATGTGTGTTTTGTTGATTGAATTGAGTTTTTTCAGTGAAGTTATTCGATTAAGAGGCCTTAGTCGTAACTTCATATGTTCCCATCGAAAAATAATTTCTTCAGAAGTAAAAATTAGCTTTATTTGAAGGATAGACTGCTAGCATAGGCGCCCAATTGGGACAGTGCAAGGAGTTAATTCTCCAACACGATGCGCAGTGCCAAACAGGATTCTAGCAGTTTTATTCCAGCTTTGACCAGATTGTGGAATGACCTTCCTAATCTACTGGTTGAATCTGTGGAACTTCAGAAGTTGGAATTTTTTTTCGAAAATGGTTTGATATCCATTTAACATTGCTACTGATCTTGATATGTTTTTTTTATATATATATATTATTTCTCATTACACCCGCCAACGAAGTCAGAAGGAGGTTATGTTATAGCCTTTATTTGTGTTTGGTTGGTGTGTTTGTTTGTCAACAGCTTTCTGGCCACAATTTTAATAGTAGAGTACTGAAACTTGTAGGGATTAACTGTTATGTAAAAAGATGAATATGATGAAATTTTGGAAGGTCAGTGTCAAAGGTCAAGCAAAATGTCCAATTCACGTAATCAGCTATAAGTTTGGACATTGCTATCACAGACTTTAAACTTTGTTCATTTATATATTATTCGTTATCCTTTTCTCTCCTTTCCTCTCTGGGCTATTTTCCTTGTTGGAGCCATTGGGATTGTAGCATCCTGCTTTTCCAATCAGGGTTGTAACTCAGCTAATAATGGTAATAATGCTTTTAATAACATTCTGTTCGCGGACCTTTAAGAGTGAAGAGGAATTGGGAGGCATTGTAGGAAATAATAATAATAATAATAATAATAATAATAATAGTATTAATAATAATTTCTCCGAAACGGTATCCTTAGAAAGGACTTTTTTCTTAACTTTAAAATCCATATCAACCTTCTTCAACTCAATTACACCCGCCAACGAAGTTGGAAGGAGGTTATGTTATAGCCCTTATTTGTGTTTGTTTGGTGTGTGGGTGTGTTTGTTTGTCAACAGCTTTCTGGCCACAGTTTTAATCGTAATGAAACTTGCAGGGATTAACTGTTATGTAAAAAGATGAATATGATGAAATTTTGGAAGGTCAAGGTCACGGTTAAGCAAAATGTCCAATTCACGTAATTAGTTGTAAGTTTGGACATTGTTGTCACAGACTTTAAACTTTGTTCATTTATATTATATGTTATTCATTATCCTTCTCTCTCCTTTCCTCTCCTCTCTGGGCTATTTTCCTTGTTGGAGCGATTGGGATTGTAGCATCCTGCTTTTCCAATCATGGTTGAAACTTAGCTAATAATGGTAATAATGCTATTAATAACATTCGGTTCATGGACATTTTAAAAGTTTAAAGGTCGCTCATGAATGGCAGAGGCAAGGGACAGTGACATTGCCCTAGCAATCAGGACAATGCCCTAGAGACTGACCATATATTATATGATCAGCGCCCAAGCCTCTTCTCCACCCAAGCTAGGACCAGGGAGGGCCAGGCAGTGGCTGCTGATGACTCAGCAGATAGACCTATAGGCTCCCCCAAACCCCCCAACCTTAGCTGACAAGGATGGTAAGGTTGCAGTCACTAATGGCGCTAACGAGTCTGAGCGGGACTCGAACCCCCGACTGGGAAAAACCAGGCAGAGACGTTACCAATCAGGCCACAGCAATTGGGAGGCATTGTAGGAAATAATAATAATAATAATAATTTCTCCGAAACGGTATCCTTAAAAAAGTACTTTTTTCTTAATTTTAAAATCAATATCAACCTTCCTCAACTCAATTGGATTCTTTGATAGGATTCTCAATCTTCTTTTGCAGTTTCTTCTTTTTAGGTTTTGATCAAACATATCATCTGTTTTTAAGATATTTTAATTGTTCTTTATTTTTCATATCTTTTATTTATTTCCTCATTTCCTCTCCTCACTGGGCTATTTTTCCTGTTGGATCCCTTGGGCTTATAACATCTAGCTCTTCCAACTATGGTTGTAGCTTGGCTAATAATAATAATAATAATAATAATAATAATAATAATAATAGTAATAGAAATAGTAATTTGGCATAAGTGTTATTGAATGCCATAGACTCGAGAAATAATTCCCCTGTTAATATGCCCCTATTAATGAATCATCGCTTTAAAAACGAGAGATTAAAATGGTAGATTTATGTGAATTCTGAAGTCTTGAGAATACAGTAAAATATAAAAAAGTGATTAATATTATCTTTAAAAGTAAACGCTTTTTGTGAATTCTCAATTTTTTGAAATACAGTAAAATATTTTTTCTGGAGTGATTAATTGTGAATTCTCAATTTTCTTTAAAATACAGTAAAATATTTTTTTTCTGGAGTGATTAACTATGAATTCTCAATTTTTTTAAAATACAGTAAAATATAGATGTTTTTCTGGAGTGATTTATATGAATTTTTGAAGTTAACTTATTTTGTTGATTCTCAATTTTTTGAAATACAGTAAAATATTTTTTTTCTGGAGTGATTAACTGTGAATTCTCAATTTTTAAAAAATACATTAAATATATTTTTTTTTCTGGAGTGATTAACTGTGAATTCTTAATTTTTTAAGAATACAGTAAAATATATTTTTTTTTCTGGAGTGATTAAATGTGAATTCTTTTTTTTTTTTTAAATACAGTCAAATATTTTTTTTTTCTGGAGTGATTAAATGTGAATTCTCAATTTTTTTTTAAATACAGTAAAATATGTATACCTAATTTTTTCTGGAGTGATTAACTGTGAATTCTCATTTTTTTTTAGATAGAGTAAAATATTTTTTTTTTTTCTGGAGTGATTAATATGAATTTTTGAAGTTAACGCATTTTGTTGATTCTCAATTCTTTGAAATACAGTAATTTTTTTTTCTGTAGTGATTAATATGAACTTATGAAGTAATCGCCCAAATACCCGTTATGGATTTCTGATTATATTTTAATTGTCTATAAATATTCTCCATTCTGTCGTAGTCGGGACAAATAAAGAGTATAAAGAACACTCCAAAATCAAACCATTGTTCTCTAATCTTGGGTAGTGCCACAGCCTCGGTACCATGGTCTTCCACTGTCTTTGGTCAGAGTTCTCTTGCTTGAAGGTACACTCGGGCACACTATTCAATCTTATTTCTCTTCCTCTTGTTTTGTTAAAGTTTTTATAGTTTATATAGGAATTATTTATTTTAATGTTACTATTCTTAAAATATTTTATTTTTCCTTGTTTTTTTTTCCTCACTGGGCTATTTTCCCTGTTGGGGCGCCTGGGCTTATAGCATCTTGCTTTTCCAATTAGGGCTGTAGCTTAGCATTTAATAATATTAATAATAATAATAATAATAATAATAATAAACCGTAAACACAACTTCAATTTGAAGTACATATTCTACCTCTCCCACGATCGTATTGAACAAAGAAACCAATCATCATTGAAGCAAGTGTTCTGATTACCAGTTTTCACAGGTCCCGTTTGGTATTGTCCAGTCAGAATCTGATTTTCTGTGAGAAGGGTTCCTCTGATCCCCCCCGGGGGTGTGTGGGTGTGGAGGAGTGCCTCGAGGTTACCTTATCCCTTGCATGAATAATATAATAAATACCTTTTGGCAGTTTCCCTTCCTCTGTATGTATATATTCGATGATTTTGCATTAAGATGTAGAATTTTTATTGTTGTGAGAAAGGACTGCTGAATTAATTGATATTCAGCATTGCACTGTTCGCGAGAGCTTCAAAGAATTAGTTAACTTTGCCTTTAAGTTCATAGGAAATTATATTTCTTTTATTTGCTATTCTCTCTTCATCAAAGTTTTGTGATATGACTGAAATCTTGTATGGAAAGATCTTAAAAGAAGTAGAAATTTGTCCTAATTTCCTTGATTTAGTTATCATAGGTTGTTATCATATCTAATTTTTTGTCCTTGAAGAAAATAAGGATTGATCTTTTGTTTACAATGAACTGGTGCTGCAGAAACTATGCTTCTAGAATGTATTAATACATCTTGCCAAGTAAAACTGTTTGACAAAACAGATTTATGAAAGTATAAGTTAGTACATTGCATTCTTAAAATGTATGAAAAATTGGTGAAAATTAGAAATATATATATGATACATCGTTTGAATAAAACCAGTCTTTGGTAAATGTAGTAATGCCAATTGGTATAGAAAAACATCTCCAGGGTTTAAGGAAAAAGGATAGCTACCTTCCTCATCATGGCACTCAGAGGGGAAACATACACTCGAGACCCGACTCTTGGGACAATTAAGAGTTGTTTCCCTTATCTCCTTCACTTTGGTATGTGATTATACGCCCACAAGAGAGCTAATTTAATATTGTTCAACATTTTCTAGTTAATACTACTCACAATACTACAGTATTATTATTATTATTATTATTATTATTATTAGCTAATCTACAACCCTGTTGGAAAAGCAGGGTGCTATAAGCCCAAGGGCTCCAACAGGGGAAAATAGCCCAGTGAGGAAAGGAAATAAGGAAATAAATAAACTATAAGATAAGAAATTAACTCTTTCACGGCTCGAAAGTGGTTACTCCCCTGACTACATATTTTAACATGCTTTGATCCCATCTTAAAAAGTATATAACTCACACTTTCATCCTCTGTATTATACGTTATCAAGAGTATCATGAACATTATCAATTTTACCAAACGTTTTTTTTTTTTTTACTTTCACTCCACATTCTCTCTTCATTTTACCAAGTTTATTTTTTTTTACTCTCACTCCACATTCTCACTTCTCAAATATATATTTTCTTAATTACTTTTCCTGTTTCAAATCCTCGCTCTACATCATCTCTGAATTTCTCGGTCGTCTGTCTTAATTTCTCTATCAGAATCTATCAAATTAATTAACACTATCTACTCCATATTTATTTACACCATCTTCTACACATTACTCTATAACATTTTTACCTACGCCAACGAAGTTGTAAGGAGGGTACGTTTTACCCGTTGTTTGTTTGTTTGTGAACAGCTTCCTGGCCACAATTGTAATAGTAATGAAACTTGCATGGAATAACTATATGTAAAAAGCTGGAAATTATTAAATTTTGGAAGGTCAAGGTCAAGGTTCAAGAAAAATGTCCAATTCACGTAATGAGCCATATTGTTTGGACATTGTTGTCACAGAGACTTAAAATTTGGTTCATATTTGAGTGTATGATAATATACGCCAATTAATACGTAAGGTCAAATATCGAGAAATAAGCTGCCGCGGCGGAGGTCTGCGTTCTACTGAGTGCCCTTTTTGTTTACATATTCCTCTACACCATTTCTTACATATTCCTTTACAAGTTTCTTTTTTTACATATTCCTCTACATCATCTTTTACATAGTACGAAATGTAATGGCTATGTAATTCTCACTGTCAGCTCTTATCATCTGGCCTATATATATATATATATATATATATATAGTCACGCTGAGTCTTGTCAAACGTATGGCTACTCGGTCTTTTTCCGTCCTTCGGGTAAGGGGGGAGAGGGAGTAGTCATACCCTGGTGAGATGGGATACCCCCGAGAGATGGGATACCCCCGAGAGATACTCTCGGAAGCCACAATCTTTCATAAATTACCAAACTGCCTTGTTGCAATTAGGAAAGCGGGAAGGGTTGAATTCGTGTGTGCGAGTGCATATTTATCTAGATATTTAGCCGACATTTTGACGGGTCGTGTACACTAGTGTACTGTATGTGTGTGTGTGTGTGTGGGTATATATATATATATATATATATATATAATCACCAATCTCCACCTACCTCGCGGTATGTAACCCTCAGCAGTCGACTGACCATTTCGTTCGTAATCGGTACAAAGTTAAACTAAGACACGTTAAACAACATTACCTAGTTTACTACGTTCTCTGGCCCGCTTGTCAATTAAGCGCGCTTTTCTTTCTACGTTCGTGGCCACGCTTGTCAATTAAGCGCACTTTTCTTTTGTACGTTCTTGGCGACGCTTGTTGATTAAGCGCTCTTTTCTTTTCTACGTTTGTGACCACGCTTGTCAATTAAGCGCTTTTCCTATACATAAAAATGGCCACAGACGGGTTATTCCGAGTCAGGTTTAATCCTGATTCCGAGTATGGTTAGAAGGAGGGCCCACATAGAGTGGACCCTGCTTAGGAGGGACAAACCAGGTTGTATATTCCGGGTTATTTTAGGAGGGGGTTACTGTGAAGGGTAGAGGGGATGTAAATCTTCATTGGTTTTGTAATATGATTTTGATTATGGTTCGTAGAAACACGTTTAATTCAAATTTGCGAAGGCTTTTGATTTATTAATTTATTTATTTTATATTTTTTATTTTTGTTTTTGTAAATAACAGTCTCCAGAGACTGGTGTTCTGGGTCGCATTATTATTATTATTATTATTATTATTATTATTATTATTGTTATTGTTATTGTTATTGTTATTATTATTGTTAGTCAAGCTGCAACCCAAATTGGGGAAGCCAAATGCAACTAGAAATGGAAAAGTAAAGCTTAAACTTTTTTATAATAAAGAATGGTATGAACTATGAACAAACGTTCTTACCCTTATGCCATTCTTCTTTGTAGATACTTGGAACTGCTTTTACAAAGTGTTCAAATATAAGTTCATTTGTGTTTCGGATCAAAACTTTCTCCGTATAAATTCCATGAAGATTGTGAACATCAGCGTTCAGCGTATTCGTCTATTAATCTCCCTCACGTGTAGGATATGGAACTACTTCCCTAAATCCTTAAAATTTGTAGAGTAATAAGAATGAAATTTTATTGTATCCTAAGAAGGTAACAGAAAATCTCTCTCTCTCTCTCTCTCTCTCTCTCTCTCTCATTCGAGGTTAAGGTACATACATATGTGTGCTATTGACGATAAATTTCCCGAAATTGTTTTCTGGAATAATGACAGATATTACCGGTTTTGATGATGCAATGTTCGATTTAGCTCTCTCTCTCTCTCTCTCTCTCTCTCTCTCTCTCCCCCCCTTTTCTTTTATTATCAAAGTACTTTTTATTTATTCACTTGTAAAGTATATCAGCAATGAATTACGTATTCTCTCTCTCTCTCTCTCTCTCTCTCTCTCTCTCTCTCCTTTTATATTCAAAGTACTTTTATTTATTCATTTGTAAAGTATATCAGCAATGAATTACGTATTCTCTCTCTCTCTCTCTCTCTCTCTCTCTCTCTCCTCTCCCTCTCTCTCTCTCTCTCTCCCTCTCTCTCTCTCTCTCAGTGGCCTGGAGGCAGCGTCCTTGCCTGGCGATTGCCAGACTGGGGTTCGAAGCCCGTTCAGACTCGTTAGTCCCTTTGATCTCTGCAACCTCACCATCCTTGTGAACTAAGGATGGGGCGTCTGGGGAAGCGTACAGGTCTATCTGCTGAGTCATCGGCAGCCATTGCCTGGCCCTCCTTGTTCCTAGCTTGGGTGGAGAGGGGTCTTGGGCGCTGATCATATGTGATATGGTCAGCCTCTAGGGCATTATCCTGCTTGATGGAGCAATGTCACTGTCCTTTTCCCCTGCCACTCATGAGTGACCTTCAAATCTTTAACGAAAACAAAAGAGCTACATATTTTGCAAAAAATTTTTTTATGTTGATGGGATATGTTTGTGTTTTTATTTACGTTTTGAGTTCATTGTTGGTTTTTAGCTTTAGTTAATGAATTTTGACCTTGTAGCAGTTACTGCCGACAGTGCATCGCATGCAGGTGCACTCTCAGACATAAACGGTCCCAACCATACTCATGTTTTAGACTATTTTAAAAAATTGCCCTTCCCTGTACCAACGATTGAATCCAGTTTTTTTATGTAAAGTAGTTTTCGAAGGCGGTTTATATTTTACTAGTGTACGTGACCCGTCATAATGACAGCTAATTGATCAGGTAGCGATGTGCGCTTCACACACGCGCACACACACACACACACACACACAGATTCAACCCTTCCTAACCCCTCCCCCTATCCTAACTACAACACTAGGGTATGGCTACTCCATATATATATGTATATATGTATATATATAATATATATGTATATAATATATATATGTATATATAATATATATACATATATAATATATACATACATATATATATTTATATATATATGTATACATATATATATATATATATATATACATACATACATACATACATATATATATATATATATACACACACACATACATACACATACATACATACACACATACACTTATTGTATAATCATATATTTGCTCTATTATATAGGGGAGATGTAAGCAAGCTGAACACGCACTCACCTCAATTAGTCGGTCATTATTTTCACCTTGCTGAAATAAACCCCATTAGTGTAACCCCTCCCCCTTCTGGAATAAACCCCCCAACTGTACCCACCCTCACTCCTTCAATAAACCCCCCCCCCCTACTGGAATAAACCCCCCTCACAGTAACCCCCCCCCCCCTTCTTCCTGGATCGATATAAACTAGTTTATAATCATCTTCATTTCATGACTGAGTGGGCTTGCTTTCTCTCTTTCTCTCTCTCTCTCTCTCTCTCTCTCTCTCTCTCTCTTAAGCTTCATCGTTCTGCATAACGAGCGCAGGCGAGATGATATATGCTTCCCTATTATCGCTTAATGAGACACGTCATACGAATTTTTGGGTGGTCGGGAGTCCTCTTGAGTCATTTGAGGTTTTTTGATTAGGACCACGAGCGTTTCGTCTTTGTTGGTTCTCATGGGGGGGAGGGAGTTGCCAGGTTGGCCTTTTCGGCCCAAAAAAAAAACTTCAAATTTGTCTTTTTCGTACTAGATATCTAAATTTGACCTTTTTTGGACAAAAAACTCCAAATTTGTCTTTTTCGTGCTAGATATCTAAATTTGACCTTTTTTGGACAAAAAACTCCAAATTTGTCTTTTTCGTGCTAGATATCTAAATTTGACCTTTTTTGGACAAAAAACTCCAAATTTGTCTTTTTCGTGCTAGATATCTAAATTTGACCTTTTTTGGACAAAAAACTCCAAATTTGTCTTTTTCGTGCTAGATATCTAAATTTGACCTTTTTTGGACAAAAAACTCCAAATTTGTCTTTTTCCGTGCTAGATATCTAAATTTGACCTTTTTTGGACAAAAAACTCCAAATTTGTCTTTTTCGTGCTAGATATCTAAATTTGACCTTTTTTGGACAAAAAACTCCAAATTTGTCTTTTTCGTGCTAGATATCTAAATTTGACCTTTTTTGGACAAAAAACTCCAAATTTGTCTTTTTCGTGCTAGATATCTAAATTTGACCTTTTTTGGACAAAAAACTCCAAATTTGTCTTTTTCGTGCTAGATATCTAAATTTGACCTTTTTTGGACAAAAAACTCCAAATTTGTCTTTTTCGTGCTAGATATCTAAATTTGTCCTTTTTTTTGACAAAAAACTTCAAATTTGTCCTTTTTTCGTGCTAGATATCTAAATTTGACCTTTTTTGGACAAAAAACTCCAAATTTGTCTTTTTCGTGCTAGATATCTAAATTTGACCTTTTTTGGACAAAAAACTCCAAATTTGTCTTTTTCGTGCTAGATATCTAAATTTGACCTTTTTTGGACAAAAAAACCTCCAAATTTGTCTTTTTCGTGCTAGATATCTAAATTTGACCTTTTTTGGACAAAAAACTCCAAATTTGTCTTTTTCGTGCTAGATATCTAAATTTGACCTTTTTTGGACAAAAAACTCCAAATTTGTCTTTTTCCGTGCTAGATATCTAAATTTGACCTTTTTTGGACAAAAAACTCCAAATTTGTCTTTTTCCGTGCTAGATATCTAAATTGTCCTTTTTTGGACAAAAAACTCCAAATTTGTCTTTTTCCGTGCTAGATATCTAAATTTGTCCTTTTTTTTGACAAAAAACTTCAAATTTGTCCTTTTTTCGTGCTAGATATCTAAATTTGACCTTTTTTGGACAAAAAACTCCAAATTTGTCTTTTTCGTGCTAGATATCTAAATTTGACCTTTTTTGGACAAAAAACTCCAAATTTGTCTTTTTCGTGCTAGATATCTAAATTTGACCTTTTTTGGACAAAAAACTCCAAATTTGTCTTTTTCGTGCTAGATATCTAAATTTGACCTTTTTTGGACAAAAAACTCCAAATTTGTCTTTTTCGTGCTAGATATCTAAATTTGACCTTTTTTGGACAAAAAACTCCAAATTTGTCTTTTTCGTGCTAGATATCTAAATTTGACCTTTTTTGGACAAAAAACTCCAAATTTGTCTTTTTCGTGCTAGATATCTAAATTTGACCTTTTTTTGGACAAAAAACTCCAAATTTGTCTTTTTCGTGCTAGATATCTAAATTTGACCTTTTTTGGACAAAAAACTCCAAATTTGTCTTTTTCGTGCTAGATATCTAAATTTGACCTTTTTTGGACAAAAAACTCCAAATTTGTCTTTTTCGTGCTAGATATCTAAATTTGACCTTTTTTGGACAAAAAACTCCAAATTTGTCTTTTTCGTGCTAGATATCTAAATTTGACCTTTTTTGGACAAAAAACTCCAAATTTGTCCTTTTTTCGTGCTAGATATCTAAATTTGTCCTTTTTTTTGACAAAAAACTTCAAATTTGTCCTTTTTTCGTGCTAGATATCTAAATTTGACCTTTTTTGGACAAAAAACTCCAAATTTGTCTTTTTCGTGCTAGATATCTAAATTTGACCTTTTTTGGACAAAAAACTCCAAATTTGTCTTTTTCGTGCTAGATATCTAAATTTGACCTTTTTTGGACAAAAAACTCCAAATTTGTCTTTTTCGTGCTAGATATCTAAATTTGACCTTTTTTGGACAAAAAACTCCAAATTTGTCTTTTTCGTACTAGATATCTAAATTTGACCTTTTTTGGACAAAAAACTCCAAATTTGTCTTTTTCGTGCTAGATATCTAAATTTGACCTTTTTTGGACAAAAAACTCCAAATTTGTCTTTTTCGTGCTAGATATCTAAATTTGTCCTTTTTTTTGACAAAAAAACTTCAAATTTGTCCTTTTTTCGTGCTAGATATCTAAATTTGACCTTTTTCCGGCCAAAAAATTCTTAGTCTTTTTTTCGTGCTAGATATCTAAATTTGACCTTATCTGACAAGAAATTCCAAATTTGTCCTGTTTCGTGCTAGATACTTAAATTTGGCCTTTTTGAAATTGGTTGGCCGTGAATGCTATATTTTCGGCCTTTTTCTACTATTAGGTTGGCCTTTTAAAGGCTGCAGTTGATCAGACGTTGGCCTTTTCTCACTGACTCACGGGAGAGGTAGTTACCCTCGTCTTGTAATTGGTGGTGGCATATGTTTGAGTATTTTTTTGTGTTTGGCCTTATTTTTTTAATAATAATAATAATAATAATAATGCCATTCATTAGCGGGATGGGTATTACCTCAAATTATGATTTTTACGGAGGTGTGTACACAGTATACCCTATTGGTAGTGCAGTAACGTCCCTATAAGATAGGGAGCAAGTGCTTGAGTATATATATATATATATATATATATATGCGT
>NC_090730.1:168255305-168262805 GCF_036898095.1 Palaemon carinicauda
ACGTTCTTGGAGGCCATCCCTCCTTCATTGTTTCCAGCAACAGTGTTACCAACATGTGGCATTGTATGTTTGTCAATGTATGACACACTTAACAGATCTGGGAGGATACTGTGGGAGGGTAAATTAGGGAGGAGGGGGAAGGAGGGAGTATTTGGGTCGTAGGGGGTCGTGGAGGTATGGGGGGGGGGTGGTAGAGCAACAGTCATGCAACTCTTAAAGGTCTAGGAATGTTCGCGGTAAAGTGTTGCCACTGAGTGGAAGAGAGAGAGAGAGTGTACTGTATATTCTCGAAGGCAAACGCGGCAGTGCAAGAGGCTACGTGTTGCACTGTATATGTGTCGACCGAGGAGGCGCACTGGTTGCAGAGAGAGAGGGGGGGGGGGGGGTTAGGGAGAGAGAGAGAGAGAGAGAGAGTGAGTGGGCGAATCATGCCACTCTTAAAGATATTGCAAATGTGCGCTGCGCGTTCATTGTTGCCAGAAACCACTTTTTAGGATGTCTGCGTTGTAGGTGGACTGAACACACCGGATGGCCTTAGTGTTACCTATGAGAAATCCTTCTCTCTCTCTCTCTCTCTCTCTCTCTCTCTCTCTCTCTGTATCACAGAATGCTGTCTATTCTTTACTCACAATCCACAATGAGACACTTATAAACCAAAGTCTTGTTCGATTCCCATTTTCTCTTAGTTGACCCAGTATTTTGGGGGGACTAAAATAGACGTGATTGACTTCGTCACCCGTTCTATTATTCAAGGTAATGGCGTTTTGAAAGTCTGCCGTGAGTAAAAATAATGATCCTTTTCAGTGAGAATATCTTGACGTTAGTCATGTTATGGCGGCAGTACCATAGTATATATACTCCGTCTTAACACACACACACACACACACAAATAAAATAAACCAGTTTGCACTAGACCATAGAAGAATATGAAATCTTTTCCTTTCTAATCTAAGCGATAATACTTTTTTTTTCTTTGTACACGAGTGATTATTTTATGAAAAGTTTTAGTGTTTGATAGGGTACAGTATATATAAATTGACTGGGGTACTAATAGGTTTATTTTTGCATTCAAGATTCGGTATATCATATATGAAATTGCTATTAATTTTTTTCTTTGGTTTTTTGTTTTTTTGTTTTTTTTTTTGAAATTTCAACTTTTAAGGGCTATAACTTGATGTTATATCGATTTGTCTTGTAACCAATGTATGCTAGACAATATCTCCTCTCTCTCTCTCTCTCTCTCTCTCTCTCTCTCATGTAAATACATGCTAGACAACTCTCTCTCTCTCTCTCTCTCTCTCGATAGACACTCCTGTAAATACATGCTAGACAACTCTCTCTCTCTCTCTCTCTCTCTCTCTCTCTCGATAGACACTCCTGTAAATACATTCTAGACAACTCTCTCTCTCTCTCTCTCTCTCTCTCTCTCTCTCTCTCTCTTTCTCTCTTTCTCTCTCTCTCTCTCTCACTCACATATGCACTACTTGCAGTCTGGTATGTGTTGTAATGTTTTCGCTTAGACCCAAATACTTCCTAACCTGTTTAGATATGGGCTGGCTGATTACGGAAGACGAAAATAAATTTCTTATATAAAAGTATCAATCAATATATCGGTCAATTTCCCATTCACATTCCAAACTTCTTTATATTTCGCTTGTGTTTTTCGATTTGTTTTTATTTGTACTTTTATTTACTTCACATTCCAAACTTCTTTTTAATTCGCTTGTGTTTTTCAATTTGTTTTTCTTTGTAGTTTTATATACTTCACATTCCAAACTTCTTTTTAATTCGCTTGTGTTTTTCAATTTGTTTTTCTTTGTAGTTTTATATACTTCACACTCAAACTTCTTTTTAATTCGCTTGTGTTTTTCAATTTGTTTTTCTTTGTAGTTTTATTTACTTCACATTTTCGTCTGGAAAGTAATCCTTTAAATTACGTAATTAACATTTGAATTATGTAAATGTTTTACCGTAGTTATATTATTGCAATTTACTTATGCTTTTCTTCAACTTACATATTTATATGCAGTTGCCTTCAATTGCGTTTTTATTATTAGGCAATTCCTATCAACAGTCTTTCCCTGTATTATTATTATTATTATTATTATTATTATTATTGTTATTTCCGGAGTAGACCCTCTTTTAAGCAGGTTTTATTGAAAGTGATTGCTGCCTCAGTGGCGTTAATTTAGTAATTAACTTTTTCCCTATTGTTTTTATTATCTTTTTCTCTTCATAGTGGATTGTAGCAATGAATAAAAAAAGATAATAGGAACAATAGAAAAAGTTAATTACAAAATCAACGCCACTGGGGTACCAATTACTGTCAATAAAACCTATTAATATTATTATTATTATTATTATTATTATTATTATTATTATTATTATTATTATTATTATTAGCTACAACCTTAGTTTGATAAGCGGGATGCTATAACCCCAAGGACTCCAACAGGGAAAAAATAACCGCTTTGAGGGAAGGAAATAAATAAGTTATATCCATTTGTATTCGCCTATATATGAATACACTTACATTCGTATTATGATTTTCACCTCTCTGATTATATCACCATCGTAACGAGTTTCGTCTCGTCCTGTTGCATCTTCCCCTCATGTCTCCCTTTCCCTAAGCCCCCCTGGTTCCTTCCTAGGTGTCATCCTTTTAAGCGTCTGTTTTTAGGTGTAGATTTCCTCAAGGTCCTCCTCCTCCACTTCAGTTGCTTCTCGTCTGTAGCGTGCTAAGTCCTCCTCGAGCGCTCTCGTGTGGTAGTTTTATTTTAAAGTGTAAAGTGTAATTCTCTTCCTCTTGTTGTTGTTGTTGTTGTTGTTTTTTGTGTGAAGTTTTTATAGTCTATATATGAAAGATATACTTCAATGTTGTTACTGTTCTTAAAATCTTTAATTTTGATTGTTCACTACTTCTCTTGTAGTTTTATTTTCTCTTGATTTTTTCAAGTTTTCGTAGTTTATATATGAAAGATCTATTTTACTTTTTGTTAATGTTCTTGAAGTATTTTCATTTTCATTGTTCGTCGTTACTTTTGTATTTTGTTTCCTTGTTTTCTATCCTCACTGGGCTATTTTCCTTGCTGTATCCCTTGGGTTTATAGTACCCTGCTTTAAGACTAGGGTTGTAGCTTAGCTAGTAATGATAATATTAATAATTATATTATAATTGTTAATATTATTTCCGTGTTTTCTCTCCTCACTGGGTTATTTTTTCCTTGGTGGAGCCCTGAGCCTTATAGCATCCTGCTTTTCCAACTAGGGTGGTAGCTTAGCTATTAATAATAATAGTAATTATTATTATGATTATTGATATTTATTCACTTATTTTTTTTCCACACTGGGCTATTTTTCCATGATGGAGGCCTTGGGCGTATCGCATCATGCTTTTCCAACTTGGGTTGTAGCTTAGCTAGTAATAATAATAATAATTATTATTATAATTATTGATATTCTCATTTCTTTCCTCACTGGACTATTTTTCCCTGATGGAGACCTGGGGCGTATCGTATCATGCTTTTCCAACTTGGGTTGTAGCTTAGTGTATGATTATAGTAATAATATAATAATAATAATAATAATAATAATAATAATAATAATGAAGTGGATATTATCCCTTGCATGCTGTGGAGTGTAGTTCGTCGTAGGTCATGATCTGACCTTCATTCTGTTGTCGCTTTTAAAGTCCCTTTCTTTTTCTTTTTTTTTTTTAAACACGCCACATTGCAACCACGTTGAATGAGTCACTAGTTAGTATTCGTTGTTTTTTTTTCTGTGAAAGGAAAGTGAAATGTCTTCAATATTACATTTTAGTTGAAAGTTCAAGGATTAGGGCCATAGTAGTTATAAAGAGATTTAGAGAGAGAGAGAGAGAGAGAGAGAGAGGAGAGAGAGAGAGAGAGAGGTCTTTTAAATATAGTTAAAGTAATAAGCTTTCAGGGTTAAGGGTAGCTATGGCAATTTTTTTTTTCTTTTTTTTTGGGGGGGGGCGCCAGTTGTTGAAGTCATAGTTTTCTTGTTAAGTGTCGTTCTGAATCAATTATGTTATTATAGAATGTATAAGTAGATTTTTATTTCAGTTTTGTTGCTTTTGGACTTTTAGGATAGCCTATATGGATTTAAAATGAATGGAGTCATGTTAAATCCTACTTCTGTTTATAAATATCTCTCTCTCTCTCTCTCTCTCTCTCTCTCTCTCTCCCCATGTTACACGTGTATTTTAATGTTACTTTCCATAAAATATGTTATTTTAATTGTTCATTACATCTCTTTTAGTGTATTTATTTCCTTATTTCCTTTCCTCACTGGGCTGTTATCCCTGTTGGAGCCCTTGGGCCCATAGCATCCTGCTTTTCCAACTGGGGTTGTAGCTTAGCAAATAATGATGATAATAATAATAATAATAATAATAGTAATAGTTTGTTAATTGCTCAACTAATGTGATGTCTCTCTCCTTTTCAGCTGGATAAATCTTCAAGCGGCAATACAGAGACCAGTGCCAACCTTAGCAATAACAACAAATCCTCGTCTACTTCAATATCCTGTTCCCAGGGTTCGCCAGTCGCCACCACCCTGGCTGGCAGTGGGATGGGGAATCCTTTTGCAAGACCACCGCCCTCTGCTACATGGGGCCAAGCGTCCGAGTCCTCTGATCCTAAGCCCATCCTCGCCCCTTCCAGACTAGGGCCATCTTCAGATGCAGGTATTGAAACGCGTCGAGACTCGTTTTGGCGAAGTTTAATGTTATGGTGGACATTTTCTTATAGATTTACTTAACTCTGCTTGAGTTAGTGTATACTTGCCCTTTGCAATTTTACCTTTTTACTATAGTCAGTTCTTTTTAGTGAGTCAGAATGGCACCGACTCACAGGGGTGCCCTTTTTAGCTCGGAAAAGTTTACTAATAGCTGATTGGTCCAACATAAATACTTCCGACCAATCAGCTGGTAGGAAACTTTTCCCAGGGGCACCCCTGGGAGTCGATGCAAGTCGTCTTCGGTAAAAAGAATTGACTATAGTACTGTATAACTACATTTCAATGTGTTCATTGCCCTTGCTTCAAATTAAAGCCGTAGGAATATTAGATACTGTAATTAAATTTGTATAGTTTCAAATTACACAATGCAAAAAAACAAAAACAAAAATTCAATAAAATGTTAATGTCATAAATTTTAGATAGTGTAATAAAATTCACCTAGTGGCAAATTGCACAATGAAAAGAAAAGTTTTTTCAGTGAAATTGATTTTTATTATGACATATTGATTGCCATAATATATAATCACAGACATTGTATTAGGATAATCATTACCATGATAGACCTTGTTCATCCTCCCCTTGTGTTTTTCCAGGGGCCACAAAAGTCAGTTCTAGTGGAGGAAGCTCCGTACTTCGTCAGCCAACACTCTCAGGCGGGTCGACCCAGTGCGTCCATGAAGTCCCCCTCCAGTTTGTTTACTCCACCAACTCCTACTGTTACAGTCTCATCACCACCACAGCCGTCAAGATCAGCCTTCAAGTTAAAGCCTTCAGTTCTTGGCTCAACAAAACCATTTGGTAAAAGTAAGTCGAGGATCTGGTTCTTCAATGAAATACTGTTTTAATCAAGTGAGAGGTCATGCTATATTGTTTACGTTACTGTACCCTACTCGGATTTCGTTGAAAATATTCTTGTTTACATCAAGGTTCATGATCATCAGCATCATTTTCATATATATGAAGAAATCTTGCTATTTTCTTCTTCTTCAATCATATGTAGTGATTGAGTTGCAATAGTTCAAGTCCTCGTCTACGAATTCCAATAGTTAATTCAAGTGGTTGGCTGCATGTCGTTTCCATGACAACTGCCACTCAAATTAATCGTTTATCCTTCCCACTCCCATCAAATGAACAAAACTTATTACTGTATGCGAACTCATGTACAGTACTAAAAATCACACCAGCACTGCCCAACTCCTATCAATAAGCCTTTGAAATCCATCTTTGGTCTTTGGCTCTGAATTTAAATATGCAAAAGATGTAGTTTTAAGTGTCTCATTTAGTTAGATCTCCGTGAGCCACCCAACCTTCTTTTGATGCATCTGTGAAGAGTATCAAATACGGAGGGGGATTTTTTGGCCCCGTTGAATATTGCAATACTATTGTACGGGGCCCTTAAAATATGGAGGCTAACTATTTAGATATGCATATATTCGCACTCATACTCCCCTCTCACCAGGTCCTGAATTTTAATTATTATTTATCTCTCCACAGTTTCATCCAATTCTGATAGTAGAGTTGACTCTGCCTGTGGGTCAGAAGAGGGAGCTTCAAAGCACAGCGGAGAAACTTCCCCTCACAGCCTCGACGTGTCTTCGTCGTCCTCGGTTACAACCTCAAACACAGTCGCTGCATCCTCAGGAGATCGAGACCATTCCTTATCGGACTCTCGTACAAGTAGTAGTAGCAGTAACAGCATTAGCAACTCTAGTAGTTCAAGTGAATATGTTCGTTCCTCTTTCACGCAACGGAGATGGCAACTGACAGGTAAATATGCTACGTCTTTTGTCGTTAGAGCTATGATAACTTATTCTTGAATGATAGTTTAATATGATTTATTTACATATTTTATCAATCATCATTGTTGATATAATTGCTTCCAATTTTAAATAATCGTTTATAATTTTCATTTGTGTGATATCCTTAAGGGAACAGTGTCATGAATCCATAGGACTTTCAAAGGGTTTAATAAATATATCTCATTCAAGATGTTTGGTTATTTGAATAACTCAAAGTGAATATTCCAGTGGGTAACATACCTGCTGATTTTCAATATAGCAACTAACTTTTTGACAATCATTTTAGTCTATCTATTGACAACTGAAATGTCACTACTTTTTGTCAGGCTAATAATGATATCCCAAAATAATACAGTACAAAGACTATTATTCATGCAGGTAATGGAGGAGGAACTTTAATTAGTTTGAATTCTGAAACTATAGATTTCTTATGGAGTATTATTTTACAGCATTAATTTAGTGTAGAAATTGTCAGTGTAAATAATTATATTTCTTTTATTTTCAGTTCTCTGAGTCCAACTATTAGAAACAGCTCCATATTTGGCCAAAATCTTATATCTAAAGTGACGGTAAGTACTATAGATTATTTTATTGCTTTCTTTAGTGGTAAACTACAGTAAGTCCCTTGTATAAGAACTAGAAGAGTTGCATTATTATTATTATTATTAGCTAAGCTACAACCCTAGTTGGAAAAGCAGGATGCTATAAGCCAGAGAGCTCCAACGTTGAAAAATACCACAGTATGGAAAGGAAATAAACTATATGTGAAGTAATGAATTTAGAATACAAAATAATAAGAAATTTAAGACCAGTAACAACGTTAAATCAGAATTCATATATAAACTATGGAGACTTATGTCAAGTTAATTTGTTTGCATTTTATTCTGCATTTATTTGAATCTATTTTGGTTCATTATCCACACTGGTTCTTATCTTTGAA
>NC_090730.1:168270305-168274624 GCF_036898095.1 Palaemon carinicauda
ATTGCGAGTATTTTTTTCTTTTCGTTAGAGTTTCTTTATTTTCGTTTTACATTTCTCTTCCATGTCAGGTTTTTCTCTTCTAACTCTCTTTTGAGGTTTTTCCTTTTACGATATTTTTCCTCTTGAGAAATTTCTCATCTTACGGGGTTTTCCTATTTCAGATTTTTTTTTTCCCAAGTAAGTCTGACGTTAAACGAAACATTAAAACTTTTTTTTTTTTTTATTGTCTGGCCAGTTCATTGCGCTCCACATGTAGAAATGCTTTATAGCGTCTTATAATCCATTCCCTTCATGTCTCGTGATCAGTTAAGCTCTTTCTTTGTTTCTTGCAATCAACATATGAATAATGCTAACTAATTATAGCTTTATTTCTCGTTATGCTTCCTCGAAAATTACAAGCAAAACAGCTTATGTCAGTTTAATCCCTGTAAAAATCTTTATTTTTCATTTCCAAGGTTTGCTATGAACGATACAATCTTGAGGTTTGGGTAAAAGATTAACTCCAAATGTGTTTCTTTTATTTTTGTATGCACGATGCAACATTTTGCATGTTAGGTAAAAGATTATTGTCAATTATGTAACTAATTTTTATGCACGATGCAATATTTTACTCTCTAGGTAAAAGTTTATTGCCAAACGATACTTTTATTTTTTTATGCACTATCCAATATTTTACTCTCTAGGTAAAAGTTTATTGCCAAATGATACTTTTATTTTTTATGCACGATGCAATATTTTGCTCTCTAGATAAAATTTCATTGCCAAATAATACTTTTATTTTTTATGCACGATCCAATATTTTACTCTAGGTAAAAGTTTATTGCCAAACAATACTTTTATTTTTTATGCACGATGCAATATTTTACTCTCTAGATAAAATATTAATGCTAAATGTATTACCTCTGTTATCTTATATACGATACGATATTTTTCTCTTTATGTACGATTTTATTGCCTAATGTTTCACTGCAAGATGAAGAGATTTACTCGTCTCGGTATCAACTGTGTCATACGATGGGAATGTTTTAGAAGTTAGATTACGTCATTTTGGGGAATTCGTTTGAAATCTCTTGTTCTTTGGGTCACTGTGTTGATAAGATTGTTTCTTAGTTTACTGTTTTAATGGGAATTCTCTCTCTCTCTCTCTCTCTCTCTCTCTCTCTCTCTCTCTCTCTCTCTCTCTCTCTCTCTCTCTCTCTCTCTCTCTACTGGAGTAATTATTTCCTTGTAATTTTATAGCCATTTTATATACAGTAGTACTATACATTGACATAAACAAACCATCGATTATACTGTATACAGGATGATGTTGCTACCTCATCTATGACTACATTTTGGATCAAAATGCCTTCTTTAAGAACAGCATTACAGTATAACAATAAGAAAAAAAACTTCTTTATATACTCACGGCGATATTTAGCTATATGATTATCTTCTAAGTTAGGTTAACATTTTAATGAATTTAACCAAAATATATCCAGGTGTTTTCAGGTATGCGTAATTATGCATTAAAATTAGGGTTTTCAAACAGTAGATTTTATGCATCCAAATCATATGTTTAAAGTCCTTAGATTTTTTATTCGCCTAAATTCTGTTTTCAGTCCGTAGATTTATTTGATTTCTCTCTTCCTTTCAGGGTGCAGAAAGCTCAGTGACCTCCTCATCTGACGCCGCATCTGCCACGACCAATGGCGAGAGGCAGACTGGTAATCTCTTCACTGAAGCTGCCACCGGAATGTCTAGGGTAAGTTGTAATGGGTTTTGTCTTATCTTTAAATAGGACTTCTTAGAGGTAGTTTGAAAAATCTTTTGAAAGTTAGGACCTCTTAGAGGTAGTTTGAAAAATCTTTTGAAAGTTAGGACCTCTTAGAGGTAGTTTGAAAATTCTTTTGAAAGTTAGGACCTCTTAGAGGTAGTTTGAAAAATCTTTTGAAAATTAGGACCTCTTAGAGGTAGTTTGAAAAGTATTTTGAAAGTTAGAACCTCTTAGAGGTAGTTTGAAAAATCTTTTGAAAGTTAAATTTGTTTTAAATGTAACTTAAGGTCCTTTTGATAGTTTCTTGAAGGAAGGTTCCAGGTTTTTTTTTTTTTTTCTTTTTTTCCAGACCATTTTTCTTTACAAAATATATAAATTTGAGGTTACTATTTTCAATTATATCTTTTAACAGTAGTAAACTTCACCAAATATTTGTATATTTATCTTGATTTGCTTTTCAAACTATATCTAATTTGTTATTTTTCTTTTCAGATCTCAGACTCTGGCGCAGCCACTAACGGTAGAATAGGAGGAACCGGTAACCTGTTTTCAGAAGCAGCTTCCGAAATACTTCCGGTAAGTGTTTGCTCCCTGACTTGAAAGATTCGTATTATTAGAAATTCCTTTTGAGGAAGTTTCGTTTAAAACTTCAATGTTCATTGAAATATCACATGATGACGATATAATAATCCGTTATCAAGCATTGCTTATAGAAAGTGTTTTTCTCTATCGCAGGAAAATGCATGGAACAGCGGCCCGTCCTTGGCTGAAACATCGCGAGAGTTGACGGAGAAAGAAAATAGCCAGAAGCGTAAATTCGATCAGGTGGAGGTCATTACTGGTGAAGAAAGTGAATCTAATGTTTTACAGGTGAGGATACTCATTTTTTTTTTTTTTATGAAACAAATGGTTTTTAACTTCAGTATTGTGAAAGGAATCCATTATATGCATCTTAGGGGATCAAATACAGTATTTTGGACTTGTCTAGATATTGCACAAAACATTTTTTGTCTGAGCATACCTTTTAGAAATATTATTATCTAGGGCCACCTTCAAGAATGGGAGAAAATAATGCATACAATAAAAAATTGCCTATAACTTCTATTACTGTACATCTTGTATATGAATTCACTGATACCATTAAAGATACAGTATAATTTAGGGACACCTTTATGAATGGGAGAAAGGAATGTACTGTATGCAATAAAAGCTTTCCTATAACCTTATTACATCTTGCATATAAATTAACTTTTTATTTGCTGATAGTACTGTATGTTGTAGTAAAAAGAAACTACAGTATTCTATATCAGGCTTAGTAGTTTTGGTAAATAACCAAGGGCCATTTCTTTTACAGATGAATTGCAAGTTGTATGCCTGGGTCTGCGGTTCATGGCAAGAACGTGGTCGGGGAATTCTTCGTCTGAATGACTGGGATGCTGGTCAAGAGATACATTCCCGGTTGGTGATACGTACGCAGGGAACTCTGACTGTCATGCTCAATACAAAGGTAAGACTTGCGATTTGTATTAAGAAAGATTTTAATTCAGATTTCATTTGGTAACTACTGTACGTTTCACAAAAGCCATCCCTTTATCCCCATGGACGTACCGGTACGTCCTTGCAAAAAAATGGTATAAAATTTTTTTTTTTCATATTTTTGATAATTTTTTGAGAAAATTCAGGCATTTTCCAAGAGAATGAAACCAACCTGACCTCTCTATGACAAAAATTAAGGCTGTTAGAGCAATTTAAAAAAAATATACTGCAAAATGTGCTGGGGAAAAAATAACCCCCTGGTGGTTAAAGGTTGGAAATTTCCAAATAGCCTGGTGGTAAAAGGGTTAAACTTGAAGTAGACAAAGTCAGTTGGGAAAATTAGACATGTTAATAATGTGACTTTTTATACTCACTTTATTTTGTTATTTCCTTCCAGGTGTGGGCTGAAATGTCTGTCGAAAGAGCAAGTAATAAGAGTGTTAGATTCACAGCGCTGGATGCTGATGGACAACCCAAGATATTTTTGGCTATGGTAAGCATTCAGATTCAAGTCAGTTTTTGTTGATTCTCATACTTATTTTGTTCTGTGTGTTTTTATAGTTGATTGGTATAGAAATAAGGAGCTGCATCTATTTTATCAGAATCTATAGTCATAGTAATCATAGTATCAAAATAAGTTGAATTGTTTGTGTGGAATAATGGGAGAAATTTCTTTAAAATTTTCTTCATTAGCTATAATATTCTCCTCCCTTTATAAGTTTGGAATTGAGGGATACAGATGTAAGGCCATATATTTTAGAGAATCTAAATAGGCGACGTTGAAAATGATAAGTTGGTGGTTTTGAACAAAACGTTTAGACAAAGTATTCTGTAGATAGCAAAGTTCTGCGTGATTAAATATTTATGGAACTTTTTTTCTTTTTTCAGGGAAGCCCAAAGGATGTTGATTTGTTATATAACTCCCTGGAATGGCGCGTGGCTGCATCCCGCTCACAGACCCACGAAGAGGGCGATTCAGACAATACAAAGAAGGCCAAGAAAGAAGAGGCAGGAGCTACTGCCCTTA
>NC_090730.1:168275124-168287624 GCF_036898095.1 Palaemon carinicauda
CTGTGTTGGTACTTACCCATTTTTCTTGGTTCCTTGGAAGAGATGACAAGCAGCAAAGGCTTCAAAAACTGAAGTTATCAACTTATTGGTGTTTTCCGGATTTTGCAATCAGTTTAAGCTCTTGAATTCCAAAATAGAATGTTGTCTGAAGAGAGTTTATAATTTTTTTCCACACTAATGGCGTAATAATTTTAGATGGTTTGTTTATGCACTACATTATTGACACACAAAATCAGATAAATGTTTATTTTGTGATCCTCGTGGGCTGCTGACTGTTGTTGACCTTATCTTGAAATCAAAGAGTAGTTCCTCTCCTACCTCGTTTCTACCAAAATACTTATAATTGTTTTGTTCAATCTCAAAGTGTAAACATCACCATGGCCACTAAGCAACTGGCCAACCATTGCAACTGTTTGCAACAAGGCCAAGTCCACAAATGAGGCATTCAACCATGAAACTGTTGCAAGGTAAACGGTAAAGGTTCACCGGCTGCGGTAAGGAAACAAACATGACTTGAGGCAGACTCAAGACCTATAAGAAGAGAAAACACGGAGAACTGAGAGAGCTGGCAGTAATTGAGGGTAAGTAATGCACAAATTAAAGGTATCTTTTTGCATTGAAATATGTTACCGTGTGACAGCTGTTTTATACAAAAAAAGAAAAAGGAAAAAAAAAACGGACAAAATTTTCGAATGGTGAATTCCAGTAATGAAATTTTGCGTTTTTAACCGAAATCAACGTATCTCCGTTACAGTATAGTTCGAAAGAAAATAATAGCTGTTGCTATAAGAATTGTTAGAAGAATGAATGATATTAAGTTTTTTTTAATCTTGAATATATGCACTAGTGCCCTGTATAAATAGAAAATGTATGTGACCCCATTTACTAATGATCCGTCAAAAGAAATATACGTTGCCTGAGGTCATTCTCACTTATTACTATTTTTCCTATTAATTTTTTTCAATGGGTGGAAGCAGGATATTCTACGTGCTAGTGGTTAATATTAGATGTGTAGAATATATGTTGCAAGATAATATAATGCTACGGCACATAATTATAGTTTATTAAAGGATAAATCTTTGTTACTTTTCAAATCTTGCTTTCCAGAGTATGTTTTTATTATCCTAATTTTAGATTGCAAACATTCCCAATTAGTTTTTTCTTTATTTTCTTATTTCAGTAACTTGGGTTATTCTTCTAGATTCTTAATAACCAAGCCTTCATCAAAGTTTATATAATTTCATAATTCATTTGTTTTTATTCAAAAGTTTTTTACCTACCATCTGCCTTGGGTTAGAGTTCTCTTGCTTGAGGGTACACTTGGGCACACTATTCTATTTAAATTCTCTTTTTGTTTTGTTAAAGTTTTTAAAGAATATATAAATTTTTCCTTATTTCCTTATCTCACTGGGCTAGTTTCCCTTTTGGGGGCCCATGGGCTTATAGCATCTTGCTTTTCCAACTAGGGCTGTAGCTTAGCAAGTAATAATAATAATAATAATAATAATAATAATAATAATAACAACGTATTGATGATGCAAAGAATTTTGCATGCTAATTATTTAGGATGAATATTATTATTTTTTTTTTTTTTTTTTTTACAAACCCATGCGAGAAATCAGGGCATTGATGAGGAACTACAGTTCAAAGGCCTTGAAATGGTATTAATACTGTACCTGACTATTAATTGTATCAAGCATTTGACAGTCAGCCTTTATAGGTATTAAAGAAACTCTTAGGTTTATAGGACAAAAGCTAGCCTACAGTATAGACTTTAAGAGAAAGCAGTCAAATCAATAGGCTTAGAATGTATATTTGTGAATAAGTAGGCCTACCAGTGGTATTCATTTGAATAAAGTTTAAGCTAAAACGGTCTAATAGGTAGGGTATGGCTCCTTAGGCCAGGTTATGTTAGGTCAAGAATAGTTCTGGTATTTAATTAACAAAGGTATGGGGCTAGACTGGATGTGGCACTTCAGGTTGGTTAGGTTAGGTAAGGTTTGTATAACATCCATCCATGATATAGGTGAGTAGGTCAGGTTAAGTGTAAGGGGACCAGAGCCTATTGTTCTGGTAGGACCTAACAATTTAGATTTGGTTTAAGTTACAGAATATTAAGTTATATTGTATGCCTGTCTTTTACAAGTTATTGTATTACTCCTAAAAGCTCCAGTTTGCCATTATTGTTGGATGTACAAAAGGTGGCATAAGGGTCTGGTTTAATCTGTTTACTCATTTCTAATTGAGATACTGATAATCATATTTAGCAAAGTATTAGAAAATAAAGAAAATTTAATATGTTCTCACATGCAATTTAACAGAAGGCCTAGCCTATAGATCTTCATTGCAGTACTTTACAATTATGGTTTTCCTCTTTTACTGTATATTATGTACTATATATTATTATTTTTGTATAACTGCAGAATACATGTGCATGTGTATGAGAAAATCCATAGACATAGTTCAACTAGAATACCTTAGATGTCAGGATGCCAGAAAACTTTCAATCAATCAATCAGTCAAGTAGAATATATATATATATATATATATATATATATATATATATATATATATATATATATATATATCTTAACTTTCCCCAACCAAACAGAGCTTAACCTAACCTAACCTAACGTGAACATGGGCTTCATTGCCTTGTACAGACCCTCCTACCTAACCTGACCGTAATCACGGTGAATCATACAATACTTATTTGTCATTTAGGTGAATGGTTTGTTTCATATAGTGAGCTGAACAATTTTGCAGTTTTATTATTTTTGAATTTCTTATAGGTTTATACAGTTTACTGTAAGTGTACAGTTCTAGATATATTGAACCCCAATTGTCGTAAAGCGTCAATCTTGCTCTGCATAATTTCTCTTATTAACTATTTATTTTTATGTTCATGTATACTTTCATTTTTATGTACTGCACATGTATTGTATTTTCAAAATTGTCTGCATTATATGGTAATCCATTTTACTATAGATTTGTTGTTTTCTCTATATATTTTCACCTGGGTTTTGTATGCCAGTAAATTCTTGGTCATGTGGGAATTATGTTCATCTATGGCTTTTACTTAATATTTGTCTTGATTATCAGACTTTTTCTATAATATATTCAACCACTTTGTGCTTTTTTTTCTGTTAACTGCTGTACAGTTGTGAAGTAGATATTCATGCAGTTGGTAAACCTTCATTTGGGTACATTTCTAGTTTACAGTACTCTACATTCCTATAAGTTTTTCATTGCTGCTACTTATCTTACCACCTTGTCATTTTAGTGGACAACCTATCCTATCATAGGATGACAATAGCCTCAGCTGTCTCTTGTTCTGTAAACAATGAATAGTTTATATAATTACAAAAATAGGGCTAATAGTAGCAAGATTAGTTTACTGAAAGCAATGGAGGGTAAGAGGAAGGTGGATATAACCTAGGCTAATTATATTGGACTTGAGAATCTTTAAGCTTAAGAAACCATTCTCGGAATGTATCTTGTTTTTATGTACGGGATCTACTATATATATTATATATATATATATATATATATACATATATATATATATATATATATATATATATATATATATATATATATAATGTAGTATCTGCTTTCGGGGCATAGTAATTTACTTGGGTTATTTTTATTAAATGGTAAAGAACTTGGGGTAGGCCTATCCATTATTTTAAGACAGCACTCGTCTCATTTTCTGTGTCTTTTCTTGTCTTTGGAGCTGGTGTTTTGAAGGAATAAAACATAATTTGTTATTGTGCTGCTCTATTCAAATTTTGCCGACAGCTGTTTCAGCCAATAACTATGGGCTTCCATCAGGGCATTTCTACAAAATCATTATCCTTGTATAAGAAATCTGATTACATAAAACAAAACATATATAGTATATGAACATTCTGAAGATATTTTGCACAAATTTAATGAATATACTACTGAAGACATGTGAAATAAAAACAAAGGCTTTGTTTGAAATATTGTTGTTAAACGTCGATAACAAGCCAAACTTAGTACTGTAAATGCCCTTAAGGTGATAAAACAGTTGTGCATCCAGAGTACCCGAGGACTCTATAACTAATATAGTTTACAAATTTTAATGCTCAGGAGGAGAGAATGTATGCCCTTCAATGTGTATTACATTGGCCACACGACGATTACCCTTTGGAGGAGTCTTAAACCTCGCCGCAATAATCAGGTCATACATCAGCATTCTGTAAATGTACATTACAAGAAACCTTTAAATTACCTTATTAGGGACACAGAAGTTGTTTATGGGTAGGATGAGTATGGGAGGCTGGTGATTGTTGAAGTATTGCATATCGAATTGCAGCAGCCTGTGTGGAACGTTTAAAGTTTCCTCAGACGAGGAAATTCCACTGCATACTTTCCAAACTTATCTTGAAAGCTAAGGAACTACTGTTGTGGCTACTTGAACGAACAAGCATTTGGCATAGTAGAAAATGAGAGTACCCACTGCTACTGAGATAATTTATTTGTGGCTCTATTTATGGCATTATCGAGATGTTCGAAAAGTCTAAGATTTTCAAGAGCGTTCCCAATTATGGTGTGAGACATAAATCTATCATAAAAATTCATAAACTCCTAAGGGGCTCACCCTGTAGGGTAAATCTCAATTTTTAATGACTAGTTTTTCGACTATAAGAGTAGGCCTAAAGATTTTTTCCCAATACAAGGTGTTTGGAACACAAGCAAATTTTGAAACCGTATTAAAGCCCATAGGGCTTAGCACCTGTGCTCTTATGTTTCGCTTATTGTAAGGTGACACTTCTCTAGTTTTCTTCATTAAAGATCCAACATTTTCCACAAAACCGTAGCTTCGCTACAACTTCACGCCCAGAGACTTTCCAGCATCTCACTCAGGGAGATTCTGTCTTCAGTAGCATTTTCCTGAACTTTTGGACAAAATATCTTCAAATTTTCATATTTGTTTTTTTATGGTTTTAAATTTCTTTTCATTTTTGTGTGTATCAATGTATCATCATTATATAAGGATAATGATTTCTTTGTAGAGATGCCCTGATGAAAGCCCCTAGTTATTGGCTGAAACAGCTGTCGGCAAAATTTGACTTAATGGAGAAGCAGAGAAAGAAATTGTCTTTTCCTTCAAAACTCTATCCCTGAACACAAGAAAAATTACAGAAAAATAGAAATGTGATGTCAAAATAACTGATGCCACAAACATTTCAACCAGGTGACTAAATTGATAGAATTTAAATCATGGCAATAGCAGGTTTTAATAGACGTAAATTTCCGCCTAAATTAGTATCGAACCTGGTTTCTTGAAATGAAAGGCAAGACTGATACAAAGGGTTTGCTCCCAATATGAGGTAGAAATTTATTTTTACTTGAGCTGTGTTTCTAATCCACTTTCAGAACCAAGGCCTCAGACACGTCCTTCCATTCGCCTCTGTTTATGATCTTTTTTATCTCGGTCCACATCCGTAAACTTTCTCAGAATCTGAAACCTTAGCTCGTCAATCCATCGTCTTCTCTTCCTTCCCCTGCTTCTTTTGTAATCTCTAGGGACCCATTCTGTTATTCGTAATGCTCACCTATTATCTGGCATTCTCATTACATGTCATGCCTGCGTCCATCTCTATTATTCAATCTTCTCTCGTGCATTCCCAGTGCAGTTGATAGTAAATAATCATATATTAAAACAGGAATGGAGGAATTTATATTACGGTCACCAGTGCGACGGTTATATGAGGTAAACGACCGCAAACAACTTGTTTATAAAAGAAAAATCATCATAAAAAACGATGTAAATTGACGAGCAACTTCAAAACGGGTAGCAACTGGAAGACAGCTTGAGAATATACCGGATTATGCTTAGCCACGGTTTATGAGGATGAAAACTAGACATCTTGAATAAGTGACTGTGCGATTTGTAACTCTCTGAATTACAATGTCAAGATGTTTGATGCGTCACCATGAAGTAATTTGTATGGTATTTTCCGGTCCTTTTTTGTAATGGACTCAATTTTTTTTTGTACAATGTTATTACAGTATTATTATTATTATTATTATTATTATTATTATTATTATTATTATTAATTATTAAGCCACAACCCTAGTTGGAAAAGCAGAATGCTATAAGCCCAGGCGCTCCAACACTCCAACAGGGAAAATAGCCCAGTAAGGAAAGGAAACAAGGTAAAATAGAATATTTTAAGAACAGTAACATTAAAATAAATATGTCGTATAAACTATAAAAACTTTAACAAAACAAGAGGTAGAGGAAAGTGGCCACTGAGCTCATCTTTTAGATCTATGCTGTTACTGCGGTATAAGAAAGGTAACGAAATGGTGTGGAATGTGATAGTTTTTTTTTTTTTTTTTTTTTTTTTTTTTTAAATGTGCAATGTTTGGGGAGACCCGTTTTACAGGTTAGTTTAGATTTTATCTTATGTTACATTATAGCCTACCGGAGTGATATTTTATCTTTTATTTATTTTTTTTATTTCATGACTTTTTCTTAATGGGATGTAGCTCTAGAGTCTAGGTAAAAGAAAACACAACGGCCACTGTTCCTTACATCCTTTCAATGCTGAATCCTGCATAAGTAGGCCTACCTTGTGGTAGTTGTACATTTCTTCAATTGACATCATATTCCGAGAATAAATATTACTGTAACAGTCTGAAAATTAAAGAGAATAAATATTACTGCAAGTCAGAAAATTTCTGGCAGTAAATATTAGGCCTACTACAACAGTCAGAAAATTTATGAGAATAAATGTTACTGCAACAGTCAGAAGATTTCTGAGAATAAGTATTACTGCAACAGTCAGAAAATTTCTGAGAGTAAATACTACTACAACAGTCAGAAAATTTCTGAGAATAAATGTTACTGCAAGTCAGAAAATTTCTGAGAATAAATGTTACGTCAACAGTCAGAAATATTTCTGAGAGTTAATATTATTGCAAGTCAGAAAATTTCTTGAGAATAAATATTACTGCAACAGTCAGAAAATTTATGAAAATAAATATTACTGCAACAGTCAGAAATTTATGAAAATAAATATTACTGCAACAGTCAGAAGATTTCTGAAAATATATATTACTGCAACAGTCAGAAGATTTCTGAAAATAAATGTTACTGCAACAGTCAGAAAATATCTGAAAATAAATATTACTGCAACAGTCAGAAGATTTCTGAAAATAAATATTATTGCAACAGTCAGAAAATTTCTTGAGAATAAATATTACTGCAACAGTCAGAAGATTTCTGAAAATAAATATTGCAACAGTCAGAAAATTTCTTGAGAATAAATATCACTGCAACAGTCAGAAGATTTCTGAGAATAAATATTACTGCAAGTCAGAAAATTTCTGAGAGTAAATACTACTGCAACAGTCACAAAATTTCTGAAAGTAAATGTTACTGCAAGTCAGAACATTTCTGAAAATAAATATTATTGCAACAGTCAGAAAATTTCTTGAGAATAAATATTACTGCAACAGTCAGAAGATTTCTGGAAATAAATATTATTGCAACAGTCAGAAAATTTCTTGAGAATGAATATTACTGCAAGTCAGAATATTTCTGGAAATAAATATTATTGCAACAGTCAGAAAATTTCTGAGAATAAATATTACTGCAACAGTCAGAAAATTTCTTGAGAATAAATATTACTGCAACAGGCAGAAGATTTCTGAAAATAAATATTATTGCAAGTCAGAAATTTCTGAGAATAAATATTGCTGCAACAGTCAGAAGATTTCTGAAAATAAATATTATTACAAGTCAGAAAATTTCTGAGAATAAATATTACTGCAACAGTCAGAAGATTTCTGAAGATAAATATTATTGCAAGTCAGAAAATTGCTGAGAATAAATATTACTGCAACAGGCAAAACATTTCTGAGAGTAAATATTATTGCAAGTCAGAAAATTTCTGAAATTAAATATTATTGCAAGTCAGAAAATTTCTGAGAATAAATATTACTGCAACAGAGGAAATTTCTGAAAATAAATATTATTGCAAGTCAGAAAATTTCTGAAATTAAATATTATTGCAAGTCAGAAAATTTCTGAGAATAAATATTACTGCAACAGAGGAAATTTCTGAAAATAAATATTATTGCAAGTCGGAAAATTTCTGAAATTAAATATTATTGCAAGTCAGAAAATTTCTGAGAATAAATATTACTGCAACAGAGGAAATTTCTGAAAATAAATATTATTGCAAGTCAGAAAATTTCTGAAATTAAATATTATTGCAAGTCAGAAAATTTCTGAGAATAAATATTACTGCAACAGGAAATTTCTGAAAATAAATATTACTGCAACAGTCAGAAAATTTCTGAGAGTAAATATTACTGCAAGTCAGAAATTTCTGGCACCCATCATGTCAGCTGACTGGGTTTGTTTACCCTTTTTCCTATTTGCTCCTCGAACCACGAGATTGTAGTGAGAGTCTACAACACTTTCGCTCGCGAGCATCATCCGGAGGTTGGCGAAAATCTAGGGCAAGAAATGACTACGTGTGATTCCAGTAAAAAGTTCGTATAACTACTGATTAAATTCAGACTCTGTAGCACTTCGAATGGGGATGAATAGTGCAGCGTGTGTAGGGGACATATATTCACACCACTTACTCTTCATATACATAATAAAACTCTTCCTTTCCAGTGTATTTCACCATCTTTCCAACCATTCCTAACCCCCAATTATTTTCCATTTTTTACTCAATGGTCTTTGCAGCATTCCTCAAGCTCATATCCGTGATTCTTCTCCTGTTTAGCGTTACTCACTGTTTTTGTATCAACGGAATTTCATCCTCTGTTGATGATACTCGTTTTCATTTTTATATCTTCTTCTACTTTCTCTTGGATAACAACAGCGGCAACAGCCTTTTCCACCATGCGACTTTGCGAATTTCCAAATATTTCCGTTTCAAATTTTCACCACCGTGACCTTTATATTGAAGTGACCTTTATATTGAAGTGACCTTTATATTGAAGTGACCTTTATATTGAAGTGACCTTTATCTTGAATTGACCTTTATCTTGAATTGACCTTTATATTGAAGTGACCTTTATCTTGAATTGACCTTTATATTGAAGTGACCTTTATCTTGAATTGACCTTTATATTGAAGTGACCTTTATATTGAAGTGATCCGAAACACGTGTCGACACCAAACAATAAATGGAGGAAAATAGTCTTAGTTCTGCTGTCATCCTGAAAACTATCTGCAGGACAGTCTGTCCGAAGAGAAACTATCTGAGAGAGAGAGAGAGAGAGAGAGAGAGAGAGAGAGAGAGAGAGAGAGAGAGAGAGAGAGAGAGAGAGAGAAGAAGGGAAAAAGAGAGAGAGAGAGAGAAAGAGAAAGAGAGAGAGAGAAAGAGAAAGAGAGAGATAAAAAGAAAGAGAGAGAGAGTCTTGATAAAGATCCTGTACAGGAGGAACTTTATCAAAGCCCAACTCATCTCTGAAGAGAGAGAGAGAGAGAGAGAGAGAGAGAGAGAGAGAGAGAGAGAGAGAGAGAGAGAGAGAGAGAAAGAAAGGGAAAGAGAAAGAGAGAGAAAAAGAAAGAGAAAGGGAAAGAGAAAGAGACAGAGACATAGAGAGAAAGAGATAGAGAGAGACAAAGAGAAAGAGAGATAGAGAGAGAGAAAGAAAGAAAGAGAGAGAGAGAAATTGTTCCCTGCTTCTACCTTATCAGCAGGGTTTAAACTTTAAAGGAAATTACTTTAGTTTGATGTAATTTTCATGAGTTCAAGGTAATTCTAAGGTAATTTCGGGTGTACTATAGTCAATTCTTTTTAGTGAGGCAGATTTGCACCGACTCGCAGCAGTGCCCTTTTAGCTCGGAAAAGTTTCCTGCTCGCTGATTGGTTGGATAAGATAATTATAACCAATCAGCGAGCAGGAAACTTTCCGAGCTAAAAGGGCACCGCTGCGAGTCAGTGCAAATCTGCCTCACTAAAAAGAATTGAGTATAGCTTAAAATTTAAGGAAATGGGAAAATGTTTTAAGGTAATCTAAGGTTAAGAGCAGTAGCACTAAATGTAATGGCCACATAGCATATGCTCGAGTTTAAACCCGGGTTATCATTTTAGTACATGTACGCAAGTATGTAAGTGTTTCTAAAAGTGTGTTGTTATGGCGTCAGTTCATACGCATTTGCTCAGTAGCCAGCTAAGATGGATAACCTCACCCTCTAGTCTAGACATTACGCAGCAGACGCTACGCATTTGATGGGTCCAATTTTGACATAATTTGAATAGAAGATGCAATATAGAAGAACCATATTTTACCCATAACCTTTTTGAGTGGGGATGCCTTAACGAGGTGAAAGGGTTTGCTATTATTAGGCTAGTCATGGCCAACCATACTAGATTGGTTTGCTGTGAGCGATCAGGAGACAGCTGCGATTGTTTATATAATATATATATATATATATATATATATATATATATATATATATACTTTTACTTCTAACTTCAATGGCCTGTATGTAGTAGGTTGGCCAAGGCACCAGCCACCCATTGAGATACTACCGCTAGAGAGTTATAGGGTCCTTTGACTGACCAGACAGTAATACATTGGATCCTTCTCTCTGGTTACGGCTCATTTACCTTTTGCCCACACACACCGAATAGTCTGGCCTATTCTTCACGTACTCTCCTCTGTCCTCATACACCTGACAACACTGAGATTACCAAACAATTCTTCCTCGCTCAAGGGGTTAACTACTTACAATGTTAATATTCAGTGACTAATTTCCTCTTGATAAGGGTAGAAGAGACTCTTTAGCTATGGTAACCAGCTCTTCTAGGAGAAGGACACTCCAAAATCAAACCATTGTTCTCTAGTCTTGGGTAGTGACATAGCCTCTGTACCATGGTCTTCCACTGTCTTGGGTTAGAGTTCTCTTGCTTGAGGGTACACTCAGGCACACTATTCTATCTAATTTATCTTTCTCTTGTTTTGTTAAATTATTTAGTTTATATATGAAATATTTATTTTAATGTTACTGTTCTTAAAATATTTTACTTTTCCTTGTTTCCTTTCCTCACTGGGCTATTTTCCCTGTTGGGGTCCTGGGCTTATAGCATCCTGCTTTTCCAATTAGGGTTGTAGCTTAATAATAATAATAATAATAATAATAATAATAATAATAATAATATCTTTAGTTGGTGTTTCTAAATTCCCTAATTCTATGTCATTGCCCATCAAAGTGGCCACGGTTTACTGCGTAGGCCTGTTATTATTATTATTATTATTATTATCATTATTATTATTATTATCATTATTATTATTATTATTATCATTATTATTATTATTATCATTATTATTATTATTATCATTATTATTATTATTATTATCATTATTATTATTATTATCATTATTATTATATACATTATTATTATTATTATTATCATTATTATTATTATTATTATTATTAGACATTATTATTATTATTATTATTATTATTAGATAGGCTACAATCCCAGTTGGAAAAGCAGAACGCTACAGGCCCAGGGGCCCCAACTGAGATAATAGCCCAGTGAGGAAAGGAAACTTAAAATGTTTCAAGAACAGTAACAACATTAAAATAAATATTGTTTATATAAACTATAACCACTTTAACAAAGCAACAGGAAGATAAATTTGATAGAATAGTGTGCCCGAGTGTACCCTCAAGCAAGAGAACTCTAAACCCAAGACAGTGGAATGCTATGGTACAGAGGCTATGGCACTATCCGAGACTAGAGAACAATGGTTTAAATTTGGAGTGTCCTCCTAGAGGAGCTGTTTACCATAGCTAAAGAGTATCTTCTACCCTTACCAAGAGGAAAGTAGCCACTAAAAAATTACACTGCAGTAGTTAACCCCTTGAGAAAAGAATTGTTTGGTAATCTCAGTGTTGTCGGGTGTATGAGGACAGAGGAGAAAGATTCAATGTAGTACTGTGTGGCCAGTCAAATGACCCCATAAATCTCTAGTGGTAGTATTTCAACAGGTGACTGGTGGCCTGGCCAACCTACTACTTCGACGTCAGACTCCACTAATTTTTCTTATCGACTGTTTCCTATTTATGGATTACATACAGTTAATTTGGTTGTTCGTTTTATCTGTAGGCTGATAAGAACTTCTGTAGCCTGGTAACAATACCAACCGGCCATGTGCGCGTTAGATTGATTATAATTTAGTATCTTGAAATAACTGTGATCGGTCGGCCTAGGCAGGTTGGATATTATTATTTTTATTATTATTGTTGTTGTTGTTGTTGTTGTTATCATTATTATTATAATTATTATAGTTGTTATATAATTATTATGATCATCATTATTATTGTTATATTATTATCATTATTATTATTATTATTGTTAGTATTATTATTATTATCATTATTATTATTATTATTATTATTATTATCAGTATTATTATTATTTATTATTATTATTGTTGTTGTTGTTGTTGTTGTTGTTGTTATATTATTATTATTATTATTA
>NC_090730.1:168292624-168410124 GCF_036898095.1 Palaemon carinicauda
CTTGGAGTGATAATAGAGAATGTAAGTACTGCTTATGTGGTCTTTTTTTTTTTTTAATTTTAGTGACTTGAAACTTCAGTTTGATTTCAAAGCACTAAAACATAGTCTGTCGTTCTTACTTCTTTTAGCAAGAGTGGCTTTATGTTTTTGATTATTGTATTGTGGTGTTGTTGTTATTATTATTATTATTATTATTATTATTATTATTACAAGCTTGGCTAGTTGTCCTGCTATAAGCCCAGAGGCTCCAACAGGGAAAATAGTCCAGTGAGGAAAGGAATGATTATTATATTTATTAGTATTATTATTATTATTAATTATAATTATTTGCTAAGCTACAACAGTAGTTGTCCATCTATAAGCCCTAGGGCTCCAACAGAGAAAAATAGCCTAGTGAGGAAAGGAATTATTATTATTATTAGCTAAGCTTTTGGATAAGCAGGATGCTCTAAGCCCAAGGGCTCCAACAGGGAAAAATAGCCCAGTGAGGGAAGGAAATAATGAAACAAATAAACTACAAGAGAAGTAATGAACAACTAGAATAAAATATTTAAGAACAGCAACAACATTAAAATAAATATATCATAAATTTATATCAACTAAAAAAAACTCATTTTAGAAAGTAGTAGGCTACATAATTTTAGATTTCTGCATTTTGTCACCTTTGAGGAACTAAACTCGTACTTTAAGGAAGTGAGAGATTAGAAATTAAGTTAAAGTTGTCGGAGTTTAAGTTCCTGTCTCATCTGAAGATATAAACTGAAAGTAGAAATAATCTTCAGGAGATTGTGTAATTATTTCATTTGAAAATCTAGATGGTTGTTACTTCGTGTCATACTTTGGACTCCTAGACGATGGAAGAGAGTTTAAAAAACTATTTAGTTTTCAGGATAGAAAGTTGGTTCACGCAAGACCATAGGCTACTTTTATAACCGTGATTTTAATATAATTACATACATACATAGAAGCATATATATATATATATATATATATATATATATATATATATACCGTATATATGTATATATATATATATATATATATATATATATATATATATATATATATATATATATATATATATATATATATATATATATATTATATATGTATATATATTATATATGTATATATATTATATGTATGTATATATGTTATATATGTATATATATATATTATATATATTTATATTTATATATATATATATATATATATATATATATATATATATATATATTATATACATATATTATATATGTATGTATATATATATATATATATATTATATATATATATATATATATATATATATATATATATAATTGTCTGAAAGGAAATACTTTGACGTGGTGATAGGGTTTGTGTATCGCATGATCAGCCAGCTAGCTGTACTAGTGATGACCGTCCATACTAGGTTGGTTTGCTGTGACCGATTAGACTGAAGTCTCGTGCCATCATCAATCCGTAGTGGATAGCATGGAGATGAAAGTGTCCAAACCTCAGCCAGGCAGAATTCCATTCAGTTACCTTCATTACTGAATTATGCTTGTCCTCATGTTTGTGTTGGTCCATCCATCCATACATTGAACACTTAAAGGTTTAAAGGTCGCTCGTGAATGGCAGGGGCAAGGGACAGTGACAATGCCCTAGAGACTGACCATATGTACATAAGATCAACGCCCAAGCTTACACTCCACACAAGCTAGGACCAGGGAGGGCCGGGCTATGGCTGCTGTTAACTGAGCCGGTAGACATATAGGCTACTCCATCCCTAGCTCACAAGGATGGTGAGGTTGCAGACACTGCAAGAAACTATTGAAATTGGGCGTGTCTCGAACCCCAGTCCAGCAGATTAGCAAGCATGGATGTTTCCATTAGGCTATTTTATCTATTTCTAGTCGCAAATATTTGCTTGTCGGAAGCCATTGTATATATAGGAGATCTTTATTTTAATCTTCTTATTGTTCTTAAAATATTTTCTTTTTCTTTGTTTCCTTTCCTCACTGAGCTATTTTTCCTGTTGGAACCCCTGGGCTTATAGCATCCTGCTTTTCCAACTAGGGTTGTAGCTTAGCAAGTAATAATGATAATAAGTGCCAAGACTTATTTTGGAATCTTTTGAAAACCATTTGCGTGGACGTAGTTTTGAATAAAGACTAAGATTTGTAAATATAGAAACAGCATTTTGTTTATAAATACCATATCAAATCTGCTTCAAGTATAACTTGCTCTCTCATCTTTACATATCATGGGTTCATTGTCCCCGAATTTTCATTATCTTATCAAGAGCTTCGTCTATGATATAAGTTTAAGTACAACTACTCCTTCTTCCTCCCTCCGCCACCTGTGTGTTATGTACGCTTAAAAGATTGTATTACTAATAGCAAGGAACTAGACAATAAGATTTAATTTCCCTGGTATAAGATTAGGCCTACTTGTCTTTCGAGTCTAGAGCTCCACACACCACGATCTTGTCAGGTTTAGAGACTCTAGAACAACTCTACAACAAGCTTCCACTAGCACTAGACATCCGAAAGACAAGATATTAAGGTTTTCAAGAAGCTGAAGATTTTTATTTATTCCCTCAAGTACTGCGATAATATGGATTTGATAATAGAAATGCCATAAGTTGTGTGATACGCTAAATACCCAAGCCTCCTCTCCACCCAAGCTAGTACTAAGGAGGGCCAGGCAATGGCTGCTGATGACTCAGCATCTAGATATATATGCTCCTCCCAAACGCCCCATCCTTAACTCACATGGATGGTGAGGTTGCAGACACTACAAGAAACTATCGAGCTTGAGCTGGTCTCGAACCCCAGGCAAGCGGGTCACTAGGCAGGGAAGTTCCATACAGGCTACTTTATCTGTAGTGATGTTAACCTCTCTACCCCCCCCCCCCCAAAAAAAAAAAAAAAAAAAAAACAGACTAAGATGAAAAATAATCCTGCGCGATGGGCCTAAGAGTAGGAAAGTAGTCCTTACTGGGGTTTACACGGTCGAACGGTTCATCTAACCCGGTTGTCGAACCTGCTTGTCAAACGGTTCGAAGAGTTGGAGTCAGCCACAAATGCATAAGGTTTGTGGACTATGAAGCCCCGCCCACAAAAGTCAGGCGAGAACAGACTTTCTTCGAACCGTTCGGCGAACGTGTTCGACAACCAAATACCCCATTCACACGATCGAACACTTGTCTGTCGAACCGCGTTCGGTCGTGTAAACCCGCCTGAAGACGAACTCCAAACCAAAACACCTGGAAATTAGCCACAAATTTTCCCAACGAGTATACAATACACGTTATCAGACATGCGAGTTATAAAATCTCAGTACCGGTCGTGTAATATTATCTGTATCTAATTCAAGTAAGATAAGCTGGCCTTAATCAGTAGTCAAACCGGGTACCACTTACAGTATGTCTGGGAGATGCTTGTTTTTGTGGATACAGTACTTCAAAAGTTGTAACTCACAGCTAATTTTTTTATGTTGAACGGGCTTACATAACTCCTTTTATAGTTTATATATCGAATCTCTGTTTTGGTGTTGTTATTGTTTTTAAAATGTTTTATTTTATTTTTTATTGGTTATGTCGTTTATTTATTTCCTTGTTCCCTTTCCTCACTGGGCTGTTTTTCCCCGTTGCTGTCCTTGGGCTTGTAGCGTCTATCTTTCCCAATTAGGGTTGTAGCTTGGCTAGTAATGACAATATTAATATCGTTTATTTATATCCTTGTTTCCTTTCCTCACTGGGCTATTTTCCCCCATTGGAGTCCTTGGACTTGTAGCGTCTTGCTTTTCCAACTAGGGCTGTAGCTTAGCTAATAATAATAATAATATTAATAATAATAATACTGTAGTGCTAATATCGTTTATTTATTTCCTTATTTCCTTTCCTCGTTGGGCTGTTTTTCCCTGTTGGAGCCGCTTGGGCTTGTAGGGTTGTAGCTTGGATAGTAATAATAATGATAATAATATTGTTTATTTATTTCCTTGTTTCCTTTCCTCACTGGGCTGTTTTTTCCTGTTGGAGCCCTTGGGCTTATAGCGTCTTGCTCTTCCTACTAGGGTTGTAGCTTGGATAATAATAATAATAATAATAATAATATCGTTTATTTATTTCCTTGTTTGTGTTACGTAGAATGAGGAAGATGGGTGTGATCATTTGTTTTGAATATTTAATATTTAATATCATTTGTACCTTTTCTTTCATTAAAATCGTAGCAAAAAAAAGGTTTTAGATTGTAAACCATTATAGGTGAATGGTTGGTGTGTGTGTTTATATATATATGTGTGTGTGTGTGTGTGTGTGTATACTGTATAGACTGTCATAGATAGACCATAAACAGACGTGAGTGGAAGGACATGTCTGATGCCTTTGTCCTGCAGTGGATTAGTTACAGTTGATGATGAAATAACTAATGCCTTGGAAGTGTTATTGTACAGAGGTTTATGATTTATGTAACATTGACTTGTGTTTCTCCTCTCTGGAAGCACTCCCAGTTACTGATTATTTTATTATTATTATTATATATATATATATATATATATATATATATATATATATACTGTATGTATATATATATATATATATATATATATATATATACTGTATATATATATATATATATATATATATATATATACTGTATATATATATATATATATATATATATATATATATATATATATATATATATATATATATATACTGTATATATATATATATATATATATATATATATATATATATATATATATATATATATATATATATATACTGTATATATATATATATATATATATATATATATATATATATATATATATATATATATATATATATATATATATATATATATATATATATATATATACTGTATATATATATATATATATATATATATATATATATACTATATATATATATATATATATATATATATATATACTGTATATATATATATATATATATATATATATATATATATATATATATATATATATATACACACACACACACAGTAGTCCCCTAATTATCAGATGTTTTGGGCATCTGACCTTCTCATAGAATATAGGCTAAATTTGAACAGTCAAATTATCCAACAGCTTATAAAGATGTCATACTGTTTCTTGGCGAAAAGAAACTGCACTTTCCATATATCTGTATTTATAAGGGGAAAAATGCCATTATTGACAAGGAAACTTGGAAAATATCGTCATCATTATAGAGATATTTGAGGTATTATTGCTTGTGTGTGTGTGCATGTGTATATGTATTTTCAGGCCATGAAAGGAAAAAACTAAGAATTTGATTGGTACATATGTCCATGTCATTGGCAATGTCAGTAAAATGAGGATGATATTGTATTTTAGGTCCAATCAATTTTTCTTTATTTTTCCTTTCATGACGTGATTCATATTTTATGCTCGCTGAGTGGTGACTATGATTATTCTGTATTCCCTGGGGCTTATAGCTTCTTGCTTTTCCAATTAGGGTTGTAGCTTAGCTAGTAATAAACGGATTTTGAGCGAAGTGAAAAATCTATTTTTGGGTGAGGTAGCCATGTCGTCCTGATGGAAGTTCCTTCATAGTAGCTTCCTAGGTTATATTTAACTAAACCTAGGAAGCTACTATGAAGGAATTTCCATCAGGACGACATGGCCTGAGCCCAAAAATAATAATAGTAATCACTTAATGATATCATGTCACAGCCTGTAAGACAACTAAATCTTATTTTCTTATAACTTTTCAGATAACAAAAAACTGAGCAGCCATGGGCTTAATGAAAGATCAGACTCCTTCTGTTTTGTCAGCCGAACAGCTGCAAAAAGTAAGTTTACTGCATATGTCAAGTCATTAACACTTCCTTTTAATTGAGGCCATTTTAAATATTTTTTTATACTTTCAATACATTTTAAATACTCAGTTATTTAGATTGAATTTTTTGGTGGTAAATTACTGGAAATAAACCCGCCTGGCAATCTACTGGACTGGGGTTCGAGACCAGCTCAACCACTGTAGTTTCTTGTAGTGTCTGCAAATTCGCCATCCTTATGAGCTGAGGATGGTAGGTTTTGGGGAGCCTATAGGTCTTCCAGCTGAGTCATCAGTAGCCATTGCCTGGCCCTCCCTGGTCCTATGGATGGAGAAGGATCTTGGGCACAGATCATATGTAAATATAGTACAGTGGAACCTCTACATACGATCTTAATTCGTTCCAGAAACTGCTTCGTATGTTAAAACAATCGTATGTTGGAGCAAATATTCCCATAAGAATACTGTAAGTCCCCAGGGTGTTGTCCTCCTAGAGTATTTTCACTGTTCCTTGCCTCTCTCATTCATTAGTAATCTATATACTTTTTAATAGTCATAGAAATTTACAATTTAAAGGTTTAAAGGCCGCTCATGAATGGCAGAGACAATGGACAGTGATATTGCCCTAGCAAGCGGGACAATTCCCTATAGAATAACCTTATATACATATAAGTACCAACCCTCCTCTCCACCCAAGCCAGGACCAGGGAGGGCCAGGCAATGGCTGTTGATGACACGGCTCTTGAATATTATTTCAATTATTATTATTTTTATTATGATAATTTTAATTATTAAATTATGTAAACGAGTCTGATATATCTCTTCCTTCAAGTACTAATCTTGATAATTATTCTTATTATTATTTTAATTGTTTTAACTATGATATTTTAATCATTATTAATTTAATTCTTTTATAAGATTTAATTATTATTATTTTGATTATAATGATTTTAATTATTTAATTCTTATGTAAATGAGTCTGATATCTCTCTTCCTTCAAGTACTAATCTTGATAATTAATCTTATTATTATTTTAATTGTTTTAACGGGGGTATTTTAATTATTATTATTAGTTTAATTATTTTGATAAATTTAATTATTTGATTTTAATTGTTAATTATTATTTTAATTACTAAAATTATTTTATTATGTCAACGGGCCTTATAACTCTTCCTTCAAGTACTAATCTTGCTTGAGTGGCACAGGATATAACCATGTTCTTCCATATACAGTATTATTTATGTGCAGAGAAAGTAACATGATAAAGAAACTGGTTGATGGTTTAAATAGTTTCAGAATGAAGGTAGCGTTGCCATTCCCAACTTCTTAACAGAGGAGGAAGTAGAGTCTCTTCAATCTGCTTGTTACAAACTAGTTGATGAAATGAATCCCCAAGTCCACACACCCACTTCTTTCTCAACCGTAGGCCAAGAACAGGTAATACCACATACTTTAATTATGCAAGTTGATAATTCAAGTAATAAAGGTTTCCTTTATTGACATTATGATATTTGTGTGTATTTTGGTAGAATTAGATTTCCAAATTCCTGATTTATTATTATTATTATTATTATTATTATTATTATTATTATTATTATTATTATTATTATTATTATTAGCTAAGCTACAACCCTAGTTGGAAAAGTAAGATGCCATAAGCCCAAGGGCTCCAACAGGGAAAAATAGCCCAGTGAGGAAAGGAAATAAGGAAATAAATAAACCATATAAGAAGTAATGAAAATTAAAGTAAAATATTTTTAAAACATTAACATCATTAAAGCAGATATTTCATATATAAACTATAAAAGGACTTATGTAAGCCTGTTCAACATAAAACATGTTATATTCCACCGATATACCAAAGAAAACTTCACTTAACCCATTTTCCTATGATTACAAGATAAAACTGCTTCAGTTTCTTTAGAAAATTCTGAAGAAGTAACTCTAGCAAGTTTTTTTATTTCATTTTTTCCTCACAGGCAAAAAGCAGATATTTTCTTGACAGCGGTGACAAGGTTCGGTTTTTCTTTGAAGCGGAAGCATTGGATGAAGAAGGAAATCTAAAGGTAAAGTTTTCCCACAAAAAAGCTTGTTCAGTAAGTCAAAAAAGAAAGATACGTATCAATCTCTTTCCTCCCTTTTTATACATTGGAAAGTAGGCATCAAAAGTTTAGGGGAGGATAAAGGGGTCACTATATAAATAATGGTTTTGAATGGAAAAAAAAAAACATGACATATGAGCAGTTTATTTCATTGTGTTTATTATACAGTTACACAGACTTGAAAATGCTTTTTAGGAGGGAGGCCAAGATGTTGAATACACTATAGTGTTTGCATATGATTGAATGCTACAGAGGAGCACTTGAGGCTAGTGAAAGTCCGAACCCACTGTAATCTTGTAAGTTTAAACATAACTGGCCTTGAACCCATAGTTTTTCAACCAATCTCTTTATAATATACTATGCGAGATTAAACAATAACTCTAGAAGTTTACATCTTCTGAATATACCATAAATGAAGAATGCTTATGGGTTATAGAGAATTGGAATATAAAGTCGCAAACATCTCCCCAAGGGTAATACGTAGCCTGATGCAGTTACTGGTTCAAACAAAAAAGGAGTCTAATCATTTATATCTGAAATCCCTTAAGTGAGAAGTTATAATAAACTGGCATAACCAGAGCCAAAGAAGTAAAGATGGCTCTGACTTTATGGAATTACACTCTTGCCTATTCTGCTTTTCCATGTGACATGTGACTGTAGGCTCTCAAAAGTATTAATCTTAGCCAATAGAAGACCATGTTTTTAGTGACTTTACCATCTTTCTTTCTCTGGTGGTACCATTCTTGAATGATCCTTATCAAGGTGTAATAGCTTTTATTGGAAAGGGCAGATCTTCAATATTGTGTGGTCTATGTCAGGGAGAGAATAGTGAAGCATCGTTGCTTAAGTCTTCTCCATGAAATCAAGTGAAAATAACAGGCCCTTTGACAACCAAAGTGGAATGTAACCTTACTAGATCGTACAATAATAATATAAAGACATACCACTTCTTGCATGGCCCTGGAAAAGAAGTAAGTTGAAGATTACAGGCTCTTTTGTTACATGACAAAAGCCACATGTCAGGCCATAATCATCATTAGAGGATGAACTAGTTTGCCAACAGAGACTAGGATCAGAAAACTTTCATCCTTGATCTAGTTTTATCAAAGTAGTCCAAGTTTACAAGTCAAGTTTTAGCAATTCCTGATCAGGCACCTCATTTCAGGTCACAGTTGCTTCAGCTTTAACAAACTGGACAAATTAGTCAAATTCTGTTTTAAATTTACTGCTGTTACCACCATCTCTAGCAAGTTGTCAAGACAACTCAAGATTTATTTTAATCTGAGTGACAATTCTGTAATTGGACATGAAAATAAGCATTCTTGTGAGGTAGGATGCTAGGAAGCCCCCCTTCCTATTGTAGCACTACACTGACGAGTGCTTTTCTCCACCGTGAAAGGGGCTTTCTGCCCAACTTTATTCACTGAGGTGAGACTGGTGGTTAGTCTCCATCTTTGTGTCACCTTGGGACCCATAGAAATGCAACTTTAGGACTCAGGTGATCTTTCCTACAACCGCCTAATCCCCTTCCTTTACAACATGCATTACTCCTTGTTATTCAATGCCTAGAGTTTTTGGAAGTATTAAATTATTCACAAACTCTAATGGCTGTTATGAAGGGCTGCTATACGTGCATCATATCCCTTACTGGTTCCGTTGTCCTCCATTCTTAAACTCACATTAGGGATGACTGTTGTCTCCACTTCTTCCTCCATAGGGAAATTGAAGGATTTACTGCCAAGACACATCACTGGTGGAAAATAATAAGGGACAGGAAGTACAGGAAGATCTCTTGACCAATGAGGATCATGTCTGATCATCACAGGAGTAGAGCTGTTGTCACTTTATATCTGTCGAGAGCTAGAGTTGAAAAGACGGGAGACAATCTTCATAAGTGGGGTCTCGCCTCTTCTGCTGAGTGTCCATGTGGTCGTAATGGACCACGTACTTCGTGGGTGTGAATAGGGGCCAATCTATACAGATTTGCACCTCTACGAATGTAATCAGGCCGCTATGCAGTGGACACGATGTTCGCGCAATAAGATATGATATTGATGTGTCGAGTTCTGTGAAAAATTGTCCACTATCACTGAATTCCACATATAACCACTCCTGTCCTTGTTTTGTTCCCATACTCTGGTTGATAACATAAGGATTAATGGAAAAGATAAGTAAATAAACACTGTAATTAGAAATAGTCACAGTAATGTGAAGAGAGCAAACTGAAGGCACATGAAACAGTGAAAATGTGATGTGAAGACTACCTCTTATCTGTTAGAGAAGAGTGGTGAGCCTGGGAATGTTTTTGGACACAAATATAGACATATAGATGATATATATCATTGTTTGGCATTTAGTTCACTCAGTGGCTTCCTAATAATGAAGTGACAGGATGGTATTATAAATACATTTTCTCTTCCTTAGTCTAGTATTCCATTGCTATGAAAAATACAGAATTACAGTATAGCTGTACAGTATATCCTTAAAAGTATCAGTAATTGAGTCCATACATCTTGTTCTAAATACTGTACAGTATACAGTACTCTTAAACTTTGTTTTATTCACTACTAATTAATTACAAGTTTAGATAATATTTAGTAGTAGCAAATAGATGAGTTATTCAAAATTTATCATATTTTGTAATACCAATTTGCAATTGATTACAGTAATGATATGTTGATCATCAGTTTTTTTAGGTATAGACTGAAAATGGTTAGTTATTGGAATAAATGTGAATTGCTACTTATACTGGAATTTCCTCATAGAATTACCTTTCTGAAAAAAACCACCTCTCTTGCAGGTGGAGAAACATGGAGCTTTGAACAAAATTGGGCATGCCTTACACTGGCTAGTACCTGAGTTTAGGAGTGTGTCATTCTCTGACAAAATGAAGGCAACAGCGAGGCAGTTGGGTTTCATATCTCCAGCTGTTGTACAATCAATGTATATCTTCAAGCAACCAGGCATTGGTGGAGAAGGTAATGGCTATACAGTATACAGTACTAGAATTGTTGAACGTACTGTAATTATGTAATTATCAAAATAGGAACGTAGGTTAGATTTACAATATTTGATAAATTAACAAATTGCAGTAAATTTTATTCTTGCTTTTTAACTCTTTGGAAACTTGCTTTTAATCCCACTTATTCTTTAATACTAATTATTTGTAACTTGATAGTAGCTCGTCTCTGGATATGGCAGACATTGAGGGAAAATTTTCTTCCTTTCTCCCTACATAATCTGTGTACATTACGGTACTTCCTTAGTAAAGTTTGGAATTTGATAATTGAACCTTTCATTGATTAATGTTTTATGCATCTAAATAAATAGTAGTAACTTTACAAAAATTCACTCTGTGTTTGGCTATCTGCCTCAAAAGTAGGTGAATCTGCTCTTTGGATGATTATTTTACTTTTCCGAACATCTCTTGCAGATTTATAATAAACTTGACAGTTTTTGTATGGATTATTTTTCTCATTTCAAGGGTGGATCCCCATACGCCATTCTTTATAGAGTCGAGTATTTGGTTTCGTGTTTAATCACTGACTTAGTTTTTCTACTGTCAACTTGGTTTACCTTCACTTCTACTCTTTGTTCAATCTATACTGATCAGGACATTGTTTTCAAGAGCTCCTTAAATGTATGCCACCATTCAGTCCTTTATTCAGTTTTCTTAGATAATTCATTCTGCCTTCTTGGGGTTCATGACTTTTCTAAGATTTTGTTTAAAAAAGCAGGGCTTATTTTGATAACGAGAGAAGTCATGAACTCGCTCACTTTGCAATGACCAAGTTTTGTTTTTGATGAAACTTCCCGTCTGTTCAGTATCTTCACATCATTAAAGAATACAGTAGTGTTGGGCTGCTAACAATTGTATATATTTGAATGACAATACCAGGTATTTTAATATGTTAAAAAGAGGTTAATATTCTCTAAATCAACTTATCTCTTATTAAGTAAAAATATCATACAAATCAGTACAGTTCAATGAAGATAAGGTTGCCTAGCAATATACCGTTTTTAGTTTACATTTGTTTTAATTATTGTATTGTACACCTTTAAATATTTCCTATAAAATGGTTTCATTTTTAAAAATAAATAATTGAACATACAAATCATTTCATATTTCAGTGTTACCTCACAAAGACTGTACTTTCCTGTCAACCAAACCTCAAAGCTGCATAGGTTTCTGGTTTGCACTGGAGGATGTAACTCTAGAAAATGGTTGCCTATGGTACAGCCCCGGATCCCATAGAACCCCCACTGAACGCAGGTAAGCAATTTTTGAAAAGACAACTTATAAAATTATGAATATGTGACATTGTATAAGAAGAGCAGAAAAAGAATTCATGTATTAAAGAAACTGTAAGAAAACATAAGGCAGAATAGGACAAAAAGATAATTTCTGGGCTTGAACCTGTGCCGGCCAGTGAATAAGCTCCTATTAGCACTTATTCTTAGGTAATTTACTGCTAAATATACCAGAGAAAAAATGTAAAGGAGTGCTAGGTTAACTAGCTCGCTCACCTATTGGTGTCGGTATAGAATTGGGCGTATAATCCAGAGGTCCCCCACTATTTAGATTCATCCACGACAAAGACCCCAATAGAGGAGAGCCATTCAACCTCACTCGGCACCACCAACTCTGCATCCGCTCAGAACCCAACTCCTTTTTAGCACGCCTGTGTGGTAACCCGCTTGTTTGTGCTCTCGTGTTTTTGCCTTATTTTTCGTGGATTATGGCTTCTACTTCGGTTTCCCAGGAGACACCGTCTAAGTTAAGTACCAAGCTATGTTTTGCTGTGTTTTGAGCAATCTAGACCGTTTAATATTTAAATTATAGGAGTTTATTCTCTTCGATCATCTCGGTCTTGCTCGATTCCGTTTACGGTTGGTACTCCTGTTTTGAGAGCTTTTAGTTTCACTCGCGGTGTTACTAAGTGTATTATTTTTATTATTAGTTTAAATTTTTATATGTTTTATTGTGGATATTCATTATTTAGCGTTTAGAAACCTTGTGGTTCATATTTAGGGCCGATATCAGATTACGTATCGTAGATGGCTTGCCGACCTTCGTTACTGGGCGGCAATTTTTATTATTTAAGCCATCAGGATGTTGTCCTTCGGGATTTATTCATTATTTCGCATGCCTTGCCCTAATTTTTTATGTGTATATTTATATATTTTTCAACGCTATTACTTTTATAATGAATATTTGTGCTTATTACTCCGTATGTTCTGTTTTGGTAGTGTTTGGGGATCGTCAGTTGGTAGCCCTGCTGCTCCGTATCACGTGATCCTCCCCCAAGCTCCCCCTCTCGCTAGGTTGGTGGCTAGGCTTCTCTCCCCCCTCCCCTAGGGGACCGTTGCCTTCCCTCCTTTTAGAGGGGGTAGTTCAGTGTTTATGGACTTTGTCCTCCGGGTGTCCCGGCGGTTTCGTCTCTGTCTAGACGGGTTGGCCACCGGTCAACAGAGTAGGATCCCGGTGCACCCTATTTTATATTCACCTATCACACTTTTATTATGTTATACGAAACCCTCCGGGTTCTGTTGGTGGTTCTTATCTACGGTTCCGCCCCCTCTTAATTTATAACAGTTACTATGATTATATATGACAGATCACTATCCCGGAGTTCCTATATGTATTAGTTTATGGATGTACTTTTATTTCCCGGTCCGGGGCTTAACCTCGCTCCGGGAAATCAGACACCATGTGTCTTAATTCTTTGTTGCATCCTTCTTTATGATCCCGGCTCGACCGGAATGGATAGTTATACTCTAGTCTTAAGTTAGACTTATGTTTAGGCCCGGGTCCTCCAGACCCGCCCCTACTTAAGAGTATTACAGTTAAGCTGTAGTCTTAAGTTAGACTTATGTTTAGTCCCGGGTCCTCCGGACCCGCCCCTACTTAAGAGAATTACAGTTTCTCATATACTATTCTTTTTATAGATGGTGCATTGTCAGACGACGGCCTGTGCGGCTGTTCTTCACCAGCCTTGTGGCCATACTGTGTGTAGGTCTCACGCCCTCTGCGGAGTTCAGCTGGAAGACATCGTAGTCTGGCACCCTGATAATTGTATGGTCTGTTTTGACCTCATCACCACCCTTGGATCTGATTCGGTGAGTCCCGTTGGCTATGTTGTCTTTCTAATTATTTTACCCTTATTTGGTATACATACACTATTTAGTAAGATTTCTATGGTCTTGAAGGACCTCCGGGAATCTTCCTTTCTGTAATTCCCACTATTATTTCAGGCATCCCCGGAGCAGAAGACTGCGGCTCGGGCCACACTGAAAGTGTGGGTTGGGGGATTTGCCCGAAACGTGAAATCGAAACAGCCTTACGTCCTATCTGAAGACTACTGTGCTATGATCTACCCTAATGCCAAGTCTTCAGCCGCTGTGGCTAGGCATGTTGCGGCACCCATCATTGCCGACATTGATGCCACTATTGCGGGATTCATCGACCAGGAACAAGATCCGTTGGATGCCCCCGGAGATCTGGAAGACAATGTTGCCTCCTTGAACTTGGATGTGGAACCTATGTTGTTGGATGATCCGGATGCAGGTAGGGTGGTAAGTGAGGCAGGTGTTACCGGCGCTGAGATTCCTATCCTCAGCCCCGCTCTTTCTTCTTCATCTGATCTCTCTTCTTTCCATGGTTTTTCTGAGGACCGCGATTCGTCTCACCGATCACACCCGGTTCCCCCCAAAGATAAGTCTATATCTAGAACTTTGCCAAAAGCTCGTAAGCCCCACAAGGCTTCCCATAGTTCCAAATCAAATACAAACCCGTCATCTAAGGCTTCCGGCTCCTCCTCTAAGTCTCACGACCCGGGAGTACAATCCGCCACTTCTGCTCCTAACCCGGGCCTTTCCGAATCAGCCATGCTTCGCATTGTGTCGGAGATGCAATCTAAGATTGTGTCGGAAATGCAGGCCAAGATGGACACGATGTTCTCTAACATTGGTCAGAGACTTGGGGCATTAGAGCATGGTGCTCCGGAGCGAGTTCAAAGCTCTCTCATCCCGGATGCCTCTAAGCTTCCGCCGTTTACCAAGAATAACCCTTGGCGCATGGCTCTTCATTCCCCATTCTCAGACGGGATGTTAACGTTGGAAGGTCTTGGTACTCTTCCACTAGAGGATTTTGAATTCTTTCCTCCTGGTCTCGCATTTCCATTTCATGGTTATGCCAGGCTTACCGAGGAAGCTCTGGTTCGGCTGGATAAGGTCCCCAAAGAGACCGTCATTTTCCCAAAGGAACAAGCCCAATCTGTTTGGGCTAGGTTTCTGAATGATATAGGTTGCACCAATACCATGTTGACGCCTCATAAAAGTTCTTTCACAATGTTCTTAATGGACAAGAATACCGTGACTCCATGCGTCAATAAGATTGCAGAGCTTGCTTTTCAATATGCTCTGGAGGAGAAGCCCTTGCCTCCCATCCGAGAGGTAGATCCGATCTCCCTCCTTCTTCCTTCAGGTAATGAGTGTTGGGACAATGTCCATACCACCTTTACTTCTGGCAAGCTAACAGCGGACTTTGCGTCAGTAATGTTTAGTGAACGGCTTCCCCGTCTCCCGGAATCCCTTATTAAACAGGAGTATGATTCCCGCCTACGTGTTGGTCGAACTTTGAACTTGGCCACGTCTACGGAGTCGATAGCCTTAACTTATGATACTGAGAGTATCTTTAAGTCTCTCAATAAGGCTACTTTGCAGTCGTTATATTTTGACTTATATGACTTTGCTCTTGCTAAACGTAGGTGCCGCAAACACGTCCTGGCTGAGGCGACTATTAGGCACGAGCCGAATAAACTTATCCGGTCCTCTTGTTGGGGTCCAAATCTTTTCCCTGAGGATCTTGTGGAGGAAGTCTTGGCAGAGGCTACTAGAGTTAATCAGAGCCTTAAAGCCCGTTGGGGTTTGACTCCTAAGCGGAAATATGATCCCGCTAGTTACCAAGCCCGGGGTAGGAAGAGGCTCCGCCCGTATACCTCCACTCAGTTCCGGCAACAGCAAAGTAGCTCGTCCGTTTTCCGGCAGCCTCTTCCTCCATCTCCTGCTGTTCCTGCACAGCCTTCCACCTCTCAGGCTCCTTCCTCGGACGACTATGTCACCGTTCTGCTCCCTAAGAGCCAGCTTCCCGGTGCCTCCACCACCTCTCCAGCCTTTAACCAATCTTATGAGGCTCAAGGCTCTTCCCAGGGTTATAACAGAGGTAAAGGCTACCACCGTGGTTCATTCCAGAACAGAGGTAGAGGTAGATTCTTTCGCAAGGGAAAGAACTTCCGAGGCGGACGTGGAGGCAACTCCTCAAGCCAATACTGAGGTGCAGCGGGTAGGGGGGAGGCTTTATGCCTTCCGCAACAAATGGAGGTTCAGTCCCTGGGCTTTCAGTATCATCTCCAAGGGACTGGGGTGGAGTTGGATTCAAGGACCTCCTCCACCGAACAGATTTCATCAGCATTCCACTCCGGACCTAGTCGAATTTGTCCAGGACCTGTTACAAAAGAACGCCATACAAGAAACGAAACACCTGAAGTTTCAGGGTCGGCTGTTCAGTGTCCCGAAGAAGGATTCGGACAAGAGAAGAGTGATTCTAGACCTATCCCTTCTCAACTTGTCCATTCAATGCGACAAGTTTCGAATGCTTACCGTCTCGCAGGTGCGGACCTTACTTCCCCGTGGGGCCGTCACCACCTCTATCGATCTTACAGACGCCTATTATCACGTCCCGATAGCGAGACACTTCCGTCCGTATCTAGGCTTCCGCCTAGGAAACAAAAATTACTCCTTCAAGGTGATGCCTTTCGGGCTCAACATCGCCCCAAGGATCTTCACAAAGTTAGCAGAAGTTGCTGTTCAGGAACTCGGAAATCAAGGGATTCAAGTAGTAGCCTATCTGGACGACTGGCTCATTTGGTCAGACACCTCCCAAAATTGCCTAAAAGCCACTCACAGAGTCATCCAATACCTTCAATCTCTAGGCTTCCAGATCAACTTCAAGAAGTCCCGTCTTCTTCCGAAATCAAAGTTCCAATGGCTCGGCCTCTTATATCTCACACTCTGTGTCTTCCCAAACCCAAGAGGTTAGAGATTGCAATGAACACCAAACGCTTTCTCAAAGACAAAGTAAGTTCCAGACGACTCCAAGAGAGGATCCTAGGGTCCCTTCAATTTGCTTCAGTGACGGATCTACTTCTGAAAGCAAAATTGAAAGATATCAATCGTGTCTGGCGTTCGAGGGCGAACTGGAAGCTCCGGGACAGGAAAGTCCGCCTTCCTCCCATTCTCCGGGAAAGACTTCTACCTTGGACAAGGGCCAACAATCCGTCAAAGTCAGTTCCCCTTCGATTTCCGCCTCCGAAGTTAATCATTCACACGGACGCATCCCTATCAGGTTGGGGAGGCTATTCTCAGCTCAGGAAAGTTCAAGGTCTTTGGTCTCCCTTATTCCGCCAATTTCACATCAATGTGCTGGAGGCCATGGCAGTTCTTCTAACCCTGAAACGTCTCGCTCCATCCAAGAGACAACACCTTCGTCTGGTTCTCGACAGCGAAGTGGTGGTCCGCTGCCTCAACAGAGGCGGATCAAAATCAGGGCCTCTGAACCATGTTCTAGTAGCCATATTCTCCCTAGCAGCCTCGAACCGTTGGCATCTTTCAGCTGTCCACCTGGCGGGAGTCCGGAACGTAGTTGCAGACGCCTTGTCCCGGACCTCCCCTCTAGAATCGGAATGGTCACTCGATCTAAAGTCATTCCGGTGGATTCTCTCTCGGGTTCCGGGTCTCCAAGTGGACCTCTTCGCCACGGAGTCCAACCACAAATTGAGAGTATATGTGGCTCCCAATCTAGACCCTCTGGCCTACGCCACAGACGCCATGTCACAGAATTGGGACATCTGGGAAAGGATTTATCTCTTTCCCCCGGTGAATCTTTTACTGAAAGTCCTAGACAAACTGAGATCCTTCAAGGGACGAGTAGCCTTGGTCGCACCCAACTGGCCCAAGAGCAATTGGTACCCTCTCCTGCGAGAGTTGAGACTACATCCTCACCCGATACCCAATCCGGTTCTGTCTCAGATAGTACAAACACGCGTTGTGTACGCTTTCTCAAACATTCAGAGCGCCCTAACTTTATGGACTTCATGAAGTTTGCGGCCATGCATGGTGCCAATATCGATCCTCAAAACACCCTGTTCCTAGAATCAGATAAACGGGATTCCACCATCCGCCAATATGATTCTGCGGTTAAAAAGTTGGCTAAATTTTTGATAGACTCAGACGTACACTGTATGAACTTGAACCTTACAGTCACTTTCTTTAGAACTTTATTAGAATCAGGTCTGGCAGCCAATACTATCACCACTATTAAATCTGCCTTGAAAAAGATCTTCCTAGTGGGTTTTAACATAGACTTAACCGACTCTTTGTTAGCTTCAATTCCGAAAGCCTGTGCCAGACTGAAACCGGTTACTCGTCCTACCCCGGTTACCTGGTTCCTTAATGATGTACTCAAATTGGCTTCTGATACCATTAACAGTTCTTGTGATTACATTCCCCTTCTCAGGAAAACACTTTTCCTGGTGAGTTTGGCTTCCGGGGCAAGAATTTCTGAACTGGCAGCTTTGTCAAGAGACCCGGGTCATATTGAGTTCCTTCCTTCGGGAGAGGTCCTTCTTTCACCTAACAAATTCTTTTTAGCTAAGAACGAAGACCCTCAGAACAGATGGTCCTCCTGGAAAATTGTTCCCCTCACGCAAGATCCGTCTCTGTGCCCTGTTACTACTCTTAAGTCTTATTTATCCCGGACCTCCTCTAACTCCTCCGGGCCTCTATTCGTTAGAGAACAAGGCGGTACCATTACCATTAAAGGGATCAGGCAACAAATTTTGTATTTTATTAAACAAGCTAGCCCTGACTCTTTTCCTCTTGCACATGATATCAGAGCGGTTGCTACTTCGGTGAACTTTTTTCACCACATGAATTTTACGGATCTTTCCAGGTATACAGGGTGGAAGTCACCGTCAGTGTTCAAGAAACACTATCTTAAACATTTGGAAGCCCTTAAATTTCCTACAGTAGCTGCAGGGAGCGTAGTTACCCCCAGGTAACTCACATGTTAATTCCTTGTCATTTTATCTCTCCCCCTTACCTGCCTCATTTATACCCTATTTGTATTCGTTGGTTTCGCACCTGATTACTATTACTATATTTGTAAATTTTTGACTCCTGAGTATCTGTATATATCATCACTCACGGCATTATTATACCTTACCTTTTTTGTCAATTGTTCTACCAAGTGGATTTATGTTCTTTTTAAGATACCCTTATAGCTGTTTTTGGCACTCATCTCTGATTAAAGTAACTTGTATTTCCCTTATGTTTATGTTTTTTCCTTTATTTTGCAAGTTTGGTGACATTTCTCTTGTATATATTCACTGGCCGGCACAGGTTCAAGCCCAGAAAAGGGATTTTGACGTAGGAAAAATCTATTTCTGGGCGAGGGACCTGTGCCGCCCAGTGAACCCTCCCAGCTCCTCTCCCTTGGAGTCCCCAAACTTTGGGTGCTAAGGAGTTGGGTTCTGAGCGGATGCAGAGTTGGTGGTGCCGAGTGAGGTTGAACGGCTCTCCTCTATTGGGGTCTTTGTCGTGGATGAATCTAAATAGTGCGGGACCTCCTTTACATTTTTTCTCTGGTATATTTAGCAGTAAATTACCTAAGAATAAGTGCTAATAGGAGCTTATTCACTGGGCGGCACAGGTCCCTCGCCCAGAAATAGATTTTTCCTACGTCAAAATCCCTTTATTGATAATAATAATTATTATTATTATTATTATTATTACTGTATTATTATTGTTATTATTATTACTATTATTATTTTAAAAAATTATTTTTTTTATTATTATTAATAATAATGAATATTAATAATAATTTTTTTTTTACAAAACAATTCATCGGTGACGTCATAATATTGAAGCAATACCAGCTTATAAAAAAAATGGGATAATGTCAGTCTCCATTCAGCGAGATTCAAAATTGCATAAAGCATAAGGCAGAATAGGTGAAAAAAAAATAAATCAAGTTGAGGAATAAACAGAATTTTAATAATAAAATTTCTTACCATATGTTCGTAATGCGGATTCTCCAGAAGCTAGGTTTATTCAACATTTACCCTTAAAATTTAAAAAAAAAAAAAAAAAAAAATTCCCATTTTCTTTCCCTTCAATAAATACATTCCCTTGGTAAAAGAAGGAATATTTTAGGAGCAAGTGGTAATTGATATGCCAATGTCCTTGTCTCTTCAATTTCTCGGTTGTATCGGTAGTGATCACACCCCTCAAGATTGTTTGCTTATAACTGTGCATTAAGATGTATTCCCGTGGTTTTTCTAGCAATTACTGCCTGGATGTGCAAGGGAATTTTTCTAGATCATGATCCGTATTCTCCTTGGGTATCATGCCTAGGTCAATACTGTGATTTAAATACCTGCTGTGAAGAGTGCGTTTCCCTCATGGTACTTCTCATGGAAAGTATGTTTCAATGGTTGCTCATCAAGTTAAAAGTTTAAAGCACAAAGGAAACTTGCTGTCAGTTCAGGAAAAAACCAGGAAAGACTATACCAAAACCCTGAGCTCACTCCTACCTCATGTTGAAACACTCTTCCAAGCCTTTTCCTCGAATACTCGTGCTCCTCAGACACCTAATTACACTCTCCTACAATTGCTACTTCTGTTTCATGTTTCTTTAATCTTCTGGGAATTCCTTTTAATACCTTACCTTAAAAGAAAATAAAAGAACAAATTCCTAAATACTGCAAAATTTTTCCAGATCATGATCTTGGTAAATACTGTGATTTAAAGGACCGTTGCGAAGAGAGTGTTTTCTTCACGGTACTTATGGAAAATATGTTTCAATGATCGCTGATCAAGTTAACAGTTTGAAGCACAAAGGAAACTTGCTGTCAGTTCAGGAAACAACCAGGAAAGACTATACCAAAACCCTGAGCTCACTTCGGCCTCATGTTGAAACACTCTTCCAAGCCTTTTCCTCGAATACTCGTGCTCCTCAGACACCTAACAATTGCTACTTCTGTTCCATGTTTCTTTAATCTTCTGGGAATTCCTTTTAATACTTTACCTTAAAAGAAAATAAAAGAACAAATTCCTAAATACTGAAAACTCGGCTTCTCATCTCTCTTTAGTCTAAGGGGATCTACATCTTGCTGTCAGGAAATGGATACACACTTTAGTTTTTTTTTTTTGTGCTTATCATTTCTTACACCCTCCCTATGCTATTAATGCTATGCATTCATTAAGCATTGCCATTCACGGTGTGCTAGCAATTTGTTGTCTAATATGCCTCGCTACTTCTCACTCCCAGCACTGAATCTTCTTTAACCAACTATTTCTAAAGGCTCATTATCCATGGGGAATTTCTTCCCAAACATTTATATTGATGTTATTTTACAAAGTTGGAGTAGCTCAAAGGAGGTTTGGCATTATCCCTTAAGGATGATCTCGTAAGGATAGAAGTTGTTAGCATTTGACCTTTTTGGGATTAATGTGCATTGCTTTCTGAAACCAGTGTTTCCTAAGGATGTTTTCCCGAGTTCCAGTAATGAAAGCTGCCAATTCTCTTCAGCTGTTGTACATAGGTGGTATCATCCTTCCTTACCATAAGCAAGCAGGATAACTCATAAGGATTGTACTGTGCTGTATTGTAAACACTGACTTTTAATTTTAATGTGTACAGTACCATGTTGAATCAAATGGGACTTGTGTAACCTTGAATATTAGGACTACTGTGCTGTATTGTAAACACTGACTTTTGATTTTAATGTGTACAGTATCATGTTGAATCAAATGGGACTTGTGTAACCTTGAATATTATATATTAGCCCAAATCGTTCAACAATTTTGTTCCTTAAGAGAATATTTGAAACTATTTTTTTGTCACCTACAGTAACTACTTTCAAGCCCTTCTTGAATAACTGACAGCCTTTTGATACATGACTGTATGTATGCAGGTACAGAGTTCAATAGACCTCACACTGACCAGAGATGAGTTGTAGAGTATTTAGCATGTATTCTCTCATTGCTATATTGCAACTAAAATTACTTTTAAATGCTACTGTACTTCTAAGAAATTTTGTCAGATTTAATTTTTTTCAGGTTCATTCGTAACCCTGATAAAAATGGAGACCTCCTCATTTTTAATGGCCCAAGTGACCAACATGATGAATCAAAATATTTACCATTGCCCGTGAGTAAAGGTAAGTAAATGCAAGATGATAATATACAGTATAGTACGGTATATTATTTTACCCTGTGTAAATACAGTATATATCTGTTGCAACAGAAATGTTGATTGACCTTGTAGGCCTACACCCATAGAGAAGCTTGCACTCTCTTTTTATTATCCAGGCTGTGTTTACTATTAATTTTACATTGCCCTTTCAATTCTTTTAACTTTATTGATGATTTATCAGGATCTTTTAGTTACAAATAAAACCTGTAGAATAATTAATTATGGTAGCTTTCTCTCTAAGTAAAGGATATTCATTTCCTAAGTATAGAACCTTCTTGTTAAATACCCTTATTCAGTCTATAAGGGGAAAATTAAATCCTATGAAAAGCCGCACTTATTAGTTAAAAATCCTTTTTAATATGTAATATAACTAAAGATCTTTCATAGAGAATTCATTTACAGATTTCAGAAGAGTCAACTTCCTACGATAAAGTGATCAATTTTCTTTCAGGAACCCTTGTGCTGATAAATGGGCAAGTTGATCACAAGAGTGCTAAAAATACGTCTTCGAAATCCCGTCATATATACACCTTCCATGTAATTGAGCGACATAACACTGCATGGGACCCACGAAACTGGTTACAACCCACTCCTGAAATGCCATTTACAGGTCTTTATGAAAACAGCCCTTAACAAACCTAGGAAATTTCATTATAGCATAAAATCTTTGCCTAAAAAAATTAAACCATTTCAGATATTTCAGTGCATTATGACCAGCCTAACAGTTAAAAAAATTCTTGAAATAGAAGCAATTTATGTCATACTCATACATATCACTGATTTAGGGAGTGCTATTTTCATTATCTTATAATCCACCACTCGGACTAAACAAAGCTGATGATTTATACTAGATTCATTGAGTGAGTGGGTCGGAGGCACTCCCAGTAAAACGAGTAGGTATTTAGGAAATGTAAAACTACTTAAAAATGTGTTTGGAATATTTTTTTATAAATGAAATAAATCTCTCCCATAAACTGAGTCATTACTTAGGTAGGAGAATCTGGTTGACAGAAGATTCTAAGGCCGCCAATCACACCAAATTGACTTGACAAGATACAGTGCTGTACATTTAGGAAAAGTAAGTATAAGATATGACAATACCCACCAGATATACAATAAATTAGCTATCAGGTGATCTAGGAGTGAAAAGGGTTATTTTGTGATGGAAATAACTGTAGCTGAGGATGGAACGAGTCAGTCAGCAGTCTACTTGGCAAAATGTTATTTTCCTTAGTAAAATAAATTTTTGAATATACTTACCCGATGATCATATAGCTGCATCCCTGCTGTCCGACAGACAAAATCTACGGGAGGAATACGCCAGCGATCGCTATACAGGTGGGGTGTACATCAACAGCGCCATCTGTCAAGTAGGTACTCAAGTACTCTATGTCAACAACGAACCAATTTTCTCCTCTGTCCCACTGGTTCTCTATTGGGGAGGAAGGGTGGGCCCTTTAATTTATGATCATCGGGTAAGTATATTCAAAAATTTATTTTACTAAGGAAAATAACATTTTTCAATATCAAACTTACCCGATGATCATATAGCTGATTCACACCCAGGGGGGTGGGTAGAGACCAGCATAACAAGTTGACATTATGAGCTAAGTATTCCATATTTCATTTTAGCAGTTATTCAAAATAACAAGCATAAAATAAATAAGTACCTGGTAAGGAAGACGACTTGAACAATTACTCTGCCTTTTTAAGTACGTCTTCCTTACTGAGCCTCGCGATCCTCATAGGATGCTGAGCGACTCCTAGGAGCTGAAGTATGAAGAGTTGCAACCCATACTAAAGGTCCTCATCAAAACCTCTAATCTAGGCGCTTCTCAAGAAATGACTTTGACCACCCGCCAAATCAAGTAGGATGCGAAAGGCTTCTTAGCCTTCCAGACAACCCAAAAATATTTCAAGAGAAAGATTAAAAAGGTTCTGGAATTAGGGAATTGTAGTGGTGGAGCCCCCACCACTACTGCACTCGTTGCTACGAATGGTCCCAGAGTGTAGCAGTTCTCGTAAAGAGACTGGACATTCTTAAGATAAAAGACGCGAACACTGATTAGCTTTTCCAAAAGGTTGCGTCGGATATATTTTGCAGAGATCTATTTTGTTTAAAGGTCACGGAAGTTGTGACAGCTCTAACTTCGTGTGTCCTTACCTTCAGCCAAGCTTGGTCTTCCTCATTCAGAAGGGAATGAGCTTCTCGTATTAACAGTCTGAAAATAATAGGATAAAGAATTCTCTGACATAGGCAAAGATGAATTCTTAACTGAACACCCTAAAGCTTCAGACGGGCCTCGTAAAGGTTTTTAAAATAGAACTTAAGAGCTCTTACAGGACATAATACTCTTTCTAGTTCATTTCCAACCATACGATAAGTTTGGAATATCGAACGATATTGGTCAAGGCCGAGAAGGCAGCTCGTGTTTGGCTAGAAAACCAAGATGTAGAACATGTAGCCGTTTCGGATGAAAATCCGATGTTCTTGCTGAAGGCATGAATCTCACTGACTCTTTTAGCTGTGGTTAAGCATATCAGGAAAAGAGTCTTAAAGGTGAGATCTTTCAGGGAGGCTGATTGAAGAGGTTCGAACCTGTCTAACATAAGGAATCTTAGAACCACGTCTAAATTCCAACCAGGTGTAACCAAACGATGCTCCTTCGTGGTCTCAAAAGACTTTAGGAGGTCCTGTAGATCTTTATTGTTGGAAAGATCTAAGCCTCTGTGACGGAAGACTGATGCCAACATGCTTCTGTAACCCTTGATAGTGGGAGCTGAAAGAGATCGCTCTTTCCTCAGATATAAGAGGAAGTCAGCTATTTGAGTTACAGAGGTACTGGTCGAGGATACGGATACTGACTTGCACCAGTTTCGGAAGATTTCCCACTTCGATTGGTAGACTCTAAGGGTGGATGTTCTCCTTGCTCTAACAATCGCTCTGGTTGCCTCCTTCGAAAAACCTCTAGTTCTCGAGAGTCTTTCGAAACTCTGAAGGCAGTGAGACGAAGAGCGTGGAGGCCTTGGAGTACCTTCTTACGCATGGCAGACGTAGCAGGTCCACCCTTAGGGGAAGAGTTCTGGGAACGTCTACTAGCCATCGAAGTACCTCGGTAAGTTATTCTCTCGCGGGCCAGAGGGAAGCAACTAGTGTCAACTTTGTCCCATCGTGAGAGGCGAACTTCTGCAGTACCTTGTTGACAATCTAGAACGGAGGGAATGCATATAGATCTAGATGAGACTAATCTAGTAGAAAGGCATCTAAAAGAACCACTGCTGGGTCCGGGATAGGTGAGCCAAGTATTGAGAGCCTCTTGGACATCGAGGTTGCGAAGAGATCTATGGTTGGCTGGCCCCAGGTGACCCAAAGTCTCTTGCATACATCTTTGTGGAGGGTCCAAAATGTTGGAATTATAGTCCCTTCCTACTGAGACAATCTGCTAAAACATTCAAGTTGCCTTGGAAGAAACTTGTTACTAGTGAAAAGTCTAGACCTGTTGAACAGGAGAGGAGGTCACTTGCGAACTCGCACCATGTCAGAGAGTAGGTCCCTCCTTGCTAGGAGATGAACATCAAAGCAGGGAGTTGTCCGTGTTCACCTCCACTACTATGCCTTGAAGGAGAGACCTGAAGCTTTCCAGGTCAGACGTACTGCCAGAAGCTTCTTGCAGTTAAAATGCATTGTCCTTTGACTCGAGTTCCATAATCCCGAGCATTCCCTACCGCCTAAGGTCGCACCCCAGCCTACGTCCGATGCGTCTGAGAAGAGAACGTGGTTGGGAGTCTGAACAGTCAGGGGAAGACCCTATAAAAGGTTGATAAAGTCCTTTCATCAAGTCAGACCAGACTTATCTTCCGGAAAACGGGATCGAGACCGCTTCTAGCGTCTTGTCCTTTTCCAGTGAAGAGCTAGATGAAACCGAAGAGGACGGAGGTGTAGTCTTCCAAGTGACACCAATTGAACCACGGATGACAGTGTCCTAACCAGACTCATCCACAGCCTGACAGGGCCGTGTTCCTTCTTCAGCATCTTCTGGATGGATAGCAGGGCTGGGGGTTGATCGTCTTGTTCAGCCATGTCCTCATCAGAGGGTTCCTCATCCGAAACTGATGAGGAAACGGCAACGGAGTGGGCAACGTCTGACTCGCTGAATCCGGTCGCACTGGTGGATGCGTGACGGAGCCGGACACAAGATCATGGTACTGCTGCACAGTCTGTGAACTGTCAACCATGGGGAAGCGAGGAAGTACAGCGACAACCCGAAACTGTCTAGACTGTCTGGGTAGTGCAGACAACCCCTTATCGGGTTGCTGAGGTTGCCGCACTGCGTCACAACAAGTCACCTCTGCTGGTTGTTGAACGTCTTCCCAGTGACACACTGAACGTCCACAACCACCTCCGAGAGTAGCTTAACGTCAACGTGCGACTGGCAACCCACACTGGGTCGCATCGGTGGAGGAACCATCTTAACTGGCGGACGTGAGTAGGATACCTCAGCGTCAACAGGGCGTACAACCAACCGGTAGGAAGGTTGTTGGCAAGAAGGTTCTTCTCCGTAAAAAATCCTCTATCAAGGACTAAGCTTGGACTGCATGTCTTGCAACAAAGCCCAAGGTCTATGGGAGCAGGTGTGGCAACAGACGGGGTTAGCGACTGAAGCGGAACCATTTACCCTCCCTGGAAGCATGTTATGCTTTAATTAAAGTCCATAGGAGGCTAAGCAGCTTAAGGCTCCTCTCCAAATGACAGAGTCCTCAAGGGAATATCAGAAGGAGGGAGAACAGCACTTTCTCATTTACAGGAACCATGTCCGAGAAAAGCTAGGTTATCTCAGTGAGGGTTTCACTGGTGCATAAGCAGCAGACCAGAAGGCAACGTTATGAAACTGCTTGACAGTCTGTGAACTGTCAAAAACTGAACTGTCAACCCCAACAGGTGCGTGAGGACATACAGCACTGGTGTATTAGTAGCACACCAGAAGGCAATGTCATGTAACTGTTTGACAGTCTGTGAGTTGGCAACAACCAAAGCTGTGTGGGGAAGCCTCAACTCCTGACTGACTAGTTTGCTGCGGGCGAGTGGCGGTAACCACAGTGTGTTGCTGAGGCTGACACACCGTGTCAAAACACGGCAGCTTGTGGTAGCTCACGCACGGCAACGGAGTGCTCCGTGTGTCTGTGGGAGTCAGCATGCGTCTGGCAGGGTAGACTGCGCATGGGTGGAGGAGCTCTCACAACAAGAGTGTGGGAGCAGGCAGCCATGCCGGGCGCACAACCGTGGCAGGCTGTAGGCCAACGGGTGCATCGTCAACCTTCTCCGCAGTCGGAGTGTGGGAGCTGGCAACAACAAAAGCGGAGTGCTGGTGCGTGGGAGGGACTGCCGTGGGTTGCGGAGCATGCCGCATTGTGGCAAAACACGGCAGCTTGACAGCACCTTCCCACTGCTGATGCGGTAGCTCACGCATGTCAACGGAGGGTGCAGCATGAACATGCGTCTGGCAGGGTCGACTGCGCATCGGTGGTGGAGCTCTCACAGGTGGAGTGTGGGAGCAGGCAGCCGCAGTATCTGCTGAGCGCACAACCGTGGCAGGTTGCAGGTTAACAGGTGCAGTGTCAACCTTCTCAGCACGATACTCCTGCATGAAGGAAGCAAGCTGAGACTGCATATCTGCAGCATGGACCACTAGGGTCTATAAAAGACGGCAACAAACGGAGCTACTGTCCGTTGTGACTGAGGGTCTAAAACAGCTGGTGCGGCAACAGACGGAGTTACTGCCTGTTGCGGTACCACCTTGCCTCTCTCGGAAGGTGTGCAGTCGTCGAAGACTGCAGCGAGTCCGAACTGACCCAGTGGCTACACCTAGGCCGTTGGACTTGCGCGGAAGGGACCGACTTGCACTTAAAAGCTGCAAGATTTGGTCCATGGTTTCTGCGAGAAACCTCTTCCGCAGACGAGGAATAAATGGGCTCTCTCGTCTTTGTGTGGGTGGGGTGATCACGTCGGCAACGTGTGTAGATACACCCGAAACCACGGAGGGAAACGTCTGTTCGTCGATCAAGCCCTGTGGAACCCATAAGTCCTTCGACATTACTTCTCCCCTGGGCTTGGGAGCTTGTAAGAGGTATCGGACTAGGTGAACAACTGGCACGAACAGACGAACCCTCGAACGCAACACTGTAACACTTTGCGCATATCACTTTATCACTTTTGATTTTCTGTTTGCACTTATTTCACTGAAATCGAAACTTTAAGTGATTTGTACCTGAAACACGCAATCCTATCCTTCATTAAAAGGTAGTAATTGCGAAAACAGTTTTACAATGCAACAGAAAAACATAATGAAAGATAAAGAATTCAGTGGCTGGAAAAGAGAATAAACACTAGATCAAATAAACTACGTTTAAAATCTCCCACCGCATAAAGCCTGGGAACAAGAATAAAACTCTAGAAACGTTTTACCTTCTTCCCCTATAGCGACTAGGGAGAAGAGTAAAAAACGAGAACAACGTTACCCGCTTGAACGAAACGTTTATTCTCCTCTCTCTCCCTCCGTCTCTATCTCTCTCTCTCTCTCTTGACTTAGAACCTGAGAGAAGAGCCCAATTATATATCGTTAAAACATATTATTTGTTAAAGGAAAAAACTGAAAGGTTTCCCAAATAAAAAGTTCCTTTATTAGCATTAAAACCATTTAAGCTAAGAAAGAATGAACGAAACGCTAGAATCGGTTTACTCTTACTGCAACGTGAAACCGTGAAATACTCTCTCTCTATCGTAACGATAGAGCGCATGTTGAACGTTCTGAACGTCAACAACTGCGGAGACTAAACTAAACGTTAGTTCATCTTTGAAAACAGTACGAGACTATCAAAGAAATTCTTTCAAAAACATTAAAATTAAAAAAGTATAAATTCTTAAAAGGAAAAACGATATGACGGGCTCAAAGTTAATTAACTTCGGATCCAAGTAAGGACCGCCTACTATTAGGGAAGGTCGCATATAAACAAACATAAAAATTAATTTTTATAAGTTTATAATAAATGGAAAGTTAATCGAAGAGGCCTATAAAGGCGGAGAGATATAAAATAAATAGATCTATAACTTGTTAAGCAAAATTACCAAAAACCTAAACACACTTCCGTCTAAGGGAAGGGTCGGTCAATAAAAGTGAAAGAGAGTCCATACTCTCTTCGTCACCAACACTTCCGTCTAAGGGAAGGGTCGGCCATTTAAAAGTGAAAGAGAGTCCATACTCTCTTCGTCACCCTAATTAAATCTATCCAAAACGAGTTCAAGTTTTGAAATGAAGATAAAACCCCTGCATAGCGAAAGCTCAAAACTGGAATAGTGTACTTCACCAAATCGTTGTGAAAACAAATCCAGTTAGGGACGGCGTATTTAGTAGGTCTTGCCTGTGGCACGACAGAGGGAAAATTGGTTCGTTGTTGACATAGAGTACTTGAGTACCTACTTGACAGATGGCGCTGTTGATGTACACCCCACCTGTATAGCGATCGCTGGCGTATTCCTCCCGTAGATTTTGTCTGTCGGGCAGCAGGGATGCAGCTATATGATCATCGGGTAAGTTTGATATTGAAAAACAGAAAATCAAGGAACTACAGTACTACATTGTATAGGTTTTGCCTAGATGGTTACATGTTCTAAAGGAAAGTGCATATGACTCAATATTGGTTGAAAAAAAAAAGAATGGCTGCTCACCTTTCCTGTTTAATCCATTTTCCCCTGAAGCACAAAAACTCCTCCAATCTGCATATTGTATTTACTCTTGAGTACACAATGATCCTGATCTTTTATGTTACAATCTCAAATAATTGTTTCCTAAGGAATATATGTCATCTGGCTTCTTGGAATTGTCCCGGTGTCTATAGTATCATTTCCTATACTACTACCACAAACGAACTGCAGTTCAGTGACCCACTGATGTTAGACAAGACACCATCTATAACGGCTCCTCAACATATTAACATGCATATACTGTTCTGCATCCTGTGCAGATGCCACAGCTTGAAAACATTCAACTACCTGGCTTGATAAGATGGCAACTGTCTTCTTGTGACTTTATTCCATTCATCACGCAAACTGGAGTTCATCAGCCCTTTCAATTAATTATCAAGATCTCTAAGATCAAGACAGGAGAAGAAATTAGATACTATACGTAATTGAAGCTACCTTATCCCTACACCCTGAACAGGACAACTTCATTAAGAAGGCAATGGCCTATAGCCTCCTTGAAAGTCACTTCAGAAAGTAACCTTGCTGGACCTCACATTTGGCATTTGCTCCTGACTTCAGTGAAGACGCAATTAAGTAATAAATAACTATGCTATACCTACCTTGTCTGCTGTCACTTATAATGAAGAAGACCAGCTCTGACCAAGAAACACACTACTGGGGAAAATTGAATTTTGAAATACACTTTACCTGATACAAACTTTTTGCTTTATAGTGTTTGGAACATACAGCATAACTTGAAAACCTATGTGCAGTTTGGCACCTGACTCTCACCATCCCAAAGTTCTCTGCTGGGACATTTGCATTTAAGCCTGTTTCTTAGACAGATTCAGGCATACTGTATAATAGATTTATCACAATATGAGCTATTTCTAAAACATGGAAGTTTCATCATACAAACTCACTGTAATCGTATGATGATAGTCTTCCAGCCAAATACATTAACCTTACTGCCTTGCACACCATCTACACAAAAAGTAATGGTTACTGGTTGAGATATAGCTGATGATCCACACAGTCCTCATGTATAATGAGACTTGTTTTCTTCTATCACACAAAGATTGATATACTAGAGAATAAATATTTGAGCTATGCAAACTGATGAGTTTGTAATTGATGTTAAGTAGTATAAAATCCTGTATGTTTGCAATTCAAAACAGATAATGAAAATTTTATCTAATAACTACAGATTCTACAATTTACTTGAGTAATACTAATAAGGATGGGCCATAATTATTATCATTAAGAACATAAATGCAGGTAAGTTAGTTCACAGGATGGATTGTTAACCATCATTTTATTAACTGTATTACAGTTAAAGAAAAATTACATTCCTTTCCAATAAAAGCCTGTCACCACTCGAAGTTAAGCAAAATCTTGAGATGCCTCCAAAATTTCATTAGCATACGACACTGAAAAGATAAGAAAAATACATATTAATAACACAATGTATCGACCCTTGACTTGAATATTTTTCCCTGTTAGGGAGCGAGTTTACTATAGGTATTACTCAAGAGGTCTTTGCAAAATCCTCTTACCCAAAGCTGCACTCACTTTTAACCCTTCAAACTCTTAACACTTACTTGTTACAACTGAAGGGTTTTCCTCCACTTGCACATAAACTCCTTCAATATAAAATCAAAAAGAAATTTGCATTTTTTCTAGCTATACTAATCAGTCCTTTGTAATAGGGATGTATTTAGTGAAGCTGGAACGGCCAATGAAATTGTTAAATTTAGTTAACAAGTGGTGTGCGCGAGCAATTGGTACTGCTCACCCGCCATTCAATAACTTAACTTTTGATGGAAGTTAATGTTAAAGGACAATGGTTTGTATTACAAGAAAAAATACAAATTACTTCTAAAATTCATTTGTTCCTACATGTATACAAACCTTGGAGAGACTCTTCATGGTGGGTAAGAAGTCTCCATACAACCAGTCTGCCTTGTCAACTTACAGAAAGGGGGTAAGGAATGGGACTGCGCCTCCTTGCTTGTTGATATAGACTACTATGACGGTGTTGTCCAACACTACCGATAGCCTGTGTTAAATGTTCTTGGAATGTTTGCAGTCAGAACACAGCTTGCATTTCAAGGACCTTGGTACAGAAGTTCACTGACCACACCTCGGGTGGCCTACAGGTAGGCCAGATGTAACCCCCAGCCCTCCTCCAACATGTCTAGAGGTTGAGAGTTGGATGGCCCCTTCCAATCACCAGGAAGATTAGCCCATGCCTCCTGTATCACTGGATTAGAATGAAATGAGGGACCCCTACAGACTGACCTGAGATCCTTCAAAATCACCAGATGGACTGAGCTTCTTCATAAAGCAAGAAGACTAAGAAACACTGGCAACATGGAGCTGTGTTCAAGAACACTATCGGTCTGAGAAATAGGGGGAAGGAAGCCACTGATCCATAAATGTAGCAAGTACCCATCCCGAACCACACTAACTAACCAAGATTCGGCTTGTGCTCTGTCAGCTTGCTCAAAGACATGATGCCCATGCCCATCCTCCTACTCGGCATCGGGTGAGAGGGAATGCAGACATCAGCTTCCCTTCTATTTTCTCTCTCTCTTTCCCCTTCCTGACCTGGTTGGGGGCCTCAAAAGGGTTGTGCATGCACAGAATACCTTCAGGAGGAAGAGGTTGTACACGGCCCTGATTAGGGATTAGAGGTTGCAGAGCCTTCTTATCCATGATCCCATAGGCATTGCCGCATCCGAAGGTTTGGCCACAGACCTCTTTGAAGAGCCAGAGCCCTTGATAGAGACTAAGCAATAGATCAGGGAGTACTCCTTTCCATACTCGCTTGCATGAGACTCCAAGGAAGGAGAGATGTGGCTATCCCTAGACAGACTTGTTTTGAGTCGGGAAACCAAAGTGTCCCTCTTCCTCGAAACGCAGTTAGCCCAATGGAGTACTGACTGGTATGTCAAGCAAGTCACTGCCTTCCCACCAGACAGCAAAAGATTCAAGGGACAAAACCCATTTTCCTGGCAAAGTATGCCTAATGCCTGACCATTTTCAAGCCGAGAGACAACTTGGAGGGTGGCCAGAGCAGAAAATTCATGGCCACCAGTGGCCAAGTAGGATACACCTTATGACTCTTAGTCTCTTCAAGGAGTCTTCTCAACAGTGCGCACACTGACGGGTCTCCTGAGAAGTTGATGATGCAGCAGACTCTGTCACAAAGTACCTTCACTGCCGAGAGTGTGTGTACCTGGATCCTGTTTGGCTAACCAGAAGCAAGAGAGAACCAAGATCCACAGATCTGATTGATCACCAGGAGCAATTAGCAAGACTCAACCATGGCAGCTCAAGAGAGGTCCTCGACCTTCAGAGGCCCCCAAATGCCAATCAATGACCGAGACGAACATAAAAAGGTGCCACCAAGGCTGCCTCACCCAGTTCATTACGCTTTATAACTGCAAGGACATCCACAAAGGAACAATGGCTAGTGGTTCTCTGCTCCGGTTGGTACCAGTCCATGGTTCAGTACCTTTGTAGAGGTTCTGGCAGGCTGCTCTGGAGATTGTGCCACACCAATATATAACTATACCATTTGATATTTTATACCAAATTTATTCTTAACTATTTACATGTACACAATGAAGTTCATAACACTGTCACTTAGTTTAGTAGCATTTCTTTTTATAGTGTGGGATTTGGTCCATATTCCAGTCATTACCCAGATTTAAGTAACTAAATAAAAATTGACCACAGTGACCCAGAGATGGGCCTAATTTGTATAACAGATTCTGACAGTTAGAATCATATGCAAGAAGTGGAAATTTGTCTAAGTTATTCTGGAAATTCCGATGTTATAAGATTTTAATTTCTACCCATTAATTTAACATTTTCCAGCTAATGGAAAGGGTCTGAATTCTTTTTGTACCACCCAGTACATATATGATTGTTGTACCCCATTTATTATTAAATAACTCTTTAGTTGTATAATAAACCATTTTCTTTAGCAGAAATTCTTGATGAGGTTTGTACCCCACATCCCAAAATCATTCCAGGATTTTAAACAATGGCTGGTAAAATTTACAAGTTCCTGGTCAAGAAGTCACAATAACAGAAAAACTTAGTTGAACATTTGTGGATTAAGGAAAGAGAGAGAGAATGGCTCCAAGTCTCTTAATAGAATGATATGGGAGACTTTAAAATATTGAACTTACATCTGGCAATGGGGTAAGACTAAAGGAGATAAGGTATAAGAGGGAATAAAAATTCTGGGAGTCATGAGGGGACTAAAGTACTCCAAAAGGAGAGATAGGATATGAAAAATCATTTGTGGTATACAAGGTTAGGACATTATTATATATCAAAAGTAGGATAAGACAATACTGTTTAACACAACAGATGATGTAAATAATAATGGCAGGTGTGGTAAAAATTATAAAGGTGATAAAGAGTGTCACAACTGAGATGGTATGGGCACATGTTGAGGCTGGATGGTGGGAGTGAGTGAGGAGAGCTTGGGAGTTAAGGGGGAATACGAAGAGGGATACAGGGAATTAGACGGCAAGATGAGACGAAGGATAATAGGGAGAAAAGAGGTTTGGTGGGAGAGGATGCCTTTGATAGACTGCATTGGAGAGGGTGCATCAGGCAACCGACTAAATAATAGTTAAAGTTTTCATAAGAAATATTACCAACAATATTTTTCAATAGCATGTTGAGATAATGGTATATCACAGTAATAAAAAGAATACCTTAGAACAAATCCTGAACTTGTAGGTAAATAAGAAGGCAAAGGTAATGTAAAGACAAAAAAATAAGAAGGCAAAGGTAATGTAAAGACAAAAACAAGAACATAAGAAGGCAAAGGTAATGTAAAGACAAAAACATAAGAAGGCAAAGGTAATGTAAAGACAAAAACATAAGAAGGCAAAGGTAATGTAAAGACAAAAACATAAGAAGGCAAAGGTAATGTAAAGACAAAAACATAAGAAGGCAAAGGCAATGTAAAGTCAAAAACATAAGAAGGCAAAGGTATTGTAAAGACAAAAACATAAGAAGGCAAAGGTAATGTAAAGACAAAAACATAAGAAGGCAAAGGTAATGTAAAGACAAAAACATAAGAAGGCAAAGGTAATGTGAAGACAAAAACATAAGAAGGCAAAGGTAATGTGAAGACAAAAACATAAGAAGGCAAAGGTAATGTAAAGACAAAAACATAAGAAGGCAAAGGTAATGTAAAGACAAAAACATAAGAAGGCAAAGGTAATGTAAAGACAAAAACAGGAATACGAAAAACAAATTGTTTGATTAGATACATGACAGCGAGGAAAAATCAAGTCATAAAATATGAAAATATTCTATTTCATGCTTTTCCTTCAATAACTTTAAATAAAATTATCTTAACTAACTGTATTAATTTAGATGAAGAACATCAATAATTTTAAGGTAAAATATTCTAATATATAACTTACTATTTTCTTCAACTCGCTCTGGGTCAGTAACAATGCAGTTTTTGATGGTACACTTCCTCTCAATGTTTGTTGTAATGAGACAGTTTTCAAGTACACACCTATAAGAAAATATTCTTCATATTACTACGGTATATCTGAAAATTTGCTTCACTTTTTAACAAAAAAATGCTCGATTGAAGTAAACTATTGAACGTTGTTTTTAAAAAAAAATTTTAATCATTATAACAAAACCACAGAAGAAAGTAATTAACAATACAACACTGATAAAAATAAATAAAAGAAAGACAACTGAGTCTTTCACAATACTAAGGGTCTCCAAGGATCTAGTAGGAAAAATAAAAATTTCAAGAAAACCCAGTTTGAAAATTGCAAACTTATACAGTATCTCGGCGATATATGAATGAACTTTAAAAAGTTTTGGTCTATGTATATCCATGCACCCTTTATAATGTGAAAAGAGGAATGCTTTTATAAGACACTGAAGCAATAAACAAATAGTACCTTGAGCTCCGGAGATCCTTAGTATTATGAACGCTTCAATTATAGTTAATAAAGAAGCGAGAATGAATGCCATAATTTCAGTTATACTTACCCCTGGGCAATGGTGACATAATCATTAAGAACGCAATTGGTCAAACGGACAAAGGAGTTGATTCTGCAATGATTTCCTACCACAGTGCTGGTGACATTTGTCTTTTCACATATGACAGATCCAGCTCCAATTAGAGTATCAGGTGTAACCTGGAAATGTTATTTTCATTAGTAAAATAAATTTTTGAATATACTTACCCGATGATCATGTGGCTGTCAACTCCGTTGCCCGACAGAAATCTACGGTCGGGATACGCCAGCGATCGCTATCCAGGTGGGGGTGTGCTCAACAGCGCCATCTGTGGTCAGGTACTCAAGTACTTCTTGTCAACAAGACCTCAATTTTCTCCTCGGTCTACTGGTTCTCTATGGGAAGGAAGGGCGGGTCCTTTAAATCATGATCATCGGGTAAGTATATTCAAAAATTTATTTTACTAATGAAAATAACATTTTTCAATATTAATCTTACCCGATGATCATGTAGCTGATTCACACCCAGGGTGGTGGGTGGAGACCAGCATACATGTTAACAAAGAAGCTAAGTATCCCGTATTTCATTTTATTAGTTATTCAAAATAACAAATATAAAATAAATAAGTACCTGGTAAGGAAGTCGACTTGAACCATTACTCTGCCTTTATTAAGTACGTCTTCCTTACTGAGCGTAGCGGTCCTCTTAGGATGCTGAACGACTCTTAGGTGCTGAAGTATAAAGGGCTGCAACCCATACTAAAGGACCTCATCACAACCTCTAACCTAGGCGCTTCTCAAGAAAGAATTGACCACCCGCCAAATCAACCAGGATGCGGAAGGCTTCTTAGCCGACCGTACAACCCAAAACAACAATAAAAAGTATTCAAGAGAAAGGTTAAAAAGGTTATGGGATTATGGGAATGTAGTGGCTGAGCCCTCACCTACTACTGCACTCGCTGCTACGAATGGTCCCAGGGTGTAGCAGTTCTCGTAAAGAGACTGGACATCTTTGAGATAGAATGATGCGAACACTGACTTGCTTCTCCAATAGGTTGCATCCATAACACTCTGCAGAGAACGGTTCTGTTTGAAGGCCACTGAAGTAGCCACAGCTCTCACTTCATGTGTCCTTACCTTCAGCAAAGCAAGGTCTTCTTCCTTCAGATGAGAATGAGCTTCTCTAATCAGAAGCCTGATGTAGTAAGAAACTGCGTTCTTAGACATTGGTAGCGAAGGCTTCTTGACAGCACACCATAAGGCTTCTGATTGTCCTCGTAAAGGTTTTGACCTTCTTAGATAGTACCTAAGAGCTCTGACTGGGCAAAGTACTCTCTCCAGTTCGTTCCCCACCAAGTTGGACAGGCTAGGGATCTCGAACGATTTAGGCCAAGGACGTGAAGGAAGCTCGTTTTTAGCCAAAAAACCGAGCTGCAAGGAACATGTAGCCGTTTCCGATGTGAAACCTATGTTCCTGCTGAAGGCGTGGATCTCACTTACTCTTTTAGCTGTTGCTAGGCATACGAGGAAAAGAGTTTTTAATGTGAGGTCCTTAAAAGAGGCTGATTGGAGCGGTTCAAATCTGGATGACATAAGGAACCTTAGGACCACGTCTAGATTCCAGCCTGAAGTGGACAACCGACGTTCCTTTGAGGTCTCAAAAGACCTAAGGAGGTCCTGTAGATCTTTGTTGGTGGAAAGATCCAAGCCTCTGTGGCGGAAAACCGCTGCCAACATACTTCTGTAACCCTTGATCGTAGGAGCTGATAGGGATCTAACGTTCCTTAGATGTAACAGGAAGTCAGCAATCTGGGTTACAGTGGTACTGGTTGAGGAAACTGCATTGGCCTTGCACCAGTTTCGGAAGACTTCCCATTTAGACTGATAGACTCTGAGAGTGGATGTCCTCCTTGCTCTGGCAATCGCTCTGGCTGCCTCCTTCGAAAAGCCTCTAGCTCTTGAGAGTCTTTCGATAGTCTGAAGGCAGTCAGACGAAGAGCGTGGAGGCTTGGGTGTACCTTCTTTACGTGAGGTTGACGCAGAAGGTCCACTCTTAGAGGAAGAGTCCTGGGAACGTCGACCAGCCATTGCAGTACCTCTGTGAACCATTCTCTCGCGGGCCAGAGGGGAGCAACCAACGTCAGCCGTGTCCCTTTGTGAGAGGCGAACTTCTGAAGTACCCTGTTGACAATCTTGAACGGCGGGAATGCATACAGGTCGAGATGGGACCAATCCAGCAGAAAGGCATCCACGTGAACTGCTGCTGGGTCTGGAATCGGAGAGCAATACAATGGGAGCCTCTTGGTCATCGAGGTAGCGAACAGATCTATGGTTGGCTGACCCCACAGGGCCCAAAGTCTGCTGCAAACATTCTTGTGAAGGGTCCACTCTGTGGGGATGACCTGACCGTTCCGGCTGAGGCGATCTGCCATGACATTCATATCGCCCTGAATGAACCTCGTAACCAGCGTGAGCTTTCGATCTTTTGACCAAATGAGGAGGTCCCTTGCGATCTCGAACAACTTCCTCGAATGAGTCCCCCCCTGCTTGGAGATGTAAGCCAAGGCTGTGGTGTTGTCGGAGTTCACCTCCACCACCTTGTTTAGCTGGAGGGACTTGAAGTTTATCAAGGCCAGATGAACCGCCAACAACTCCTTGCAATTGATGTGAAGTGTCCTTTGCTCCTGATTCCATGTTCCCGAGCATTCCTGTCCGTCCAATGTCGCACCCCAGCCCGAGTCTGATGCGTCCGAGAAGAGACGGTGGTCGGGGGTCTGAACAGCTAAAGATAGACCTTCCTTGAGAAGAATGCTGTTCTTCCACCACGTTAGAGTAGACCTCATCTCTTCGGAAACAGGAACTGAGACCGTCTCTAGCGTCATGTCCTTTATCCAGTGAGCAGCTAGATGATACTGAAGGGGGCGGAGGTGGAGTCTCCCTAACTCGATGAACAGGGCCAGCGATGAAAGTGTCCCTGTTAGACTCATCCACTGCCTGACTGAGCATCGGTTCCTTCTCAGCATGCTCTGGATGCACTCTAGGGCTTGGTTGATCCTTGGGGCCGACGGAAAAGCCCAAAAAGCTCGACTCTGAATCTCCATACCCAGGTAAACAATGGTCTGGGATGGGACGAGCTGGGACTTCTCTAAATTGACCAGGAGGCCCAGTTCTTTGGTCAGATCCATAGTCCATCTGAGATTCTCCAGACAGCGACGACTTGTGGGAGCTCTTAACAGCCAGTCGTCTAAATAGAGGGAGGCTCTGATGTCTGCCAAGTGAAGGAATTTCGCAATATTCCTCATCAGTCTCGTAAACACAAGAGGTGCCGTGCTTAGGCCAAAGCACAGGGCTTGGAACTGGTACACAACCTTTCCAAAGACGAATCTTAGGAAAGGTTGGGAGTCTGGATGGATGGGGACGTGAAAGTATGCGTCTTTCAGGTCTAACGAGACCATCCAGTCCTCCTGCCTGACCGCTGCTAGGACCGACTTCGTCGTCTCCATCGTGAACGTCTGCTTGGTGACATAAGCATTGAGAGCACTGACGTCCAGCACCGGTCTCCAACCTCCTGTCTTCTTGGCTACCAGGAAGAGACGGTTGTAAAAGCCCGGGGATTGATGATCCCGGACTATGACCACTGCTTCCTTCTGTAGCAAGAGCGACACCTCTTGTTGCAACGCTAGCCTCTTGTCCTTCTCCTTGTAGTTGGGAGAGAGGTTGATGGGAGATGTAGCTAGAGGGGGATTGAGGCAGAACGGAATTCTGTATCCCTCCCTTAGCCACTTCACAGACTGAGCGTCTGCACCTCTGCTCTCCCAAGCTTGCCAGAAGGTCTTGAGTCTGGCTCCTACTGCTGTCTGGAGAGAAAGGCAGTCAAAACTTGCCTTTTGCGGACTTGGAACCCTTCTTGGACTTGCCACGGTGACTGTCTGCACGGGTACCTCCTCTGCTGGAGGTTCTGCCACGAAAGGGCGGGATGAACCTAGAAGCAGGTGTATCAACTGCTGTAGGGCGGAAGGGTCTAGGCACGGAAGGTAAGGTTTTAGCCTTACGTGCAGAAGAAGCCATGAGGTCATGAGTATCCTTCTGGATAAGAGAGGCAGCCATCCCCTTAATCAACTCCTCCGGAAACAGACACTTGGAGAGAGGAGCAAACAGCAACTCTGACTTCTGGCAAGGAGTGATACCAGCAGATAAGAAGGAGCACAGATGTTCTCTCTTCTTTAGGACTCCTGATACATATGAAGCCGCAAGTTCACCAGACCCATCCCGAATTGCCTTGTCCATGCTAGACATGATCAGCATGGCCAAGTCCTTATCTGAAGGGGAAGTCTTCCTGCTTAAGGCTCCCAAACACCAATCGAGGAAGTTGAAAATCTCGAAGGCACGAAAGACTCCCTTCAACATATGATCAAGATCTGAAAAGGACCAGCAGATCTTCGAACGTCTCATAGCCAACCTGCAGGGAGAGTCAACCAGACTTGAGAAGTCGGCCTGGGCAGAGGCAGGAACCCCCAAGCCAGGTTCCTCTCCCGTGGCATACCAGACGCTCGACTTAGAAGCCAGCTTGGGAGGAGGAAACACAAAAGAGGTCCTTCCCAGTTGCTTCTTGGAATGCAACCAGTCCCCCATAACCCTCAAAGCTCTCCTAGATGATCTGGCGAGAACAAGCTTGGTGAAGGCAGGCGCAGCAGACTGCATGCCCAGAGCAAACTCGGAGGGAGGAGAACGAGGGGTTGCAGACACAAAGTGTTCAGGATACAAATCCCTGAACAAAGCAAGGACTTTGCGAATGTCTAAGGAGGGTGGCGAAGACTTGTGTCCTTCAACATCAGAGTGAGGATCATCCAGATGAGCAGCTTCATCATCCGATACATCATCATCCGAAAGTTGAGTTGTGAGAGGCAAAGGCAGAGCAGCAAGCTGAACGGCTGAATCCTGCAGAACGGGTGCATGCGTACCTGCGGATCCATCATCATGCCTCTGCTGGACAGTCTGCGAGCTGGCAACAACAAAAGCAGAGGGCTGGTGTGTGGGAGGGTCTGCGGTGGGCTGAGGAGCATGCGGTATGGTATGCAGAGCATGCTGTAAGGTATGCGGCTCATGCTGCATGGTATGCGGAGCATGCTGTAAGGTCTGCAGAGCATGCTGCATGGGCTGAGGAGAATGCCGCATAGTGCTGGAACCCGGCAACTCCTGATGCGGCAGCTCACGCATGTTAGCAGATGGTGCAGCAAGAACATGCGTCTGGCAGTGAGGACTGCGCATCGGTGGAGGAGCTCTCACAGGTGGGGTGTGGGAGCAGGCAGCCGCAGTATCTGCTGAGCGCACAACCTCTGCGGGTTGTAGGTTAACAGGAGAGGTGTTAACCTTCTCGGCATGATACTCCTGCATAAATGCCGCAAGCTGAGACTGCATAGTCTGCAGCATGGACCACTTAGGGTCTACTGTGGTTGGAGCAACAACAGACGGAGCAGAGGCCTGTTGAGGGACCACTCTACCTCTCTTGGGAGGTGTGCAGTCATCAGATGACTGCGGCGAGTCCGAACTGACCCAGTGGCTACACCTGGGCCGTTGGACTAGCTCGGAAGGGACCTTACGTTTGAGCGGTCGTGAGACCTTGGTCCACCGTTTCCTCCTGGAAACCTCTTCCACAGACGAGGAATGTAAGGGCTCATTCGTCTGTAAGTGGATGGGACGATCCTTAGCAGATACGTCCGCAACCACTGAGGATACATCCGTGCGCCGATCAAGGCCTGCCGAACCCTTTGGTCCTTCGACATTTCTTCTCCCCTGGGCTTGGGAGCTTGCAAGAGGTCCCGGACTGGGAGGACGACTGGCACGCACAGATGTACCCTCATGCGCAACACTGACACTGACACTATGCACATCACTAGCACTAACACTTCCCACTGCACTCTTCGCTTTCAGCTCTCTGACATCTGCCAAGAGCTGATTGCGGTCACTAACCAACGACTCCACCTTCTCACCGAGAGCCTGAATGGCACGCAACATATCAGCCATTCCAGGCTGAGCACTCGTAGCAGGTTCGGGAGTCACCACCACAGGGGAAGGAAAAGGTTGAGGGGCATGGGGAGAGGAAAAATCCACAGAGCGAGAAGAACTCCTCTTATCTCTCTCCTTCTCTAACCTACGTGCATATCTGAGGAATTCATTAAAATCGAATTCCGAAAGCCCAGCACATTCCCCACATCGATCTTCCAATTGACAGGATTTTCCCCTACAATTGGAACATACGGTGTGAGGATCTATAGAGGCCTTCGGAAGACGCCTAGTACAAGTCCTAACACTACACTGCCTGTATTTAGGAACTTGGGAATGGTCAGACATCTTGAATTTAGAGGTAGTCAAGGGGGAATTCCAAAATTAAGCAAAGATCGTTAACCAATGAATCAAATTAATTCCAAAAGCTTGCTAAGCTAAGGATAAAGCTTCCTGAACAGCGAAGGCTAAACTTCAGAGCAAATACATCACCAAATCGTGAACAAAAGACTCCAAAATCAACAGCGTATCCATGTAGGTCTTGCCGGCGGCACGACAGAGGAAAAATTGAGGTCTTGTTGACAAGAAGTACTTGAGTACCTGACCACAGATGGCGCTGTTGAGCACACCCCCACCTGGATAGCGATCGCTGGCGTATCCCGACCGTAGATTTCTGTCGGGCAACGGAGTTGACAGCCACATGATCATCGGGTAAGATTAATATTGAAAATATTTATTTCATACAGTATGTTGACTTTGGCTAAAAAAAAAAAGAAAATAAATCTCCAACTCTCTTTAGATTTTGTAATCTCTTATCATTCATGTACTGTACTTTGATATGATAGCAAAGAAAGGATTGTAATTATAATGTATATTTAACTGAAATTGCAAGCACTTTTTGTAATCTTTTAATGTATATTTCACTGAAACTACAAGCATTATTTGTAATCTTCCAAAAATAAAATTACTTTTTTCCATTAAAACCCAACACTTTTACTTTCCATCTTATTGGTAAAAATAATTTCCCCATAAGAAAAAAAAAAAAACTACAGAGTAAATTATAATAAAAGAATTCTTATGTGCTCCATTCACAGCTTCACAAATATTGGCTGTGCTCTCTCCTCCCTGGCATCTATGTGCAGCAGATTCTAACAGGTAAGACCCCAAAGCCTACAAAAAGTCTAATCCTCTAATTTTTGTAAAAATTCCCACAAAATTCCCTGACTTATATAAAAGGTTTGTGGTTTAAAGGTTACCTATGAGCAACAAAGGCAAGGAACAAGTCATTGCATTTGTCGCACTGTCTAAAAATCAATCATATTTACACATGATCAGTGTCCAAGCTAGGACCAGGCCATGATTGCTGATGATACAGCAGGTAGACCTATAGGTTGTGCACACCATTGGAAACTATACGGCTGTCAGCGTGGCATGGCTCAAACTTCAATGAACTGCATTTCTTTTACCTTTGTTTTCCATCCTTATGGACTATGCAGTGATACAGCCAAGATAAAAATGCTGGTACAAATGCTTATTAACTTAAAATTTTTCAAATGATATTGTGAAAAGTCAAAGCTGGAGCACCATGCACAAATGGCAAAGGGAAATTATCAAAAGATTTAAATGTAAATGCACCAAGGGAAAGTCAGCAAAAGCATCTCCTCTACCACAGAAAGAGAAACGGTCAAAATCAAATTTATAGTTGAAAATTTGAAAACCAAGAAAAGTAGCTACATCTATGCATACTGTATACATATTATGTGGAGGGATAGAAATAGTCATATATTGAGATCATAATTACCAAATATTAAAGGCATCCTTTTTGCCATCAAGATGTAATTGTTTTCAACTATATACTGTACCCCTATAGCGCTATACAGTGCAAAATACATCCAACCTTGAGAGTGGCACCAATTCATGCCACAGACTTCTTTGCTATCACTGGCACTGTTACTAATAAGTGGGCTTTCACAGTCCTTTTGGGCTTGTGGATCACAAGGGGGAATCACCACTGCAGTCACCTCACCCATGATCTTTAACACTAGCATCACCAAACGAGAAACGCACCGGGGGACACCGAGGGTAAGGTAACCTTAGGTACCAGAGCCCTTAACAAAGTCATGGATGGCCTACTCGCCAGACCTAAGTAGGCCCAAGCCTTCCTTAGGTCAAATTTGTCGTCAGTGGTCTACACAGCAACAGAAGAGTTTCCAACCTATGATGGGGTGCAGTGATCACTGGGGGAACTCCACAAGACACCAAAACATGAAAACCTGCAAACGTGGATTTGAGATCGCCTTCCTCTTGCGTATACTCCCCGGAGACTGAGGCAGGGACATATGCACAGAAGAAAAGTGGTAAAATACTTCATCACTATCTTTTTGGGCATTGCAGAAATAGACACTGGAGGGTAAGTTCACTTCTCCTTCAAAGCATAATCCTGCCACTGCACAGGAGGCCACAATCTACACTTGACACATGGGAATAATTCAAACAATCATGCCCCCTAAAAGACGCATAGAGAGAGAGAGGGGATCTACAGCAAGTTTTGCCATAAACCAGTTGCAGCGTCCACCCTTTCCTAGGGAAGTATGAATCTCTTGCTTCACACCAATAATCACAAATAGCAACAGCCAACATTCACTTTGTAAGCAAAGACAAAAGTGAAGTGCTTTCAACAGACATGCAGGGGGAGCTACTTGCTCGTGCTCACCACTATTGTTAACAACCTCGTTAAAGAATTCGATGGCTGTTCAAACTCCTCTGAAGACATGTTCCCTATTTTAAAGGACTCCAGGTTTGTATATGCATAGGCACAAATAAGTATAAGATTAATGTTGATCTATTAACATAGAAAACAAATCTACTATATATTACCCGATAAAATTGGGTAAACTGTAATGAGAGAAAATTAAGGTACAATAATAGGATTGATCATATATATATATAGATCTATTTGTGATGCAGTTTAATAAAACAAATTTTGAACAAATTATGATTAGATATATGATACTTTATCAATTTTTTGAAGACCCATTTTGAATTTTGTTTTCCTTAGTAAAAATGGATGTTCAAGTACATGTTTTTTATAAGGGTAGAAGTAAAGTGTCAAAAGAAAATAACAGAATGTCAGGGCACCAGCCGCCCGTTGAGATACTACCGCTAGAGAGTTAGGGGGTCCTCTGACTGGCCAGACAGTACCATATTGGATCCTTCTCTCTGGTTACGGTTCTTTCCCTTTGCCTACACAGACACCGAATAGTCTGGCCTATTCTTTACAGATTCTCCTCTGTCCTCATACACCTGACAACACTGAGATTACTAAACAATTCTTCTTCACCCAAGGGGTTAACTACGGCAATGTAATTGTTCAGTGGCTACTTTCCTCTTGGTAAGGGTAGAAGAGACTCTTTAGCTATGGTAAGCAGCTCTTCTAGGAGAAGGACACTCCAAAATCAAACCATTGTTCTCTAGTCTTGGGTAGTGCTATAGCCTCTGTACCATGGCCTTCCACTGTCTTGGGTTAGAGTTCTCTTGCTTGAGGGTACACTCAGGCACACTATTGTATCTAGTTTCTCTTTCTCTTGTTTTGTTGAAGTTTTTATTGTTTATATAGGAAATATTTATTTAAATGTTGTTACTATTCTTAAAATATTTTATTTTTCCTTGTTTCCTTTCCTCACTGAGCTATTTTCCCTGTTGGGGCCCCTGGGCTTATAGCATCCTGCTTTTCCAACTAGGGTTGTAGCTTAGCATTTAATAATAATAATAATAATAGAGAAAATGAAACTCGAAACATTATGTAAGCCGTATGACAAAATTTGAAGGATCCCATATGTGAGAATGCACATCAAGTGATCAAGTACTGTATATTAATACAAAAAAAAGTCTCAGAAGTCACATTTCTCTCATATGGAAATATTGTACAGCTTATGAAACTGAAGCCTAAGACAATTGCAGTGATATTTGATTGGAACTTTCCAATAAAAGGTTTCTGATTTGCCAAGAGCTGACTTCGCAAGTAGTGTACAGTACTTACTGAATTGCAGAATCAAGCGGTACTTAGGTTTAAAGGCCACTCATGAATGGCAGAGGCAAGGGACAGTGACATTGCCCTATCAAGGCCCCTCTCCAGCCAAGTACGACCAAGGAGGGCCAGACAATGGCTGCTGATGACTCATGACTCAGCAGATAGACCTATAGGCTCCCCGAAGCCCTCCATACTTAGCTCAACAAGGATGGTGAGGTTGCAGCAACCAAAGAAACCAACGAGTTTGAGCGGGACTCGAACCCCAGTCTGGCATTCACCAGACAGGGATGTTACCACATTGGATACTACAACCCCTTACAAGAATTGTCTAAGAGCAGAAAATAACTATTCTTCAAGCTGCTTGTAAGTGACAAGCATTCATGGAAAATAAAAAGAATGCACAGAATGCAGTGAGGTACAAGGCTACATCAAGCTTGCTAATATGTGCTGGCACTTACTTCCTCCTCATATTGTATACATACCATACTTTAAAATGTTCCCTTTTACCATTCTGTTATTAAAATATGGTAATATTTGAGATAACTAAGTTTGTCCTTAATTGGTTTAAAGAAAATAAGGTTTTTCTAAATGAAATAGTGTACAAAGAGATAATGAAAAGTAACTTACCTGGGCTTTTTCATGTACATCAGCAGAAGGATGTCTTGTACTCCATGTAGAGTTAGGACAGACTTCACTAAACAATGAATGCATCTGCAAATGGTACAAGTTACAAAATCACATTAAAATTAGTGCCTTTACATTAATAATGTCCTTACACAGTAATAAACATCAAACATACTCATCAACTTCAAGGAGATGAAGCAATGAAATTCTTGTCCCTTATGATGACCTAAGTATCATAAATAGCTTTGCTTACTTCAATTGATTAGAAAAGTTCATAGAACTTGAAAAAATTAATGTTTATTTAGTGACCAAAACAAGGTCAAGCTAATCCTATTCCGAGTCACATGAAAAAGACCTGCCAATTCAAAACAGAAGGCTACAGTAATTGTAGTACAAAGTTTGATAAGAGTAAGTATTTTTGTCAATAGACTGTGAGTTAAGTCTGAAAACCTACTTGTGAATTCCTAGTACAATGAGGTATAAATCCCCTAAACACCACATATTTTCTATTATGGCAACAAATTATTCACAATGGTATGAATACAACAAGGAAACATACGTTCACAAAAAAGGCACTAAGTATTAGTACTGTAAACGTGTTCACAAATCCTGAGATAGATCTTCCTAGCTATTAACATATTACAGTAGGATTTTATTGTTAATTGGATAGGATCAGTTTTTAAATTAATCCTTGAAATGACAGCATAATATAAAAATTTGTTAAGGTAATTTGCAATTTTCCTCACTATACAAACTTGAGTCCTTCGTGTAGGGATATGTTTTCAGCGCAAGTTGGACCGACCATTAAAACTGTTAACGAGGTAGTAAATAACAGGTGTTGGTGAGGAGCCCCGCCCTCTCACCTGTCAAAGTCTCTTTACTTATGACCTTCTGGTTCAGGACTTGGAGGGGTTATTGAGGAGGGAAGTTTAATATAAAGGACTCAGTTTGTATAGCTAGGAAAAATACAAATTATTACATTGGCAAACAATTGCAAATGTATCTTACCTTGCGATTTAGTTCCCAATAACAATTTAAATTGTTTGCTCTAACACACAAACCCGGGTGATGATATATATAGCAGACTCTAGAATCCACAGGTTTTGAACTGTGATGGCGAGACAATACGACACTGCTGTTATACTTTGTCACCAAGTCATCATATTCTTCATTCTCAATAACATCATGAATGTCTGAAAAAAATTACGTAACTTTCTAAAAACAAGAACAAAAGTATATAAACTCGATTTGTTCCGTAACCGAAATACAAACCACGCTATTTACATTGGGCTAAAAGGTAAACCCAATGTAAATAGCTAAGGTTTGTATGGTTAGGAAAAATACAAATTATCTTCGAATTTGTCATTTGTTCCGTAACCGAAATACAAACCACGCTATTTACATTGGGTTTACCTTTTAGCCCAATGTAAATAGCTAAGGTTTGTATGGTTAGGAAAAATACAAATTATCTTTGAATTTGTCATACTTATCAATAGAGCTTTGGTGTGCAACAAAATCATTTCAGACATTACAATCACCTGTATATGCAAATATCTACCATCCAAAAAACAGAAAATGGTGTAGATTTTGTATATCAAATGATGGAAATTCGAAGTCATCTATTTTCAATATGCTAAACATATTCACTTACCTAACTTTCTGGTATTTCGTTCCTTAGTTGGAGCGCTTGTAAACTGACACGATATGAGATGAGGAATGATTTCATCCTTCAAAGAACCCATGTCTCCACATGGGGACCTGCAAAATTGCAAATTTTATAATAATTCGTTAATAATCACCAAACATACATATAAATTTTACATTAGTATCTTATTAACATGAAACTACCACTTCATTGTCTACATAGAATTTGCTCTTTGAAATGAACTCAAGCAACTAGGTAGTAGGTTGGCCAGGGCAACAGCCACCCATTGAGATACTATCACTAGAGTTATTGTGTCCTTTGACTGGTCAGACATTACTACATTGGATCCTTCTCTCTAGTTACGGTTCAATTTCCTTTTGCCTACACATACACCGAATAGTCTGGCCTATTCTTTACATACTCTCCTCTGTCCTCATACACCTGACAACAATGAGATTACAAACACTACTTCCTCACTCAAGAGGTTAACTATTGCAATGTTATTGTTCAGTGGTTACTTTCCTCTTGGTAAGGGTAGAAGAGACTCTTTAGCTATGGTAAGCAGCTCTTCTAGGAGAAGGACACTCCAAAATCAAACCATTGTTCTCTGGTCTTGGATAGTGCCATAGCCTCCGTCCTATGGTCTTTCACTGTCTTGGGGTAAGGTTCTCTGGCTTGAGGGTACACTTGGGTACACTATTCTATCTTAATTCTCTTCCTCTTGTTTTTTTAAAGTATTTGTAGATTATATATAATATATTTATTTCAATGTTGTTACTTTTCTTAAAATTTTTATCTTAATTGTTAATTACTTTTCTTGTACTTTCCTTATTTCCTATACTCACTGGGTTATTTTCCCTGTTGGAGTCTTTGGGCTTATAGTATTTTGCTTTTCCAACTAGGGTTGTAGCTTAGCAAGTAGTATTAATAATAATAATAATAATAATAATAATAATAATAATAATACATACATACATACATACATATACCAAAGCACTTCCCCCAATGGAGGATATTAGATTTGTCAAAAATTACTAAATAACAATTTACAATACGACCATCCTTACTCTTTACTCAGAATATATTCGATGACCCATCTCTTCATAATATAGAGGTGGGAATCTGTCAGAGATGTCGACACATCAAGTGACTTTGCAGAGTTCAAGACACGGCCAGATAAATTGAGAACCTCGTCGTAATCTCCGCCAGCTACGGCAAACATCAAACGACCTGTTTCAGATGCAGTGCATATGACATCACTATCTGCAAATTGAAATATACAGTATAATGAAATGAAGATAATCAATTCTCTACAAAAACAAGAAACTAGCAACTCATTTTAACCGGCCCAAGGTAATACAGTAGCGTAAAAGTGAATATTTTCATAAAAAAATAGTCCTGCAAACTTTAAAAGGGATTTTGACATAGGAAAAATCTATTTTTTGGGTGAGATAGCCATGTCGTCCTGTTCCTTCTGGCAACTTCTACAGCATAATATTTCTGTGATTGATATTACAAGAGAATTACCGTCAGGTATCACGGAGTTCCAACCCCTGGAAACGACTATCCGAAGATATCGTGTATTGTAAAAGAAATTACCAAGGTTCTAAGCATTATAATCTTTTCAGTTAAAAGCAAATGAACTGTTCAATGCAAGCTAAGGTAATGTAACATATTATCTTTTCAGTTAAAAGCACAAGAACTGTTCAATGCAAGCCAGGGTAGCGTGACTTACTTATGGCGGGCTTTGATTTTGGTCCCGGTGGCGTAGCCTTCAAGAAATCTACCTGCTGATTGGCACTTAACATTGTCAATGCCGCTCCACGAGCTCTGTGCTGGTTCAAAATGGACTGGAGCTTCACATCACTGACTAAGTCACTTGTAATGATCACCACATCATCGACATTATGCTGAAATAAAAATCCAATGTTCTTTTGTCAAGATACATACATACATATACCAAGGCACTTCCCCCAATTTTGGGGGTTAGCCGATATCAAACAAATGAAACAAAAAAGGGGACCTCTCCTCTCTACTTTCCTCCCAGCCTGACAAGGGACTCAACCGAGTTCGGCTGGTACTGCTAGGGTGCCACAGCCCACCCTCCCACGTTATCCACCACAGAAGAAGCTTCATAACGCTGAATTCCCTACTGCTGCTACCTCCGCAGTCATCCAAGGCACCGGAGGAAGCAGCAGGGTCTACCGGAACTGCGTCACAATCGCTCGCCATTCATTCCTATTTCTAGCACGCTCTCTTGCCTCTCTCACATCTATCCTCCTATCACCCAGAGCTTTCTTCACTCCATCCCTCCACCCAAACCTTGGCCTTCCTCTTGTACTTTTCCCATCAACTCTTGCATTCATCACCTTCTTTAGCAGACAGCCATTTTCCATTCTCTAAACATGGCCAAACCACCTCAACACATTCATATCCACTTTAGCTGCTAGCTCACCTCTTACACCCGTTCTCACCCTCACTATTTCGTTCCTAACCCTATCTACTCGAAATACACCAGCCATACTCCTTAGACACTTCACCTCCAACACATTCAATTTCTGTTTCTCCGTATATCATAAACAGAATTTAAATCTCAGTCCTGTATTATAAATTCAAGAAAAGTCATATCTAATTGAAAATTTTTTATTACCTGCGTATATTTAGTTCCTTTAAAATTAACCAAAAAAGTATAATTTTTATCATAAAAAAAAAATTCAGGGGTAATTTACAATAACCTTAACCTTGCACTCGGTGTTTCCCAGTCACACCCAACAAAAGCAGAGGAGAAAATCTCCTACCCAGTCGAACTCAAAATCTCTTAGTCATTTTAAATGGTCACAACTCAATTTCTATACAATCTGACACTGCTGACAGAAATAAGAGACCAGAGGCAGGCTGTATACAATAAATACAATACATTAATGAATTTCTAACAAAAAGAAAATAAATTTTTTTTTGCTCTAAACTTCTTACTATAATTAGGCCTATAAACAGCCTGAATAGCAGCTTACAAGGGATGGCCTCTTATCAACTCATTTAGGAGTGATTGTTTAAAAACTTTAGTCATTATCTCTGGAAAGAAGAAATATGAAAACCATAAGCTTGACCAACATCAAGGAGCAATGAATAAGAACGTAACTTTGCTGCCAGGCATATTTTTTTATGTTCATTATAATCCATTGCCAATAAACAACATTTGTAAATACTTAAAACTTTTTCAAATAGCATATAAGTACAGTAAATACACCAGAATTCTGAGATGAAATAAAAAGATTACTGTGTTGTAGTAAATACGAGTCCGATAAACAGGCAGTATGATAAGATCTTAATAGTGTTTACCCCTCAGCCACAATTGGTCCAATAGCATTTACATCTAAATATTTCTGTGTTGAGAACCCTTTAGTAAAACCTAACTAGTCATGGGAGCTCCCCAAGATAAAAAAAAAAGGATTACAGAGGAAACATTTATACAATCAATCCCATAATCAGAACAAATTCAACAAATCGCAACATTAGAATAGGTCACGCTAGTATGTACCATTAGTCATCAAGAAGGAAGGTATGAATACAGCATTGTGATCAACTGGTATATCTTATCATTTTCTTATTTCATACATTTTTTTTATATTTGCCGAGTCACATCACACTGCTCCAGGGGAATAAAATAATGAAGTGAAATGGGAACAAGAATTGACTTGAGCTGCGAATACTTTCCTTAAAATGATATTTTCATAATAAAATAAATTTTTGAACATACTTACCCGCTGGTTATATAAGAATGGCTAAAGTCCCTGACGCTCCGGCAGAACTATTCAAAACTCGTGGCTAACGCAGGTATGCCAGGTGTACACTAGCGCCCTGGTGGACTACAGGTAGAACTACTCCAACTTATTCAGATTTTTCTTGCCCCTTGGTCTCTAGAGGGGAGGAGGGTGGGATTATAACTTATATAACCAGCGGGTAAGTATGTTCAAAAATTTATTTTATTATGAAAATATCATTTTTCAACATACTGTACAAACTTACCCGCTGGTTATATAAGAATGGCTGATTGATACCCTTGGTGGCGGGTCAGAGACAGCAATTTGATTGGAAATTCACTTAATAGTTACACATAACTAATATAAGAGGTTTGTACCTGATAAAGAAGCATACTGCAATGGTTCTCTGCCTCATTCTGTCTGCTATCCTTAGAAGATCCAGCAGTCCACCCAGGGGGCTGAAGATCTCTAGGAGCTGTCAAACGGTGCCATAACCTATAACATGACAGGACCTCAACTAATACCCTTGTTCCGAGCGCTCTCAAGGAACATGACCACCTGACCAAATCAATAGATTGCGGAAGACTGTCGACCAATCTCCACATACAACCATAAAACAACAAAGTTCCAAGAAAAAGAAAAGGGTACTAGGAATTAGGGGAACATAGTGGTAGATCCTTCACCTACTACTGCATTCGCAGCAACGAATGGACCCAAAGCGTAGCAGTCCTCATAAAGAGTGAACATGTTTTAAGTAATGGGATGCAAATACTGTACAGACTTACTTCTCCAAAAAGTCGCATCCATTATGCTTTGCAGAGAACAATTCTGTTTAAAAGCTACTGAAGTAGCCACTGCTCTTACTTCATGTGCCTTCACCTTGAGCAGTCTAAGATCCACCTCATCACACTGTGAATGAGCTTCTCTAATTAAAAGCCTTACAAAAAAGGATAGAGCATTCTTCGACATAGGCTGCGAGGGCTTCTTGACTGCACACCAGAGCGCCTCCGAGCTGCCTCTCAAGCTCTTTGTTCTGTCCAAATATATCCTTAAAGCTCTAACAGGACAGAGTACTTTTTCTATCTCATCGCCCACTATGTCATAGAGATTAGTAATTTCAAAAGACTTGGGCCATGGACGAGAAGGGAGTTCATTCTTGGCCAGAAAACCCTGCTGCAAGGAACATATTGCTCTTCCGTTTCTGAATCCAATGTTCTTGCTGAAAGCATGGAGCTCACTGACTCTTTTAGCCGTTGCCAAGCTTACTAAGAAAAGGGTCTTCAAAGTCATATCTTTAAAAGTAGCTGAGTGCAGAGGTTCGAACCTGTCACTCATAAGGAATCTAAGTGCTACATCCAAATTCCTGGCAGGTGATACCTGATGACCTCTCTTAGATGTTTCAAAAGACCTAAGTAGGTCTTGTAAATCTTTACTGTTGGAGAGATCCAGATTCCTATGTCTGAAAACAGTTGCCAGCATACTTCTGTATCATTTAATCGTTGGGACAGAGAAGTTACGCTTATTCCTCAGATCTAAAAAGAAGTCAGCAATCTGTGTTATAGAGGTATTGGACGAAGAAATCGAGTTAGCCCTACACCATTCTCTGAATACCTCCCATTTGGACTGATACACCCTAATGGTAGAAGTTCTCCTTGCTCTTGCAATAGCCTTGGCTGCTTCCTTCGAAAAACCTCTAGATCTTGCGAGTTTTTCGATAGTCTGAAGGCAGTCACACGTAGAGCTTGGAGGTTTTGGTGGTTTCTTGCCAAATGGGGCTGTCTGAGAAGATCTGCTCTTAACGGAGGGCTTCTCGGCACGTCCACTATCCACTCCAGTACCTCCGTGAACAACCCTCGACGGCCAGAAAGGAGCAATTAGGGTCATCCTGGTCCCCTAGTGAGATACGAACTTTTGCACCACTTTGTATAGGATCTTGAAGGGTGGAAACGCGTAAACATCCATGTGTGTCCACTCCAACAGGAACGCGTCTATGTGAGCTGCCTCGAGATCCGGAACTGGAGAGCAATACGTTCCCAGTCTCTTTGTTTTGAAGGTTGCAAAGAGATCTATGAGAGGGCGATCCCATAATCGCCACAGCTTCTTGCAAACATCCAGATGCAGCATCCATTCTGTGGACAGAACTTGATTCCTCCTGCTGAGCCTGTCTGCACTCACATTCTTGGCTCCTTGAATGAATCGAGTCAATACAAGAAGCCTCCTTTCCTTTGCCCAAAGGAGTAGAGATCTCACTAACTAGTACAGAGACTTCGAGTGGGTCTCCCCCTGATTTGCTATGTACGCTAGGGCCGTGGTGCTGTCCGCATTGACCTGAACCACCATGTCTAGGACCAGATCCTCGAATCCTTTGAGGGCTAAGTGCACCGCTAAGAGCTCCTTCTGATTGATATGAAGAGCCCTCTGTTCCTTTGTCAAAAGCCCTGAGATCTCTCTATTTCCCAATGTTGCTCCCCACCCCGAATTTGAGGCATCTGAAAACAACACGAGGTCTGGGTTCCTCTGCTCCAACGAGAGGCTCTCGCTGAGTTTGTGAGCATTGTTCCATCATCGAAGCTGTGCTCTGATCGTACTCGTAACGGGAATACTCTCCTTGTCGAGACTGTCTCCCCTCTCCCAATGAGCAATGAGGTGCTGTCTCCCCAGAGATACAAACTTCTCTAGAGATGAGAGGGTTCCCAGAAGACTCATCCATTCTCTTACTGTAGTGACTTTCTTCTCCATAAAGGCCTCCAGCCTTAGAAGTGCTGACTGAACTCTTGCAGGCGACGGAAAAGCCTGAAAATCCTGACTCCGAATCTCCATCCCCAAATAAAGGATCTTCTGGGAAGGAGTCAGCTGTGACTTCTTTGAACTCACTAGAAGTCCCAATTCTTTTGTCAAATCTAGGGTCAATGAAGGTCCTTCAAACAGCGATCGACCAAGGGAGCTCTTATCAACCAATCGTCCAAGAACAGGGAGGCTCTGATGCCTCTCGAGTGCAGCATGCTCGCCACATTCATCATTAGTTTTGTGAAAATCAGAGGAGCTGTGCAGAGGACGAAACATAAGGCTCGAAACTGGTAGACGTCCTTCCTGTATACGAACCTCAGATAACGTCTGCAGCTTGGATGTATCGGAACATGGAAATAAGCATCCTGGAGGTCCAATGATACCATCCAGTCGCCTTTCCTCACTGCTGCCAGCACAGTCTTCTGAGTCTCCATAGTGAATTTCGAGTTCTGGATGTAGCGGTTGAGGGCGCTCACATCCAGAACCAGTCTCCATTCCACTGAACTTTTGGGGACTAGGAACAAGCGGTTGTAAAACCCTGGAGACTCCACGTCCCGCACCCTTTCTATCGCTCTCTTTTCGAGCAGAAGCAACACCTGAAGGTGCATGGCTTGCCTCTTCGGTTCTCTCTTGTACAGGATCTGCGGCTAAAGGAGGTTTTGATACGAACAGAATTTTGTATCCTTCCTTTAGAAGACATACAGACCAAGGGTCCGCTCCCTTCTTCTCCCAGGCCAGCCACGCGATGCTCGCGCTGACGCTCCGCGGCGTCCTGGCGCTCTGCCCATTCATGACTCGACTGGCGTAGGTCATCACGCTGACGCTTGGCGCCTGCCTGGTGCTGCTGCTGACACTCCGCGCCTTCATCAATTAACTTCTGAGCCTCATCACGCTGCCGCTCAGGCTCCGCTTGCGCCTCGCGCCTGCTTCCATCCTGCCGCTTCGCGGTTTGCTCCGCCATTTGGCGAACGTCATCACGCTTGGACTGACGACTGGCTGTATGCTCTTTTAATAGCTGTTGTGAAACAGAGCTCTGCCGAGACAAATCTACCTCCACCTGCCGCTGAACAGTGAAACTGGGAGACCGCCTGTGCGATATCACGTCAGTCCCAGAGACAACAGGCCGCCTGTGCGACAACGGGTCTACCACTGAAGACTGACGCCCAGCCACACTGCCAACAGCCGGTCGATAAGACTACATCATCGACGAGAGCTGTTGTTTCATGTCCAACAACATAGCCCACTTTGGATCACCTTGAGGAGATAATTGTGCAGCCTTTTCTATAGCAAATTCGCCCTCTTCATCGCTCTCCAATCGTTCACCCCTTTCGGGAGAAGAGTCCCAGTCCGAAGGGAGAGGCGGAGCATGAATCGTCACACTCCGCATCCGAATCAATTACTCTATCTCCATCGGAACCCATATTTGAGCGCTTCGCAGGCGAACACTCGTCAAGGGACCGAAAACGTTCAGGTGTCTCCCAATGACTACAGCCCGGCTGTTGCGGGAAGGAAACGTGCCGCTGTTCCACAGACTGAACTTTCCTCTTAATCGGTCTAGAGGCTTTACACCACTTATCGTCACGTGACCCTTCATCTGAAGAAGGGGACAAAGCACCAACCTCACTTTTTCTATGGTGAGGGTGAGCGACCTGAGCTACATTAGCAGGATCACTCGAGGGAACGTCTAAGCAAGTGATGAAGCATCTCGTTCCCTTTCGCCCTTCGACATAACTTCTCCCCTTCCGGGAGCTTGACAGAGGTCTTAGGCTAGGCGAACGACTGGATCGCGCAGGCGTGCCCTCCACAACACTTAACACATTCGTCGAACTTTTAACACTTGATTGATCACTAGTACGACCACTTTTAAGTAAATTAATTTCTGACATAATTTGTTTTTTGTCCGCCCCTAAAGATTCAACCCTCACACCGAGAGCTTGAATTGCGGACAACATCTCCCTCATCGTAGGTTCTTTAGGCTCTTGATCTACCACTACGGGGGAAGAAATAGGATTAATGACATCAGACCCAGATAAATCCACAGAACAGGAAGAACTACGTCTAATCCTATCTCTCTCTAATTTCTGAGTATAACGCTCATAAGCTACCCACTGACTTTCCGTTAACGAAGAACATTCTTCACACCAATCCCCATAAGCACACGATTTTCCCCTACATTTAACACAAATTGTGTGCGGATCAACAGAACCTTTAGGAAGGCGAGTCTGACAACCCTTACTACACTTCCTATATACAGGGGAGGGGTCGACCATATTGAAAAGTGACGAGAGAAAATTAAACAATAACAAAGGTCAAAATACCTAAATAACCCCAAAATAATAAAGATTTCAAGAATATTTGAAAAGGAAATCACTAAAGCGAAAGCCCAAAACAAAAAGACAGAGTACATCACCAAATAAACCGTCCAATGTAAATAGCGAGTGAATTTTCAACGTTCTGGCCAGTATGGCCGGCAGAGAAAATCTGAATAAGTTGGAGTAATTCTACCTGTAGTCCAACAGGGCGCTAGTGTACACCTGGCATACCTGCGTTAGCCGCGAGTTTTGAATAGTTCTGCCGGAACGTCAGGGACTTCAGCCATTCTTATATAACCAACGGGTAAGTTTTATGTTTAAGTTTTATGTTTAAAAAAATTATTTCAAACAATTCAGGCTTCTTTTAGAATGCATAATATACTGTTAATAAAGACAAGGAACACATGAAGTACTTGGCAACACAATCACGAGAGCTTACTTTAATTTTTGCCGAAATGTGTCTCAGTGAATCAGCAGTCCCAGGATCATCAGCAGTGTTCACCATTGTTATGTCCAGGTTCAACTTCAGATCATACTGCTCTACCAATTTCCTCATCCTCTGCTCTGCACCACTACTCACAACCACTGTTGCCTCTGAAACGCATTTAAAATGACTTTTATCGGTATTTTCCACTTGTACTTAGTCTCTGTCAGATAATCCCTCCACTCTACCAGTAAAATTTCTTCATCTTATCAGTCAGAAAAACTCTTAAATACCTCAGTGAACAAAATCTATCATTCTTTGCATGCAGAGCAAAGGGGGCTAGAAAGACAACTGATTAGAAATACTGTAGTAAGAATAATTCAAATTTTTGCATTCGCAGGAGACATATTTTACCAACTCTAGGCTGATTTAATCCTAATAAAGGGGATGGTGTAGATTTTTTTCGTCATTTTATTTGAAAGAGGATTCACAACTGTTGTAATGTATATGAGTAACTTTGATAAGCCATTTGTATCTTTCAGTTATCTTTGTACCCTAGGATGTGCTAGTTAACATCAAACGGACTTTCCTTGCAATGACCATGATGATATCACTGAACTTTTTAGCCAAAATTATAAGATATTCGAAAATTTATACCAAACTACTGTTGAAGAATCAACAGTAAATGAGCAATACACGATATGAAACGTTGAATACTCTGAACGAACAAGATATAACGATAGTGGAGGTCTTGTAGAGAGTGGGGTTCCCCTGCTGTATGGGACCGGAAAAGCAGCCGTCAAAGTAAGTAAGAAGAATGTGGTCCTAGCCCTAAAATGTTTTGTGTTGTTGAAGTCCCTTCCCCCAGAGTTCCTCAGATGATAGTACTATGATAATAATATGACTCAATCTTGCTAATCCTCTTAAATGAAGTACAACAAAACATTAAAAACCAAAACCACATTCTATACGAAATAATTTTTGTGATTATGGCTATGTAATTTGCCTTAAAATAAAGTATAGACTAAACATATTCATATAGTTTCTTATAGCTAAAAATTCTAACAATAACAATGTACAGTATTAGGAAATTTAATCAAAGAAACTTGAAAAAAAAAAAAATCATTCTCAATGCAAGCCACTGAACTACAGTAATCAGGACATGACTATAACAAATTATCTAAAATTAACATTCATCACATCAGATAATAATGTGTACAGTATCTTTAAAAGTGAACAAACAAGTACTGTACTGAAATGCACTTTTCATTTATACTTTAAACCTTTTACCCCCAATGGACGTACTGGTACGTTTCACAAAACTCATCCCTTTACCCCCATGGACGTACTGGTACGTCCTTGCAAAAAACTGCTATTTACATTTTTTTTTTGCATATTTTTGATAACTTTATGAGAAACTTCAGGCATTTTCCAAAAGAATGAGACCAACCTGACCTCTCTATGACAAAAATTAAGGCTGTTAGTGCAATTTAAAAAATATATATTGCAAAATGTGCTTGGAAAAAAAAATGCCTGGGGGTCAAGGGTTGGAAAGTTCCAAATGCCCTGGGGGTAAAAGGGTTAAATAAATCATTTAAATATTGTATCACATAAATGTTACCCATAAATCCAGCTTCCTGTAGCAGATGCAAAGGATAGCAAACCATTGGAAGGGTCCCCAAAGGCAGCAAACACTTAGGATTGTGATTTGTTAAGGTGGTCATCCTCATTCCTGGACCCGCAGCTAAAACGATGGCTTGTGCTTCCAACCGCATTTTGCTCTGAAAGGCAAACATATAATTTTTAAGTACCCAGGACATCATCAAACACAATAAGGCTGCATAACATGTTTTAATATTAATATTATTATTATTATTACTAGCTAAGCTACAACCCTAGTTGGAAAAGCAGGATGCTATTAGCCCAGGGGCAGGGGCTCCAACAGGGAAAATAGCCCAGTGAGGAAAGGAAACAAGGAAAAATAAAATATTTTAAGAACAGTAACAACAAGATTAAAACAAATATTTCCTATATAAACTATGAAAACTTTAACTAAACAAGAGGAAGAGAAATTAGATAGAATAGTATGCTCAAATGTACCCTCAAGCAAGAGATCTCTAACCCAAGACAGTGGGTATTACAACTTTCATTGTAATAAGTTATATACATTAGAAGGAAATAAAGTAGAAATGAATAGGCTGTGGGATTCACGCAGCAAGTCGAGAGAAAATACATAAAAAGTCATTGGCTATACCATCATACTAACATATATCAAACCTTACCCAAGCATTAGCACTACTAAACATAAAAATATAATGTTCCTCCCTAACCCACCCAAGATGCCTTGCCCTTATTCATAGGGAAGGTTACGACCTTGACCCACACTGGCCCCACGTACTTAAAATAACCTACGTTTTAATACTCAACGTACCATACATTTAAGTATATCTGAACAGCACACGAGTAAAGATATACGGTAACTAATGCATACAACTATGTATAGCAATAGAAGTTGGAATTGTTTTTACGTTATTTACGGGTAGAAACATTAAAATAGTACGAACAAAGACGCTCTGCATCTAATAGTAAAGAGATTATGATAATTATTATATTATAAAGTTGGGAGCCTTCATATAACGACCAACAGGACCTCTTGCGTGGATAGAACACCACTTAATCTAACCTACAAGCCGTGCCCTTACCTACTTAACTGATGGGGGCTCACGCTCACCGCAAACCCCCTTCGGGATGTATGTATGATAGCGGCCACCTATATGTATTATTATGTCAAGCTTAGAATACGGCAGTGTAAGAGGGGTCGCTGGGGGCATTAGCCCCCCCCCATTAGGTAAGTAGGTTAGGTTAGGAGGGAAAGTTTAGGTTAGTTGATGTCCATTTGTAACGAACGTGTGAGGAACTGGCCGCTGATGTACAAAGGCTGGTATTATTGTACTGTATTACAGGGTAAAGTAACCTAGGGAAAAACTACTTTTTTTCTATAGAAGAAGGTCCGTTCTCTCCAATAATACCCAAAAGCCCCCACCCCTTCGACTGCCGTATTCTTAACGATAGGGTTGAAAGTACGCGTTATGGGACATGACTGTCATCATACATACACCACTATAGTTGTAAGGAGGATAGAGCTAATCAATAAAGAACCAGGAATACAGTTTAAGCAGTAAGAAAAATACAGTTAATATAACTTTTTAGACATTTATTAACTACGGAATTGTCCTGCAGAATTCACCTACGTCACGTAGGGTAGGATAACCTTAGTAGCCTAAGGTATAGCATGCAAAAACTGATCCATATGTTAGCTTCTTTTATATATCTAACTGGTTTGTAGTATTAACAATTTTAAACTTACCTGAGTTATTACAACACTGTAACACTGAAAAAATACAAATATTATCACACTGGAACTTTATTATTTACGTTTTGTTTGCCAATTTTCTAAAATGACAATTACAGAAATCAGTTTATGGCCCTATGTTTGGTAGCATCTTTGTAACTGCACCTCTTACTCTGCTCTTATGAATCTTGTGTTAAAATAATTTCAAATATTATTTCTTTTAACTAATAGCTTTTTTCTGTGTTAATTTACGCATTAAATCTTTAAGACCTTCAATTTCGCTCATGTAATTTCCACTATCGTGTGTTTCCATGATATTTCCAATAGAGGAAAAGATCAGGCCAACACTCATACACTGAAAAACTATTCAATATTACGTTATAAAACTGAAATCTAGAGCCTCATTTGTAAATAGCCTTCTTAAAGAGTTTATAATATTAGCTGCATTGATAGTAACACTGTCTTTAAACCAAGAATTGTGTCCAAGATTCAAAATAATGGTTAAATGGCTGATGCAACTTTCCGACAAAATTATTATATTTGTTCTCAGTCTATATCCTCTTCTGAATCTTCTGTTCCATTTTTATCATCATCTATAGTCGCCTCTCTTTCTCTAGCGACTAATGGTGGATTAATTGATACCGCAGTGTTGAATTCACCATTTATTCGTTGTGATCAAACCTGGTGACATGGATAATATGCTAGTTAGTATCATTACAAATTGACATGTTATTGATCTAAAATTCATGTGTCAGACAATGAATAACACAATGATTTGTATGTTGATCGTTATAGCCTCCTCTAACTTACAGTTGTTAATGTATCAACATATTACATAATTGTGTACAACATTATACACACACGATGCGGTATTGTGGTAGTTTTGGAGATTGCTCTATGGTGTGTATTCTCTGCAAATTCTCATTCATAATTACGTTATTCATTCGTTGTTGTTGTTGAAGATTGCCTGGCCCTTTTGGCCAGACACAGGCTCTTTTTTATTCATTCACGATTAAGATATGATTATGCTCCGTACATCAATGGCTTGATTCTTTTCCTATAGTGGTGTTCGACATGTGTTAAGACTAAAGGTTAATGCGCCCGGGTTTAGCGCTTCCATAAGCACATTTTCTCTCGCTAGCTTTTAACTCATTATTCTAGTTCCCTTTTCTTCAGTATAGCTATATTATTTATTTCACACATATACTTATTCTGCATTCGCTCTTATGGCGATTACATCGTCTATTAGTAATTTAGTTCATAGTATATCTAAGTTTTATTCTACTGAGTCTCTTTTCTAATACAGTTTCAATTTTGCATATGTAACTTCCATTATCGTGTGTTTACATAATATTTTCAATAGAGGAAAAGATCAGGCTAACATTTACGAATTGAAAAACTATTCAATATTACGTTATAAAACTGAAATCTAGAACTTCATTTTTAAATAGCCTTCCTAAAGAGTTAATAATATTAGCTGCATTGATGGTAACACTGTCTTTAAACCAAGAATTATGTCCAAGATTCAAAATATTGGTTAAATGGCTGGTGCAACCTTCCGACAAAATTATTATAATTGTTCTCAGTCTATATCCTCTTTTGAATCTTCTGTTGCCATTTTATAATCATCTATTAGTAATATATTTCATACTATGTCTTAAATTTATTCTACTGGGTCTCTTTTCTTATATATTGAGCTTATTTTCCCTTATTCGATCACTAAATTCTTCGGCATCTGAATGCCAATATACTGCATAATATCTTATGGAGAAATTCAAGTATTTCGCTGTCCTTTCTATCCAGTCATAAGTTTTCTTAATCCTATTTTAAAACAAAAAACAATATATATCTCATTATTATTTATATATTTTTCTATTCATAACTCCCCATGTCTTGTTTAGTATATAGGAATCTTTTTTTAAGATCTCTACTTTAGGAGAATTTTTGTGTTTTATGTTTCTCTGTTGCCAATGTCATGCATATAAAGCTTATTTTGCAATTTTCCATGCACTATCTGGATTATTTGATTTTTCTCCTGACGTATTTTAAATAACTCGTTTTACCATCTAGGAATTCAGAACCATATATACATAATGTTCCTAAAAACATTAATGAGAAAATTTATAATATTGCTCCATATAGTACTGTTCAGAATGAAATGTTATAAGACAGATATATTAGCAGGTATTTGATATATAGGCTATACTGTAGAATTAAAAATAAATTTACTTCTGTTTATTAGGAAATATAAATTACATGCTATCATCATTTGCAACTGTCTAAATAAATTTCATTGAAGGCACCGATTCGTTTTATTATCTTTTTTTTTTAAATTGAAAATACTTAGATTTACATTCCGTTATGAACACACACCTGAGCTATATCGCAATACGTGGAATCATTTTGCATAAAATGAAAGATAGAAAATTTCCATGAACATGAACAAAATTAAAGTAATATTCCCATTTAGATTCAAATTTATATTCTGTAACATTTGGAGAAGTATTGATTTAAAAGTTCAAGATAGAGACGACTGGCGAAATCTAACCAAGGCTCTTTGCGTCAACAGACGTAGGAGGAGATGATGATGATGATAAGGATGATGTTCTGGCAGTAATTTTAGTCATCTGGAAACATTTTAAACGTTTTAGATGTATTTTGAGCAATGATCTTTCTGTAATTTTAGGCTTCTGGGCTTAAACTGCCAACTGAAATGAAGGACCTAAAGGGAGCAATTGAATTTAAGAAGAAACTAAAGACATTACTTTTCACAAGATCATATGATTTGTAAGATGCTACAATCAAAGAATTGTATAAGTTATAATGAAAATGTTTCGTTAGATGATTAATATGGACCCGCCCGAGAAGTAGTTCACTCGACTTCAGTGGAGGGTTGGATTTAAACCCAAAACAAGTAAACAAGTTATAGATGCATATTATGCTTTAATCAATAAAAAAACGTGTCGTTAGAGAAGGGGCAGCGGGTATGCAACAGAATGAGAATTAATTATGCTCTTGAGTTGTTGAACATTTAGTATATATCATTTTAATGTGTAAATGACAAAAGTGAATTTACTCTCACATTGGTGAAGTGTATTAACACCACCTTGAAGAACTTCGCCCCTCAGGTAGAATAGGCCAATTGGCTGTATATGTTGGCAATCATGAGTTGTTAAAGAAAAGGCTATGGTAATATTATATCGATAGAGAAATTAGAAAGGTTCTATTGATTTAAAGGTAAAACCAACAAGGATAGATAGTTATACATATATTTTTTCGTTTTTGTTTTTGTTTTTGGTGGTTGATTAAATAATGAAAAAAAAATGTGTCATAATCTTGTGTAGCGGTGGTCACGAAAATCTAAATTTAACTTCTGATTATTATCATTATTTTTTATTTTAATGTTAATTTGCATCACTTGCAGCATCCGTAATATATATGTCTGGCCCTTGTGTTAAAAACAACCATTCTTACGCAGGCCCTATGCTTAAAACTTCCAATGTTTGAAATATTAATTTACGTAACTATAAGAATGAACTGCCATATTATCTTAAATATTCATCTCCTTGTTTCACGCGTCCATTATTGATTTTATTATCTATACCAATCGACTGACTCATTCAACTACTTAATTATTTACATAGATTCGTTATCCAAGCTTGATTTGATCTTACTCTTTGGGTGTTCTAGCTATTATGTAGAAATTAGAGGTGAGGGGAAGTTTTCTTCAATTTTCTTTTGCATTACTATCGAATAATAGCAAGGATACTAGCAATGACGATGATGATAATAACAACAATAATAACAATGCTAATAATAGTAGTAATATTTCTTATAATAAAGACTGTTTCTTATATTGACCACTTATTGGAACCAAGAGCCTTTGGAATATAGTAAACAATATAAAAAACGGAGTTCTAGCTATCATTAAGCCTTCACCAAAAAAAAAAAAAATGCTAAATCAAATAATTTTTTATAATATATAGGTCTATATGATTCTACAAGAGTTGTACTCTGTCATTGGTTATTACATTTTCTTGGTATATTTTCTTGTGTGTCCTAAATCACAGTTTAAAGTTTTTGTTTCTAATTCAATTCGGTTTCATTAAAAAAAAAAGAAATACTGGTTAAAGTTGGAACATAGCATATCCTTTAATTGCACAACAATCGTCTGACTTTTTTTTTTATAGCATTTGATGGTAAACATCCTGAAATAAAGAGCTTCTCCTAATCTCTGTATCAAGCTCTGAACCTCTCAACAAAGATATATAACACCTAAAAACATTCAAAGGGTTATGTTTATCATCAATTTTTTCTTCTAAAATATGAAAATAATTGTTGCAATCTGAATATGAAGCACAAAGCATGATGCATCATGAAATTCTAAATCGGTCAAGATATAAATTCATAATTTTTTCATGCGTTTACTTATCATTTTTCTCATAACTAAAAAATGTACAGGTATTAAAGTTTCATGTACAGTGAAGGCTCTCTTCTAGAGATGAAGGGTAGGTTACATAATGGTTCTTTGTACCCAAGTACTCGTGAAAGAGTATCTCTATTCTTACCTTTAGTTATAGAAATTTAATTTATGTGAAAAGTAAACGATTTAAAAGGAAATATACTGTAAATGCAGACATCCCAATTCGCGTGTATGAGTGGGGGAAAAAATCTAACTTAGACCAAAAACGATTTAGACTATTCATTGAAAAATGCGATTGCAGCAAATTATTTAGTTGTGATAACCATAAGTCAATGAAATATACTTGAAATACGCATATTTATGAAATTAGAATATAATTTTTTAGGTTTTAGCATTGAATTTTGTTTTTATTATCATTTCATTATTATTTTATTATTTCTCCCATAATCGCAAGCTTGTTTTCAAATGACGTCACATCCGTGTACAGAAATGGCGGACTCGCGATTTGGTAAGGCGACGATTTCAAGCACAATTTTCGAAGATAATCGTTGTCAATGGCTGAATGTCCTTGACAACTTGCTAGAATCATTATATTAGATGCAGTAGTTAGATGATCAGTCGGAAATGATAATTACTCGCTATTAAAACGGGCTAGGGCTTCAACCAGCATCCTTGGTTAGGCCTACCGTAAGGAAACATGGGTTCATTGCATGTCATTACTTTTTACTTACGTCTTTTGAGTATAATTTTTAGGACGTTTTGGGTGTAATTGATCATTTGAAGACGAGATTAATATAATATTGTTAGGAATATTCCTTGTATTATAGCTTAGGATAGGTTTTCTGTATCCCTCACTGGAAGGATCCAATCATTGTTTAAATTCTACCGGTAGGCCTACCGAGGGCAGTGTGTGCACCACACAATCCTGTATAAACTCTGTAGCCTACGCCTACTTGACTAGGATACCAAGGTTAAGGAGGTAATTTTGAAGTTTACCAGTATCATGGTAGATCTTAACCCATTGGCCATCATTTTGTTATTAAACATCTAAATCTCGCGTCCCCTTTAATGTACGAAATGGTTTTATATACATTACGATTTCGTACATCGAATACGTGTAGTTATACGTGTATATATTGTCGGGTTATCGGGCTTCCTGCTTGCTTAGATTTCGAGAATCTATTCTATCGTCATCATATTATTGTCTGCGCAGATGTTGGTTAACGAAGTAACGCTAGTTATTCACTTATTGGTCTTCTATTCTCGCAAAATGCTACGCTTGCAATCATGTATCAGGGACATATGTATCATAGCGGCCACCTGTATGTATGGTGATGGCCAACTATGAATACGGGAGTGTAAGGGGGGTTCGCAGGACATGGTAGCCCCATCCTCCAGTTAGTTAAGGACGCTGCTTGTAGGATAGGTGGGGAAGCTTAGGTTAGTTGGTGTCCAATCTCTACGCACGCTTGAGGAACTTTCCGCTGTTATATAAAGTCTCCAAACTTTATGTTATTGCTCCTCTATTTTGGCAAGTGGTACGTGTTGCGCTACAGATGTTAGGCGAGTATTTTGGCGGACAAAAAATTGGTGACCCAACCACCTATACACTGCCCCATGTGATATTTATGACCCCATTCATATTTGAAGTTGCTTGGTGTACAAGTATTAATTACACATGCAACCACACTCGCTTAGGTAATGTTGTTTGCGTAGATTAACATTTCAAAACATCCATCGATATTTTTTATTTTGGAGCCATTGCAGAAGGTCGGGTCGTGGGCCAAAAAACAAGAAAGAATTATCATAATCACATGAATTATATGTTTTCGTATTTGCTGTGCTTTATACTATCATTTTGAATGGGCAAAATACATATTTAAATGGTTAAAATACTACTCAATATTCTACAGACTATGAACACTATACGAAGAAAGCACTTGTATTTATACAAATTATATTTGTTCCGTAATTGGAATACAAACCTACGCTATTTATTAAGGGTTATTACTCTTAGGGAAGCTGAAAGGACGAGCCATTAAAATTATATGATGTCTACTATGTATTGTTCTATTGATATGAATTGTCAGAAGGCTGATCTGGTCGGTTAATGTACAGCCTTCTACACTATGAATACTCACTGCCAGAATGAAATATACACATCAGGAAGTTCGATTCTTTTTTCGTGTTCAACTCTGGCTGGGCGTTTTATAAATGTTTTTGAGATCTAATTACAATTGATGTACCGTGGGAGGTTCCGCCCCCCAATCTCCATATTATTTTTTCTCAATCCGTAACAACTATTAACATGATTCATGGATAAACAGCGAGTTGACCAGCATTCCGATCACAACCCACCATACGGAAATTCTGCATCCAAACAATATCTTGTGCTTCCGTTTTTACTGAACAGCAAAATTCTTGATCTTTCACTTCGTAGGTTAAAAGTACAGTAACTCGTATTGAATTTATTCATGTATAAACCAATACATTATCTTGATTGTTCTTACCTTACTCAAAGTCCTTGAATTTTAATTCCTTTGGTTCTCGTAATTTGAGCCTCTTGAAACAAGTGTACAGTATTTAGAGAATTCATCCGATACGCAAGTAAATTCAAGCAGATTATAAAGCTATATTTTTTTTTTTTTTTCCAGAATGACTTTAAATATGTGCCTTTCAAACTTGCGTCTTTTGCCGTTATATTACAGTATTGTTATTGATTCGTCCTGCCATCTACGTGGTCACTGCATGCGTAAGTTGGGCATGTCGTTAACTTGAATATTACGACGACTCATTCCCTACCAGTAGATACGGTATACTGTATAATTTTTGATAATTACGGGATATGACCTTAAAGTACTGTACATACAGACTTAAGAAAAGGGGTATAGATACATGTAATGGGGTTTTAATCTCGACTTGTTTGAACATGTCATAATGTCAAACGTATTAAGGTGTATGGCAACCGAAGCTCCACCTACCAGTAGATATATAATTTTTGATAATTACGGGATATATCCCTAAATTACAGACTTAAGAAAAGGAGTATGAATGTATAAAAATAGAGTTTCAATCTCAATTTCTTTGTACAGTCATTGTGTCTATCAAACATGGCAAGTTGTAAGGCAACCAAAGCTCTACATGGTATGATATTGACTAGGTATCAACAAATCATAACTTGGCCTGTTTTGAAAAAAAATAGCATCATTAATTCTGTATCTTTACTTCAGATCATGATAAACAATTTCATTCTTATCAAATAAAACAAGTATTAAAGAAGATTTATGATATACGGGTATGGTACTCCTCTCTTAACGACGTACTCGTTTCATGACACCTCAAGAGTTAACACGGCTCCACGACTCGTCCGATATATGTTTAACAAAAATCTCTCAAGGTAAAGTTACGACACGCGTAGAGTGCAGTGGAAGCACAGTCGTGAGTTAAATTGTATGTGGTCTTGTACGATAAAGTTGGCTGAGGCAACTGGCAGTGCAGCCTCCATCTCATCACCTCTCACTTCCCCGCATGGTCTTTCGTTCGTATCACCTAATAGCGATAGGCTGTTTTCTTTTGATACACGTATACCCCAATCAGAAAAAAAGGAAGAATACTACTTCCCAATTATCATCTGCCAAGAACCAAAGGAAATCTATTGATATCAAAATGAAGTAACCTGAAGAAGGAAAGAAAGTTCAAGTAATTGTTTGTAGTATTGGCTTAGGGTATTCTGCGATATCTACCATCTTAAATGACAAAGAACTTACAAGTAAAGGAGATAGTGAAGACTTCAACTGGATGCTGTACAAGGCAGCGAAAAGACCTGATACCTCAGGTTCTCCCTTACTAGGTTTTTGTATTTAGACTTAGTTGAAATGAAGAGAATAACTGTTAAAGACGATTTCACATAGTGATGGAGTTGCTGGAATTGAACCCCGTCGTTAAACTAGGAGTTCCCTTACACGACCAGGTACAAACTACCCACGTATTTTAAGTGGAAAATTTTGAAGTCTAAACAGAGTTGTAGCTTTTTCAATATTAAACTTAGCCGGTGATCATATAAGCTGCAACTCTGTTGCTCGACAGGAAAACCTACGGTCAAAATACGCCAGCGATCGCTATGCAGGTGGGGGTGTACATCAACAGCGCCATCTGTCGAGCAGGTACTTAGTACTCCAAGTAAACAAAGAACCAATTTTCAATATTAATCTTACCCGATAATCATGTAGCTGTCAACTCCGTTGCCCGACAGAATTCTACGGAAGGGATACGCCAGCGATCGCTATACAAGAGGGGGGTGTACTCACAAGCGCCACCTGTGGCCAGGTACTGCAGTACTTCTTGTTGACACCACCTCAATTTTTCCTCTGTCGTGCCTCCGGCTAGACCTACATGGATACGCTGTTGATTCTGGAGTTTTTTGCTCACGATTTGGTGATGTATTTGCTCTAGAGTTTAGCTTTCGCTATTCAGGAAGTTTTATCATTAGCTTAGCTAGCTTTTGGAATTAATTTGATTAATTATGGTGACGAAGAGAGTATGAACTCTCTTTCACTTTTAAACGGCCGACCCTTCCCTTAGACGGAAGTGTTGGTGTCTAAGAGAGTATAGACTCTCTTTCTTAATTTTGCTTAACAAAAGTTATAGATTTATTTTATATCTCTCCGCCTTTTATAGGCCTCTTCGATTAACTTCCTTTTATTATAAACTTATTAAAATTAATTTTTATATTTGTTTATATTCGACCTTTCCTAATAGTAGGCGGTCTTTTCTTGGTACCGAAGTTAATTAACATTGAGCCCGTCATTTCGATTTTACCTGTTAACATATTATGCTATTTTAATGTTTTTGAAAGAATTTCTTTGATAGTCTCGTACTGTTTTCAAAGTTGAACTAACGTTTTGTTTTGTCTCTGCAGTTTTGACGTTCAGAACGTTCAACTTGCGCTCTATCGTTACGATAGAGAGAGAATTTTCACGGTGTCACGTTGCAGTAAGAGTAACCGTTTCTAGCGTTTTGTTCATTCTTTCTTAGCTTAATGGTTTTAATTCTAATAAAGGAACTTTTTATTTGGGAAATCTTTCAGTTTTTTTCCTTTAACAATAATATGTTTTAACGATATATATGATTGGGCTCTTCTCTCAGGTTCTAAGTCAAAAGAGAGAGAGAGAGAGAGAGATAGATACGTTTCGTTCAAGCGAGTAACGTTGTTATCGTTTTTGCTCTTCTCCCTAGTCTCTTTAGGGGAAGAAGGTAAACGTTTCTAGAGTTTTATTCTTGTTCTCAAGCTTTATGCGGTGAGAGATTTTAAACGTAGTTTATTTGATCTAGTGTTTAGTCTCTTTCCAGCCACTGAATTATTTATCTTTCATTAGATTTTTCTGCTACATTGTAATTCTGTTTTCGCAATTACTAACTTTTAAGGAAGGATAGAATTGCGTGTTTCAGGTACAAACCACTTAAAGTTTCGAGTTCAGTGAAATAAGTGCAAACAGAAAATCAAAAGTGATAAGTGATTAGCGCAAAGTGTTACAGTGTTGCGTTCGAGGGTTCGTCTGTTCGTGCCAGTTGTTCGCCTAGTCTGGGACCTCTTACAAGCTCCCAAGCCCAGGGGAGAAGTAATGTCGAAGGACTTATGGGTTCAGCAGGCCTTGATCGACGAACAGACGTTTTTAAATATAAAACTTACCCGCTGGTTATATAAAAGAGCTGAAGTCCCTGACGCCAGGGCAGAAAATTCAAATCTCGCGCTATCGAAGATACGCCAGGTGTACCAACCGCACCCTAGCGGTAGAACAGGTGGAACTACACACCAACTCCAGTTCTTCTCTCTGCCGTCATAGCTGACTGACATACAGAAGTTCGCTCTCGTGTTTTTACTCTCTTGGGAAGTTGTTTGGTGATGTACAACGTTCTTTTTTGAGTTTAAGCTATCGTTGATTAATTTTCCTTGGTTCTTATCTTGAAATCTTTTTGTTTGAGATTTTCTTTATTGTTTTTTCCCTTACTTTTTGCTTGTCGGTCTCTCACGTTAACTTTAAAATGGCCGACTCCTCCCCTGCTCAGCGTAGGTGTGTTAGTGAGGGTTGTCGTACACGACTTCCTAAGGGATCTATTGATCCTCATTCTATTTGTGTAAAATGTAGGGGTAAATTTTGTTCATTAGATGATAGGTGTAATGAGTGTCTTTCCTTAACTGATGATGATTTTGGTACTTACGATCGTTATGTTAGGAGATTAGAGAGAGATAGACTTAGGCGTAGTTCTTCCCGATCTGTGGATAGAACCTTACCTAATTTACCTGTTCCTAATCCTGTTCCTTCCCCTGTGGTGGTAGATCAGGAACCTACTATGAAGGACATGTTTACTGCTATTTTGTCTCTTGGTGAGAAAGTTGAGTCCTTAGCAGCCGATAGAAATACTATCTTTTCAGAGTTAAAGGTATTGAAAAACCGTGATCCTATCGGAACTGTGGAAAGTGTTTCAGTGTCTGATGTGGTACCGAAGAATCGTGACTCTCTCGGTGTTGTGACAAGTGTTGATAATGTGGTTAGTGTTGCGGAAGGTGCGTCGACTCGAGTGTCTGATGTGGTACCGAAGAATCGTGACTCTCTCGGTGTTGTGACAAGTGTTGATAATGTGTTTAGTGTTGCGGAGGGTGCGTCGGCACGATCTTGTCGTTCACCTAGCCTTAGACCTCTTTCGAGCTCTCGAACCCATGGGAGAAGTAATGTCGAACGGCTTAAGGGAACGAGAAGCATCATCAATCGTGCAGACGTCCCCTCGAACGTTCCTGTTGCCGTAGCTCAGGTCGTTCACCCTCATCGTAGGAAAGGTGAGGTTCATACGTTATCCCCGTCTTCCGATGAAGGGTCGGGGAGTGAGATCTGGCGGCGAGCGTCGAGACCGCTTAAACGCTCCCATGTTGATTTGGACGCGGCGCGTCAAAACACACAGCGTCGGGAATCGCCTGTGCGGCCAGGATGTAGTTCGTGGGGTTCACCGGAACGTTTCCGTTCTCCCAGCGCTTGCACTCCGGCCAAACGTTCAGATCACCGTGTTCGTGCGGATATGATTCCTTCCGATTCGGACCTTGTAACTATTCATGCACCTCCTCTTCCATCGGATTGGCTTTCTTCCCCTGAAATGCGTGGTGACATTAGTGCGAATCTTCCTTCTAGGAGTTCTGTTGATCCGAAATGGACTGCGCTTTTGTCTATGAAGGAACAACTCTCTTCGTTGATGGATTCTTATCAACCAAGTGTTGGCGTTGTGTCTGGGCGTTCGATGTCAGACCAGTTATCGCACAAACGTTCGATGGTATATGGCCTTGACGAGTTATCACTTAGACGGTCTCCCATTCACAGTGTTCAACGCCAGGTTGATTTTGATGAGTCGCGTCAGAGAGTTTTGGTTGACCAGTTTGCGTTTTCTGGTCGCGGGGAAGAGCGTCGGCGTCGACAAGTGGACGAGACGCGGCAACAATTTGAAGTAGTGGATCGCCCGCGGCAACAACTTTTGGACGCGGCGCGTCAAAACATTGGTTTACAGCGGCGACATCCTGACTCCTTTGATCGCTCGCAGCAACAGTCCTCGGACTTTACGCGACCTCGCGGCGATCTTCAACAGTTACCTTCTGATTTCAAGCGTTCTTCTGTTCAACAACAGTTGAATTCTAAGCGGTCTAAGCAGTTGTTGGTTGAGGATGATCGTCTACATGTCCGTGTTTCGCATCAATCTACTTCTACTTCTCCCCACCAAATTGACTCAGATGTTGGCCTTGACAGGCAGTCCCATCCAGACGTTGTTCCTTCGGTTCAGGCTGCAGCTGTTGCTGCACTGCCAGAAGACGAACCAGAGGAAAAGTCGGATGAGGATAATCCTATTGAGGAAGTCTCTGAGAATGAGGAGGAGAAGCATTATCAGCATGCTGTGGACCTTCGCAAGTTTATGCTTATTTTGACTGGAATTTTCCCGGATTCTTTTACCCCTGTGGCCCCTCGTTCTCCGCCTTCTGAATTCATCTTAGGTAAAGCTACTAAGGTTCCAGTTTACACCAAGATGGTTCTTTCTCGATCTTCTAAGCGGGCCTTGAAGTTAATGGGTTCTTGGTTGGACTCCAAGAAAGCTTTTGGCAAGACGGCCTTTGCCTTTCCTCCCGCTAGGTTAGCCTCTAAATCTAGTGTGTGGTATGAGACTGGTGAAGTGTTGGGCTTGAGTTTTCCTTCGTCTGCCCAAGGGGATTTTTCAAGTTTGGTAGATGCTTCTCGTCGTCTTGCCTTAAGGAAGGCGAAGATTTGGTGGTCCATTCCAGAGTTCGACCATTTGCTTAAAGGTCTTTTCAGGGCCTTCGAAGTTTTTAATTTTTTGGACTGGGCTTTGGGGGCTTTGAGTAAGAGGGTCTCTGATATGACGGAAACGGACACTAGTGGTTTGGTTCATTTGATGTCCTGCTTGGACAAAGGTGTGAGAGATGGCTCCAACGAACTTGCTGCCTTGTTTACAGCTGGAATTCTCAAGAAAAGGGCCACGATGTGCTCCTTCCTCTCCGCAGGAGTGTCTCCCTATCAGAAGACAGGCCTTCTTTTCGCACCTTTGTCTAATTCTTTATTTCCTCAGGAATTAGTGGGCGAGGTGGCTACTGCTCTCACTCAGAAGGCCACACATGACTTAGTTACTCATTCGACTAGGAAAGTTTTGCCTCCGTCTTTCTCCTCTCGAAAACCTAAGGAATCTTCTTCTGGGTTTCGTCCTCAGTCCTTTCGTGGGAAGCCCTCTGGGAGAGGCTCTTTTAAACCAGAAGGAAGGAAACCTAGAGGCAGAGGGGGCAAGTCCGGCCGAGGTAAAGTCTGACTGCCCTCTCCTTCAGACAGCAGTGGGGGCCAGGTTGACTCACTTTTGGGAGGCTTGGGAGAGGAATGGAGCGGACCCCTGGTCCGTCCAGGTGTTAAAGGAAGGCTACAAGATCCCCTTCCTGACCAATCCTCCTTTAGTCACAGATCCAGTGGATCTTTCGCCCAAATACAGAGAGGGTCCCAAGAAACAAGCCATGCTTCTACAGATGTCTCTTTTATTAGAGAAACGAGCAATAGAGGAAGTGCAAGATGTTACGTCTCCGGGGTTTTACAACCGCCTTTTTCTAGTACCCAAGAGTTCCGGGGGGTGGAGACCGGTTCTGGACGTAAGTGTGCTCAATGGTTACGTCCAAAACTCGACGTTCACCATGGAGACTCAGAAAACAGTTCTGGCAGCTGTGAGGAAGGACGATTGGATGGTCTCTTTAGATCTTCAGGATGCCTATTTCCACCTTCCGATTCATCCCAGCTGCAGACGTTATCTGAGGTTCATGGACGGAAACAAGGTCTTCCAGTTCAGGGCTCTTTGTTTCGGACTTTGCACGGCTCCTCTATTGTTCACCAAGATCATGCTGAACGTGGCAAGCATGCTGCATTCGAGGGGAATCAGGGCCTCTCTGTATCTGGACGATTGGCTGATAAGAGCCTCCTCAGCCGATTGTTGTTTGAAGGACCTCAAGATGACTTTGGATCTCTCCAGAGAACTGGGTCTCCTGGTGAGCTCGAAAAAATCACAACTCATTCCATCCCAGGAGATTCTTTATTTGGGGATGGAGATTCACAGTCGGAGTTTTCGGGCTTTTCCGTCGTCGGTGAGAATCCAAGCAGCCCTCCTAAAAGTACAAACGTTCCTGAAGAGAGATCTTTGCTCCGTCAGAGATTGGATGAGCCTTCTGGGGACTCTCTCGTCGTTAGAGAAGTTCGTGACCCTGGGGAAGTTGTTCTTGCGTCCTCTTCAGTTTCATCTCAACCGCCATTGGAAGAAAGGGGACAGCCTCGACAGGGATTGCATTCCCATCTCGACTTCCATCAAGTCTCATCTTCAATGGTGGAACAACGAGCCCAGACTGAAAGAAGGCTTGTCTTTACTTCAGAGGAACCCAAACCTCGTGTTGTGTTGCGACGCCTCCAACTCGGGGTGGGGAGCCACTCTAGAGAAGCAGGAACTTTCGGGGACTTGGACGGTAGAGCAAACCTCTCTCCACATCAATCAAAAAGAGCTTTTAGCTATTCATCTGGCTCTCATCGGCTTTGAAAAGCAGATCAGGGGCAAGGTAGTCCAAGTCAATTCGGACAGCACGACAGCTCTGGCCTATATTGCGAAACAAGGCGGGACCCACTCTTGGCCTCTGTTCGAGATTGCAAGACTGCTCCTCATCTGGGCGGAGGAAAGGAAGGTGACTCTTTTGACGCGGTTCATCCAGGGAGTCAACAATGTGAGCGCAGACAGACTCAGCAGGAAAGGTCAGGTTCTCTCCACAGAATGGATTCTGCACCCGGACATCTGCAAGAGTCTGTGGCGGTTATGGGGTCGACCTCTCGTGGATCTCTTTGCCACCGCGAAGACCAAACGACTAGAGTGTTATTGCTCTCCGGTTCCAGATCCCGAAGCTTTTCACATAGACGCTTTTCTGATGAACTGGTCACACATGGAGGTTTATGCCTTTCCTCCGTTCAAGATCCTTTACAAAGTGATTCAGAAGTTCGTTTCACACGAGGAGACCAGAATGACTCTGATAGCTCCGTTCTGGCCGTCAAGGAGCTGGTTTCCAGAGGTACTGGAATGGATGGTGGATGTCCCGAGAAGCCTTCCCATGAGACCCGATCTTCTCAGACAACCTCACTTGGCCCGAAATCATCAAAACCTCCGAGCTCTACGTCTGACTGCCTTCAGACTATCGAAAAACTCGCTAGAGCTAGAGGATTTTCGAAGAAGGCAGCCAAGGCAATTGCAAGGGCAAGAAGGTCTTCAACCATCAAGGTGTATCAGTCCAAGTGGGAGTTGTTCAGGGAATGGTGTAGAACTAACGCGATTTCCTCTTCCAGTACATCGCTTTCCCAAATAGCAGATTTTTTCTTGGACCTTAAAACTAAGCATAACTTCTCGTCATCAACTATTAAAGGTTACAGGAGTATGTTGGCGACGGTTTTTCGACACAGGAACCTAGACCTTTCTGATAATAAGGATCTACGAGATTTACTTAGGTCTTTTGATACGACCAAGATGATTCAAACGGCTCCCATCGCCTGGAATTTGGATGTTGTCCTTAAATTTCTCATGAGTGACAGATTTGAGCCTTTACACTCGGCTTCATTTAAGGACTTAACCTTGAAAACCCTTTTTCTAGTTACCCTCGCCACTGCGAAAAGAGTTAGTGAAGTTCACGCTTTAAGCAAGAACATTGGTTTTCGGAATGGGAAAGCCATTTGTTCTTTACAACTGGGGTTTCTGGCCAAGAACGAAAACCCTTCTCGACCATGGCCCAAATCCTTCGAGATTTCTAACCTTTCGGATTTGGCTGGCGATGAATTGGAAAGGGTTCTCTGTCCAGTTAGAGCTCTACGTTGTTATGTGGACAGAACTAAGAATCTGAGAGGTAACTCAGACGCTCTGTGGTGTGCAGTTCGGAAACCCTCGATGCCCATGTCCAAGAATGCCTTGTCTTTTTTCGTTAGATTGTTGATTCGAGAAGCTCATGCTCAGTGTGATGAGTCGGATCAGAGGCTCCTCAAAGTCAAGACACATGAAGTCAGAGCGGTAGCGACTTCAGTGGCCTTTAAACAGAACCGTTCTCTGCAAAGTCTGATGGATACAACATTTTGGAGAAGTAAGTCTGTTTTTGCATCCCATTATTTGAAGAATGTTCAGACTCGCTATGAGGACCTTTTTACGTTGGGTCCTTTTATAGCTGCTAATGCGATAGTAGGTGAATGATCTACCACTACGTTCCCTTTTTTCCTAATACCCCTTTTCTATCTCTTGGAACTCGTTTTTTATGGTTGTTTGTGGAGATTGGGCGTCAGTCTTCCGCAATCTTTGATTTGGCTAGGTGGTCATTTTGTTCCTTGAGTGCACCCGGAACAAGGGTATTGGTTGAGGTCCTGTCATGTTATAGGTGTTTGTACCGTTTGACAGCTCCTAGAGATTTTCAGCCCGAGTGGATTACTGGATCTCTTAAGGATAGCGGACGAAATGAGGCAGAGTATCATTGCTGTCAGCTTCCTTATCAGGTGAGAACTGCTTAAGTTTATTGTATGTAACCCTTAAGTGAATTTTCTGTATGTAGCTGTCTCTGACCCGCCACCAAGGGGTGTCAATCAGCTCTTTTATATAACCAGCGGGTAAGTTTTATATTTAAAAATGATATTTTCATAATAAAATAAATTTTTGAATATACTTACCCGCTGGTTATATAAATTTAACACCCTCCCTCCTCCCCTCTAGAGACTACCTATGGTATGGCTATGAGGCATGGAAGAACTGGAGTTGGTGTGTAGTTCCACCTGTTCTACCGCTAGGGTGCGGTTGGTACACCTGGCGTATCTTCGATAGCGCGAGATTTGAATTTTCTGCCCTGGCGTCAGGGACTTCAGCTCTTTTATATAACCAGCGGGTAAGTATATTCAAAAATTTATTTTATTATGAAAATATCATTTTCCCTCCGTGGTTTCGGGTGTATCTACACACGTTGCCGACGTGATCACCCCACCCACACAAGACGAGAGAGCCCTTTTATTCCTCGTCTGCGGAAGAGGTTTCTCGCAGAAACCATGGACCAAATCTTGCAGCTTTTAAGTGCAAGTCGGTCCCTTCCGCACAAGTCCAACTCCTAGGTGTAGCCATTAGCCCTGGGTCATTTCGGACTTGCTGCAGTACGACAACTGCACACCTCCCAGAGAGGCAAGGTGGTATCGCAACAGGCAGTAGCTCCGTCTGTTGCCGCACCAGCTGTTTTAGACCCTCAGTCTCAACGGACAGTAGCTCCGTTTGTTGTTGTCTTTCTTAAACTCTAGTGGTCTTTGCTGCAGACAATGCAGTCTCAGCTTGCGGTGTTGATGCAGGAGTTTCAGGCAGAGAAGGTTAATACACCTCCTCCTGCGAACGCTCCTCCTCCTCTGCGCAGTACAATCTGCCAGACGTATGAGGTTGAGGTTCCTCAAGCTACCTCCATGCGTGAGCTACCGCGTTGGGAGTTGCCAGTTACCAGCGTTGTGCAGCAACCTCCACCTTCCTTAAGGCAACCTCAACAATGGGAACAGGAGTCTTATGCCTTACTTCCTCCTCTTCCTTTGAGGCAAGAGTTTCTTGCAGTTAGACCATCTTCGAGGCAACAACCTCTTGAGGTACGACAACCTCTACCATCCTTGAGGCAGCCACCTCAGCTCTCGCAGCTGCTACCTCCACTTTCCTCAAGGCGAGAACCTCAACTCTTGAGGCTAGCACCTCAAGAACCTCAACTCGTGAGACAGGAACTGCGTTCTGCGCAGCCGCTACCTCAACTCTCGCAGCTCACACCTCAAGAACCTCAACTCGTGAGACAGGAACCTGCTACTGCGCATCCACCTCAACCCTTGAGGCAAGCGCAACTCTTGAGGCAGGAACCTCATGCTATGAGTCAGCCACCTCAACGCATGCATCTGCCACTTTCTCCTCAGCTTGAGCCTCTTCCCATTCAACTTTGAAATAACAAATGACAATAATAACACCTCATTACTTTCATAACTGGCATTTGTAAAACATATACATGTATGCCTACACAAACATTATGATAATGGAGGTTATTCGTATTACTTAAAAAAAAAAAAAAAAAAAAAAAAAATATATATATGTATTCCTTGCAATATATTTTTAACAAAATCGCAAAAATATGGCAAAAATATCTTCAAAACAAAAATGAATCATGAGTTATGAATGTAATGTAAATATTATGTTGATATTAAAACCCCATGCAAGCATGCATGAAGTAATGCAGTGTTGCCAACAGGGCGAGTTTCCCTTTCCTGAGGTGAAGTAGATTATAGTACGTATATTTAGTGCAGCTTAATTCTACGATTATCATGCCGGCTATCAAATTCATCAACAAAACAGTCTAAATCAATTCCCTCGGCACGTGCACTTTCAATGGACAGTAATGCGATATTACTCAATCTAGCACTGGTCATGGAATTTCTGAGAAATGTTACACGCCATGCAACATGCTCTGCTCTGCATACAGCATGCTCTGCATACAGCATGCTCTGCATACCTTACCGCATGCTTCTCAGTCACACATCTTTGGTTGTTGCCAACTCACTAGACTGTCAAGCAGTTTCATAACGTTGCCTTCTAGTCTGCTGCTTTTGCACCAGTGAAACCCTCACTGAGAGAACTTAGCTTTTCTCGGATATGGTCCCTGTAGATGAGAAAGTGCTTTTCTCCCTCCTTCTGATATTCCCTTGAGGACTCTGTCATTTGGAGAGGAGCCTTTAGCTGCGTAGCCTCCTATGGACTTTTATTTAAGCATAACATGCTTCCAGGGAAGGTAATGGTTCCACTTCAGTCGCTAACCCCGTCTGTTACCACACCTGCTCCCATAGACCTTGAGCTGTGTTGCAAGACATGCAGTCCAAGCTTAGTCCTTGTTAGAGGATTTTTTGTTTACGGAGTCAGTGTGTCACTGGGAAGACGTTCAACAACCAGCAGAAGTGACTTGTTGTGACGCAGTGCGGCAACCTCAGCAACCCGATAAGGAGTTGTCTGTACGACCCAGACAGTCTAGACAGCTTCGGGTTGTCACTGTACTTCCTCGCTTCCCCATGGTTGACAGTTCACAGACTGTGCAGCAGGACCATGATCTTGTGTCCGGCTCCGTCAGACGACTGGCTTTTAAGAGCTCCCACAAGTCGTCGCTGTCTGGAGATTCTCAGATGGACTATGGATCTGACCAAGGAACTGGGCCTCCTGGTCAATTTTGAGGAGTCCCAGCTCGTCCCATCCCAGACCATTGTCTACCTGGGTATGGATCTTCAGAGTCGAGCTTTTCGGGCTTTTCCGTCGGCCACAAGGATCTTCCAAGCCCTAGAATGCATCCAGAGCATGCTGAGAAGGAACCGATGCTCAGTCAGGTAGTGGATGAGTCTAACAGGGACACTTTCATCGCTGGCCCTGTTCATCGTGTTAGGGAGACTCCACCTCCGCCCCCTTCAGTATCATCTAGCTGCTCACTGGATAAAGGACATGACGCTAGAGACGGTCTCAGTTCCTGTTTCCGAAGAGAGGAGGTCTTCTCTCGCGTGATGTAAGAACAGCTTTCTTCTCAAGGAAGTCTACCTTTGGCTGTTCAGAAACCCGACCGCCGTCTCCTCTCTGACGCATCAGACACGGGCTGGGGTGCGACTTTGGACGGACAGGAATGCTCGGGAACATGGAATCAGGAGCAAAGGACACTTCACATCAATTGCAAGGAGTTGTTGGCAGTTCTTCTGGCCTTGATAAACTTCAAGTCCCTCCAGCTTAACAAGGTGGTGGAGGTGGACTCTGACAACACCACAGCCCTGGCTTACATCTCCAAGCAGGGAGGGACTCTTTCGTGGAAGTTGTTCTAGATCGCAAGGGACCTCCTCATCTGGTCAAAAGATCGAAAGCTCACGCTGGTAACGAGGTTCATTCAGGGCGGTATGAATGTCATGGCAGATCGCCTCAGCCGGAAGGGTCAGGTCATCCCCACAGAGTGGACCCTTCACAAGAATGTTTGCAGCAGACTTTGGGCCCTGTGGGGTCAGCCAACCATAGATCTGTTCGCTACCTCGATAACCTAGAGACTCCTGTTGTATTGTTCTCCGATTCCAGACCCAGCAGCAGTTCACGTGGATGCTTTTCTGCTGGATTGGTCCCATCTCGACCTGTATGCATTCCCGCCGTTCAAGATTGTCAACAGGGTACTTCAGAAGTTCTCCTCTCGCAAAGGGACACGGCTGACGTTGGTTGGCTCCGCTCTGGCCCGCGAGAGAATGGTTCATAGAGGTACTGCAATGGCTGGTCGACATTCCCAGGACTCTTCCTCTAGGAGTGAACCTTCTACGTCAACCTCACGTAAAGAAGGTACACCCAAACCTCCACGCTCTTCTTCTGACTGCCTTCAGACTTTCGAAAGACTCTCAAGAGCTAGGGGCTTTTCGAAGGAGGCAGCCAGAGCGATTGCCAGAGCAAGGAGAACATCCACTCTCAGAGTCTATCAGTCTCAAGGGGAAGTCTTCCGAAGCTGGTACAAGACCAATGCAGTTTCCTCAACCAGTACCACTGTAACCCAGATTGCTGACTTCCTGTTACATCTACGGAAAGTAAGATCCCTTTCAGCTCCTACGATCAAGGGTTACAGAAGCATGTTGGCAGCGGTTTTCCGCCACAGAGGCTTGGATCTTTCCACCAACAAAGATCTACAGGACCTCCCTAGGTCTTTTGAGACCTCAAAGGAACGTCGGTTGTCCACTCCAGGCTGGAATCTAGACGTGGTCCTAAGGTTCCTTATGTCATCAAGATTTGATCCTCTCCAATCAGCCTCTTTTTAGGACCTCACATTAAAAACTCTTTTCCTCGTGTGCTTGACAACAGCTAAAAGAGTAAGTGAGATCCACGCCTTCAGCAGGATCATAGTTTTCACATCTGAAACGGCTACATGTTCCTTGCAGCTCGGTTTTTGCTAAACGAGCTTCCTTCACGTCCTTGGCCTAAGTCGTTCGAGATCCCAAGCCTGTCCAACTTGGTGGGGAATGAACTGAAGAGAGTACTTTGCCCAGTTAGAGCTCTTAGGTACTATCTAAAAAGGTCTTAACCTTTACGAGGACAATCAGAAGCCTTATGGTGTGCTATCAAGAAGCCTTCTTTTCCAAGGTCTAAGAACTCAGTTTCTTACTATTCAGGCTTCTGATTAGGGAAGCACATTCTCATCTGAAGGAAGAAGACCTTGCTTTGCTGAAGGTAAGGACACATGAAGTGAGAGCTGTGGCTACTTCAGTGGCCTTCAAACAGAACCGTTCTCTGCAGAGTGTTATGGATGCAACCTATTGGAGAAGCAAGTCAGTGTTCGCATCATTCTATCTCAAAGATGTCCAGTCTCTTTACGAGTACTGCTACACCCTGGGACCATTCGTAGCAACGAATGCAGTAGTAAGCGGGGGCTCAGCCACTACATTCCCATAATCCCATAACCTTTTAACCTTTCTCTTGAATACTTTTTATGGGTTGTACGGTCGGCTAAGAAGCCTTCCACATCCTTGTTGATTTGGCGGGTGGTCAATTCTTTCTTGAGAAGCGCCGAGGTTAAAGGTTGTGATGAGGTCCTTTAGTATGGGTTGCAGCCCTTGATACTTCAGCACCTTAGAGTTGTTCAGCCTCCTAAGAGGAACGCTGCGCTCAGTAAGGAAGACGAACTTATTTAAGGCAGAGTAATGGCTCAAGTCGACTTCCTTACCAGGTACTTATAATTTCATTGTTATTTTGAATAACTGATAATATGAAATACGGGATACTTAGCTTCTTGATATACATGTACACTGGTTTTCACCCACCTCCCTGGGTGTGAATCAGCTACATGATTATCGGGTAAGATTAATATTGAAAAATGTTATTTTCATTAGTAAAATAAATTTTTGAATATACTTACCCGATAATCATGATTTAATTGACCCACCCTTCCTCCCCATAGAACCAGTGGACCGAGGAAAAATTGAGGTGGTGTCAACAAGAAGTACTGCAGTACCTGGCCACAGGTGGCGCTTGTGAGTACACCCCCCTCTTGTATAGCGATCGCTGGCGTATCCCTTCCGTAGAATTCTGTCGGGCAACGGAGTTGACAGCTACATGATTATCGGGTAAGTATATTCAAAAATTTATTTTACTAATGAAAATAACATTTTTCTCTCTGTCGGGCTACCGGCAAGACCTACTAATACGCTGTTACTAACTGGATTTGTTTTCACAACTATTTGGTGAAGTACACTATTCTAGTTTTGAGCTTTCGCTATGCAGGTGTTTTATCTTCATCTCAAAACTTGAACTCGTTTTGGATAGATTTAATTATGGTGACAAAGAGAGTATGGACTCTCTTTCACTTTTAAATGGCCGACCCTTCCCTAAGACGGAAGTGTGTTTAGGTTTTTAGTAATTTTGCTTAACACGTTATAGATCTATATATTTTATATCTCTCCGCCTTTATTAGGCCTCTTCGATTAACTTTCCATTTATTATAAACATATAAAAATAAATTTTTATGTTTTGTTTATATGCGACCTTTCCTGATAGTAGGCGGTCCTAACTTGGAACCGAAGTTAATCAACGTTGAGCCCGTTATATCGTATTTAGCCTTTAAAGAATTTAAAACTTTTTAAATTTAATGTTTTATGAAAGAATTTCTTTGATAGTCTTCGTACTGTTTTCAAAGATGAAATAACGTTTATTTTTTTAGACTAGGCAGTTGTTGACGTTCAGGACGTTCAACATGCGCTCTATCGTTACGATAGAGAGAGAGTGTATCACGGTTTCACTTTGCAGTAAGAGTAAATCGAATCTGACGTTTCGTTCATTCTTTCTTAGCTTAAATGTTTTAAATTCTAATTTAAAGGAACTTTTTATTTGAAAAACCTTTCAGTTTTTTCCTTTAGTCAAATAACATGTTTTTTTTTGACGATATATAATTGGGCTCTTCTCTTAGGTGCGAAATCAAGAGAGAAAGAGAGAGAGAGAGATAGAGACGGAGGGAGAGAGAGGAGAGAAAACGTTCCGTTCAAGCGGGTAACGTTGTTCTCGTGTTACTCTCCTCCCTAGTCGCTGTACGGGGAAGAAGGTAAAACGTTTCTAGGGTTTTATTCTTTTCCCCAGGCTATGTGCGGTGAGAGATTGTAAACGTAGTTTATTTGAACTAGTGTTTAGTCTCTTTCCCAGCCACTGAATTTTTTATCTTTATATATGTTTTCTGTTTTTTTTGCTAGTATTAATGAGCTGCATTATACGACTTATTTCGCAATTACTACCTTTTAATGAAGGGTAGAATTGAAATAAGTGCAAAACAGAAAATCGAAGTTATAAAGTGATATGCGCAAAGTGTTACAGTGTTGCGTCCGAGGGTTCGTCTGTTCGTGCCTGTCGTTCACCTAGTCCGGGACCTCTTGCAAGCTCCCAAGCCCAGGGGAGAAGTAATGTCGAACGACTTATGGGTTCGTCAGGCCTTGATCAACGAACAGACGTTTCCCTCCGTGGTTTCGGGCGTATCTACCCAAGATCGCCCCACCCACACAAAGACGAGAGAGCCCATTTATTTCTCGTCTGCGGAAGAGGTTTCTCGTAAGAAACCATGGACCAAGGTCTCGCAGCTTATTAAGCGCAAGTCGGTCCCTTCCGCGCAAGTCCAACGGCCCAGTTGTAGCCACTGGGTCAGTTCGGACTCGCTGCAGTCTTCCGACGACTGCTCACCTCCTAAGAGAGGCAAAGCGGTACCGCATCAGGCAGTCACACCGTCTGTTGCCGCACCTGCTCCTGTAGACCCTAAGTGGTCTTTGCTGCAGACCATGCAGTCTCAGTTAACGTCATTGATGCGGGACTTTCGTGCGGAGAAGGTTGACACTGCACCAACCTCTAGCCTACAACCAACACGGTTGTGCGTCCTGTGGACGCTGAGGCGACCTTCTGCCGCACTCCAGCTGAGAGAGTCCCGCCACCCATGCGTTCCAATGTAGCCCTGCCAGCCGCATGTTGACGTTCAGTAACGCACGGAACCTTCCGTTGACGTTCGCGAGGTACAACAACAGTCTAAGTTGTTTTGTTTTGACGCGGTGCGTCAACCTCCGCATTCTAGAGTTGTTTTGACTGCTCAGTATAGACAGTCAAAGCAGTCTCGAGTGAACACTGTATGTCCTCACGCACCTGTTGTGGTTGACAGTTCACAGACTGTCAAGCAGTTACATGACGTTGCCTTCTGGTCTGCTACTAATGCACCAGTGCTGTATGTCCTCACGCACCTGTTGTGGTTTACAGTTCAGTTGTTGACAGTTCACAGACTGTCAAGCAGTTACATGACGTTGCCTTCTGGTCTGCTACTAATGCACCAGTGAGAGACTCACTGAGATAACCTAGCTTTTATCGGACAAGGTTCCTGTAGATGAGAAAGTGATGTTCTCCCTCCTACTGATATTCCCTTGAGGACTCTGTCATTTGGAGAGGAGCCTTAAGCTGCTTAGCCTCCTATGGACTTTAATTAAATCATGATGATTTTTTAAGGATCTTCGTCCGGATCTTGTAACTGCTGCTCCTCGTTCGCCTTAACGTCAGAACTTACACTAGGCCTAGCTACTTCGAAGCCGTTGTTTTTAAGCTAGTGCTCTCTCGCTCTCCTAGAGAGCGTTACGTTGGCTAGGCGACTGGTTTTTGCACCAGGAGGAGTTTTAGGGATACAGCCTTAGATTTCCCTTCTTTTAAACTGGCTTATAGAGCGAGAGTCTGATAGGACACGAGAGAAGTTCTCGGCTTGGGAGTTCATGCCTCTACCCAGATAGACTTCTCAATTCTGGTAGACTCGCCCTGGCGCCTAGCCAGGAGACGCTCCAAGTTGTTTACAGGTCAACTTCTCAACTTTTGTCGAGCCTTTGAAGTTTTGCTGTACTATTATGTCACACATAACAAGGCTTTCAGGGATGGTAAATGGTTCCGCCTCAGTCGCTAACCCCGTCTGTTGCCACACCTGCTCCCGTAGACCCTAAATGGGCTTTGCTGCAAGACATGCAGTCCAAGTGCGGAGAAGAACCTTCTGGCCAACAACCTTCCAACCGGTTGGTTGTGCGCCCTGTTGACGCTGAGGTAACCTACTCGCGTCTGCCAGTTGAGGTGGTTCCTCCTTCTGGCCAACAACCTTCCAACCGGTCGGTTGTGCGCCCTGTTGACGCTGAGGTAACCTACTCGCGTCTGCCAGTTGAGGTGGTTCCTCCACCGATGCGACCCAGTGTGGGTTGCCAGTCGCACGTTGACGTTAAGCGACGCTCGGAGGTGGTTGTTGACGTTCAGGACGTTCAACAACCAGCAGAGGTGACTTGTTGTGACGCAGTGCTTCAACCTCAGCAACCCGGTAGGGTATTGACTGCACAACCCAGACAGTCTAGACAGTTTCGGGTTGACGCTGCACTTCCTCACGCACCCATGGTTGTTGACAGTTCACAGACTGTGCAGCAGTGCCATGATATTGCGTCCGGCTCCGTCACGCATCCACCAGTGCGACCGGATTCAGCAAGTCAGACGTTGCCCACTCCGTTGCCGTTTCCTCATCAGTTTCGGATGAGGAACCCTCTGATGAGGACGTTGCTGAACAAGACGATCAGCCCCCAGCCCTGCTATCCTTCCAGAAGATGCTGAAGAAGGAACGCTGCCCAGTCAGGCTGTGGATGAGTCTGGTAGGGACACTGTCATCCGTGGATCAATTTGTGTCACTAGGAAGACTACACCTCCGTCCTCTTCTATACCATCTAGCTTTTCACTGGAAAAAGGACAAGACGCTAGAAGCGGTCTCGATCCCGGTTTCCGGAAAGATAAAGTCTTGTCTGACTTGGTGAAAGGACTATATCAACCTTAGAGAGGTTCTTCCCCTGACTGTTCAGACTCCCAACCACGTTCTCTTCTCGGACGCATCGGACGTAGGCTGGGGTGCGACATTAGACGGTAGGGAATGCTCGGGATTATAGAACTCGAGTCAAAGGACAATGCATTTCAACTGCAAGGAGCTACTGGCAGTAAGTCTGACCTGGAAAAGCTTCAGGTCTCTCCTTCAAGGCAAAGTGGTGGAGGTGAACTCGGACAACACCACGGCTTTGGCGTACATCTCCAAGCAAGGAGGGGCCTACTCTCTGACATTGTACGAGATCGCAAGGGACCTCCTCACCTGGTCAAAAGGTCTAGACATATCACTAGTAACGAGGTTCATCCAAGGCAACTTGAATGTCATGGCAGATTGTCTCAGTCGGAAGGGACAAATAATTCCAACAGAATGGACCCTCCACAAGGATGTATGCAAGAGACTTTGGGCCACCTGGGGCCAGCCAACCATAGATCTCTTCGCAACCTCGATGACCAAGAGGCTCCCAATATTTTGCTCACCAATCCCGGACCCAGCAGCAGTTCATATAGATGCCTTTCTACTAGATTGGTCACATCTAGATCTATATGCATTCCCTCCGTTCAAGATTGTCAACAAGGTACTGCAGAAGTTCGCCTCTCACGAAGGGACAAGGTTGACGCTAGTTGCTTCCCTCTGGCCCGCGAGAGAATGGCTCACCGAGGTACTTCGATGGCTAGTAGACGTTCCCAGAACACTTCCCCTAAGGGTGGACCTTCTACGTCAGCCACGCGTAAAGAAGGTACACCAAGGCCTCCACGCTCTTCGTCTGACTGCCTTCAGACTATCGAAAGACTCTCGAGAGCTAGAGGCTTTTCGAAGGAGGCAGCCAGAGCGTTTGCTAGAGCAAGGAGAACATCCACCCTTAGAGTCTACCAATCGAAGTGGGAAATCTTCCGAAACTGGTGCAAGTCAGTATCCGTATCCTCGACCAGTACCTCTGTAACTCAAATAGCTGACTTTCTCTTATATCTGAGGAAAGAACGATCTCTTTCAGCTCCCACTATCAAGGGTTACAGAAGCATGTTGGCATCAGTCTTCCGTCACAGAGGCTTAGATCTTTCCAACAATAAAGATCTACAGGACCTCCTTAAGTCTTTTGAGACCACGAAGGAGCGTCGTTTGGTTACACCTGGTTGGAATTTAGACGTGGTACTAAGATTCCTTATGTCAGACAGGTTCGAACCGCTACAATCAGCCTCCCTGAAAGATCTCACCTTAAAGACTCTTTTCCTGATATGCTTAGCCATAGCTAAAAGAGTCAGTGAGATTCATGCCTTCAGCAAGAACATCGGATTCTCATCCGAAACGGCGACATGTTCTACAACTTGGTTTTCTAGCCAAACACGAGCTGCCTTCTCGGCCTTGACCAATATCGTTCGATATTCCAAACTTATTGTATGGTTGGAAATGAACTAGAAAGAGTCTTATGTCCTGTAAGAGCTCTTAAGTTCTATTTAAAAACCTTTACGAGGCCCGTCTGAAGCTTTATGGTGTTCAGTTAAGAATCCATCTTTGCCTATGTCAAAGAATGCTTTATCCTATTTTATCAGACTGTTAATACGAGAAGCTCATTCCCATCTGAATGAGGAAGACCAAGCTTTGCTGAAGGTAAGGACACACGAAGTTAGAGCTGTCGCAACTTCCGTGGCCTTTAAACAAAATAGATCTCTGCAAAGTATAATCGACGCAACCTATTGGAAAAGCAAATCAGTGTTCGCGTCTTTTTATCTTAAGAATGTCCAGTCTCTTTACGAGAACTGCTACACTCTGGGACCATTCGTAGCAACGAGTGCAGTAGTGGGTGAGGGCTCAACCACTACAATTCCCTAATTCCATAACCTTTTTAATCTTTCTCTTGAAATGTTTTATCATTGTTTTTGGGTTGTCCGGAAGGCTAAGAAGCCTTTCGCATCCTACTTGATTTGGCGGGTGGTCAAAGTCATTTCTTGAGAAGCGCCTAGATTAGAGGTTTTGATGAGGTCCTGTTGTATGGGTTGCAACCCTTGATACTTCAGATCCTAGGGGTCGCTCAGCATCCCAAGAGGATCGCGAGGCTCCGTAAGGAAGACGTACTTAAAAAGGTACTTATTTATTTTATGTTTGTTATTTTGAATAACTGCTAAAATGAAATACAAAATACTTAGCTCATAATAATGTAAACATGTAATGCTGGTCTCTACCCACCCCCCTGGGTGTGAATCAGCTTATATGATCACCGGCTAAGTTTAATATTGAAAAATGTTATTTTTATTAATAAAATAAATTTTTGAATATACTTACCCGGTGATCATATATTAAAGGACCCTCCCTTCCTCCCCAATAGAGACCCAGTGGACCGAGGAGAAAATTGGTTCTTTGTTTACTTGGAGTACTAAGTACCTGCTCGACAGATGGCGCTGTTGATGTACACCCCCACCTGCATAGCGATCGCTGGCGTATTTTGACCGTAGGTTTTTCTGTCGAGCAACAGAGTTGCAGCTTATATGATCACCGGGTAAGTATATTCAAAAATTTATTTTATTAATAAAAATAACATATTTCAGAAGCGCCGATGTACAAGAATTGCTAGAAATCTTTCTAATTTACTGGTGATTATTTCATTAACTACTGTTGTGAGAGTTAAACATGTTTGGACTGAAAACCAAAGAAAGTTCACTTTTTTATTCATGCTGTATTGTACAGTATATTGCTTGCCATTACTGCAATGTAATTGAGAATGGTTTGTATGAAATTCTAAGCCAATTTATTGCCAATATAATGCTATTTTGTATAATTAGTTTTCACTGCTTAGTAGATTCTTTTAACTACTGTATCAATGTCCATAAAGTTCCAAAGTATGAAGTTAAAAAAAAAAAAAACACATGTCCTAAATGAATATGATGTTATCTGGTCATGTACTTAAAATTACACGACATGGCAAGTCATGTACAGTATGCAAAGTTGTAATGTGAATGAATATTGTGTGTAATGGAATGCTGTGAACGATATTGTACACATCTTATACAGTATACATGTGTTATGTACAGCATAGCATTTTCCCTTAACCTAACCTAGGATCCCATGTCCTTACTTATGTAGGAGCAAAACCCACCCCCAACTTACTGAAACTGAATATCCTAGTATCTCTAAACAGCAAACTGGTAAATTTATAATGGTGTGAATAGCGTGGGTTTCCTAGGGAGTGTGAAGTTTGTTTAGCAGGGCAAGGTTAACCTAACCTCTTGTTAGAAATGTTAGAATAGCATAGTGCAGTACGTATATGTATAAGTATTTAGTATGTGTGTAGGATGGAATGCCAGGGTTGTATGAAAATATCATCCAGATGTCAAGGATTGTATGATTTGCATTCATTCCTATGTTGAGTAAATATTTCATCCTTTTAAATAGGAGATACTTCTGTGCAAGCTTGAACAGCTGTTGAATCATAAACAAACCTGTTGGTAGTGATAGGTAGGCAAGGAATATAGTGTCTCCTACCGGACGGACAAAAACAGGCCATTTTTGTCTCAAACCATATTACAGAAGGATATGCTGCTGTTTTTCGACCTTGGTTTATTGTTTGATTGTTTGGGTACGCTTCCTCCAATTCCTGCAATGGAAAGAAAAGCATGTAATATTAGGATATTCTCTGGTAAAGGTAGGATATTTGGCAACTATTTTAAAGGCAACTGTAGATCTCCATGTACTTTGTGCCTTTTTATGTGGGCATGACTGATGTTGGTTGTCCCCCTGTGACGAGTGGGTGCACTTCTCAGTTACCACAGGTACTCAGGCTCAATCTGCAAGGAGTACACTGGACGGGATGGGAGATTCCAGCCCCCTCGGGACTTATTCCTTGGGGACGTATCTCTTCCCCTGTGTGGGATTTATCTTGGTTTGACCTCAAGAGACATCCGAAACCTTTCTAAAAGGGAGACTGACCTTGAAAGTTTGTGCCCCTGTTTAGGTCTTCCAGGTATAACTTGTTTAAGTATTTTAGGATCACTTGACTGCGGCCAAGTTGATTCTTGTGCCTATGACCCCACCAGTGGAGTGTGACTGTGTGTTCCCTGTGCTTCCCTGGTGCTAGTGACCCCTAATGTGGTTCCTATAATAAAGGCTCCTGTAGTTTCTTCCTCCATGGAATTGTTGTCATTGTCATTAGCTCAGATATCAACCCCTTTGCATTTAAGACTCTGTGAAGATGGTTGGCAATGGAAAGAAGTGAATTCAGTCTTCTTACTCCTGCTAATTCCTCCTCCTCCACCAATTCTTCTTCCTTAGTCAATTCCTTTATCAAATCAATTCCTTTGCCTCTACCCTTTCCCCCTCTTATCATTTCCTCCTCTGATGATTCAGACTTTTCTTCACACAAGAAAAAGTAGTCTAAAAGGAAGGGTGTTTGCAAGAAATCCCACTAGGTTTCTATTGTTTTCTCCTCTCTCCTGGGAGAGTTAGGTGGGATTCACCTGGTGACTGGTGCCCTTAAGGTTGGTCAACTTGATATGGAGTCCTATGCGACAGCTGCTAGCAGGTGAGTGATCCTACTTAGACCTGAACACATGCACTGTTGACCTTATGGGGGTGTAACTTGAGCCCCATTCATTGCGGGATATTGGAGAATTATCTCAGTCTTATTTCCATCCCAGTGCTTTAGAAAGTGAACAATCATGTGAACCTCCCCCAATGTGGTGTCCTAATGAAAGTTTCCCTTCCTGGCGGTCACTGGACCCACTCAAACTCGATAGTTTCTTTAGTATTTACAATCTCACCATATTTGTGAGATAAGGATGGATGATTTAGGGGAGCCCTCCCTGGTCCCAGCTTGGGTGGAGAGGGGCTTTGGCACTGATTATATGTAAATATGGTTAGTTTCTAGGGAATGTCACTGTCCCTTTCCTCTGCCATTCATGAGTGGCCTTTAAACCTTTGAAGAGTGGATGCAGTTGTGAACGATCTGTTTCTTTCAGCAAGATGGGATGGAAACGACCTTTGTGCTATGGAAAGCATCAGTGCGGGCTACCTCGTCTTTATTTCCAATTATTATTATTACCTGCTAAGCTACAACCCTAGTTGGAAAAGCCAGATACTATAAGCCCAGGGGTCCAACAGGGAAAATAGCCAGTGAGGAAAGGAAACAATGAAAAATAAAATATTTCAAGAACAGTAACAACATTGAACTAAATTTGTTCCGGCGTAGATACAAACCCGGAGCTATAAATTGCTTCATGTTTGTATACTAGGAAAAATACAAATTACCTTCAAATTTGTTATATTTCCTATATAAACTATAAAAACCTTAGCAAAACAAGAAGAGAAATTAGAAAGAATAGTGTGCCCTAGTGTACCCTCAAGCAAGAGAACTCTAACCCAAGACAGTGGAAGACCATGGTACAGAGGCTATGACACTATCCAAGACTAGAGAACAATGGTTTGATTTTGGAGTGTCCACCTCCTAGAATAGCTGCTTACCATAGCTAGAGAGTAATTTCTATCCTTGCCAAGAGGAAAGTATTCACTGAACAATTACAGTACAGCAGTTAACCCCTTGGGTGAAGAGGAATTGTTTGGTAATCTCAGTGTTGTCAGGTGTATGAGGACAAATGAGATTCTGTAAAGAATAGGCCAGACTATTTGGTGTAGCCTATGTGTAGGCAAAGTGAACCGTAACCTGAGGGAAGGATCCTATGTAGTACTGTCTGGCCAGTCAAAGGATCCAATAACTCTAGCGGTAGTATCTCAATGGGTGGCTGGTGCCCTGGCCAACCTACTACCAGAAAGAGGGACATTGAGGCAGTATTGGAGAGGGGAGGACCGCCAATTGGGACTCCATGATCCACCTTGTGGTATCCTTCAAATGCTCAAGCCCTCAGAAGGGTACTATGGCCAATCCTTTGTTGATATCCATGCCATCTTCTACCTCCAGAATGGTGTTGGGCTCTCACATTTCTTCTGCTTCTGCTGAATTAGCTCCTCCGTAGAGTTTGGATCCACCCTCTTTGCGGTAATGGTCCATACTGGGGGAAGCTTCGAGCGGTCGTACCTATCTTGGAAATTGGTCCTTGCGTCAGTTGGTCCTCTTCCTAAGGGCTTAGGTGCCTGTGTCTTCTGAAGTGACATGCATAGTTTAGTGAAGCTTAATAAGGTAGTTCAAGTTGTGGCGGGCTCTTATCTGTTCTTTACTATTCCTGTTTCAAGAAGGGTTTCAAGTCGTTCCCTTTCATCAAGGAATGTTTTAACTCTACTTTTGTTTTAGTGTGATTAAAGTGCAATCCTTTTTCAAGGAAATTTGCAGTGCCACCATTTTCAGTGAAGGTTTCAAGGGATATTTTCAACTGTACCCCCTATAGGGAAGATTGCAAAATTGAATTCTTTTTCAAATAATGTTTTCAAATCTTAAATGTGTTTAAAAACATTTATAGGAAACAGCAACCCCATATAGAAATGAGAAAAGATGATGACAAGGTAGTGTTAATGGTGGCAAGTAGCTGAGTTGGAGAGTACCTACCCAATCATTTGTTTGCAGAGCCACTCTTTTTTTTTTTCTTGCACGTAGATGTGTTAGAGCTGTGCAGTATGTGCCTTTTGGGGAGAGCTTGTGTGTTGCTTCATTTTGTCCTCTGTGTGACTGTTGATTCTTATACCTTTTGTTCTTATTGCAGGGGTCGTGTGTGTTTGAAGGTTCTGCCATGCCAGGAGTGTGCACCTTGGTCTCCTCCACTCTGACAAAGTTAAGAAACATGAGAAGTCCAAGAAGACTCCATAGGTTTTGTAAGGAGGTAACATGCCTCTCTTGGATGTAACCTCTGCTCTTTCTCCTGCTTCTACTACAGGCTTGGATGTTTTTTGTTTTCTTCAGAATACCCTGGTTTTAGAGGGATGTGAGAATCGATAGCCAAGCTTCTCCACACTTGAGATGTGACAGGTTGATTTCTCTTAAAGACAGACAGGTCATTTGCCCCTATCTTTCTTATATGACCAAGTTTATCGTCAGGATGTCTGACAAATCTCTCGAGTTACTGGAGGCTTTTTGGCTATCTCTTGTTCTGTCTTGGGATCCATCAATTCTTGCCTTCTTGGAGGCTATGACTTAGCCATAAGCCTGTCTCATGCTTGTGCTACTACCCGAGTCCTTCCTGTAGTAGTTGATGCCCTTGCTTCTGTTCCTGCTGTTAAAGGGATCCTGGTTTGGCAATGTATGTTCCTTTATGATTTCTCTTTATTCCTCCGCATATACTGTGCAAACTCCGTCTTCGGCAGAGCTGAAATGGCTGTAGAATTTGTTAATAATGACAGGAGGTGTTGCCACCCACCTGTCGAAGGCACTTTACTTTTGTCTTTGTCTGCACTAAGTACGGACATACTGTTGCGACCTAACCAAAAGCCTTGATCTTTTACTTTTCAGAAGTGAGTGCTGGCAGTTGATTATGGATGTAAAGCAAGAGATTCGTACTTCCCAAGGAAAGACTGTCCGTTATAACTTGTTTGTCGCTAAACTGGTTGTAGATCTACAATCTCTGTGCTTCTTGTAGGGGCATGATTGTTTGCAATCATCCTTGCAGGTTGTGGCCTTCTGTGCAGTGGGTAAGCCTTCTCTGTGGTTGGTCTTGGTAATGCCCAAGACAACACCAAGGAAGTCTTTCACCTTTTCCTTTCCCTCAAGTGCGCATGCTACTGTGGTTTCTGTGCATATGCCCCTGGATCAGTCCCCGGGGAGTATGCAGCAGGAGCAAGGAAGTCTCAGGTATGAGTCGGAGGGTTGTATATGAGGTTACAAGATTTATCCTTGCTTTCACATAGGATCGGAAAGATGACATTTCTGGTGGGTGATAAGAGCTACAACAGTTATATTTCATGAGACAATAACGTCTACCTGAGGAGTGTGTCTCCTATTTGGTTTCTAGTTTTGTTGAAGTAAAGAGAAATTTTGTCTCGTAGCATGTTTTATTTTATCTAAATCTACTGACTAAGTAGTTTTTCCATAAACCCATTTTTCTCTAGCTGTCAGAAAGTGATGGTCTGTTAACATAAATCATAGGCAGTGTTGAAAAAACAAGGGGATTAATGGTTTGTGTGTTGTTTTTGCCTGTGAGTTCCAAAATTATCTCTCAGAGGTAGTCAAAGACTTGTAACAGAGTAAAATAAGGTTTGGGTAGAAATAAACTTCCTTTTGTACTGTACTGTACTGTATTACTAAAATCTGCCTTGAAATATGATAGACTGTTCGCATTGAATTAATTTAATTCAAAATTATATAATTTTGAAGTTAATTGTGGTACAGGAGTTGGAAGTATTGTCATTAAATTCCTCATTTTGGTATTAGGCCTCTAAGATTGGTATGACAATGCTAATTTTTGTAGGCTAAAGCCACTTATTTATTCTTGAATATCTTGACATTTTTGCCATTTCTTGAAGGTATAATGTATTATCAATTGTTATATGTGGATTGTATCATGGGTACGATTCTGATTAAGATGCCTGTATTAAGAGTTCAAGTTTGCTGATAAATTTTTTTATGATTTATATAAACTTGTGGTGGATTATATTGCATGATCTATTTATAAAATTAAAACAAAGGATAATTTCATTTTATTCTTTTTATTTTACAGTGGTTCTTATGTTTACATTATCAATTTTAGTCTCATATTTCTCCTTTTTTTCAGGGTCTAAGGAGTCAAAAATGGACCATCCAAAATCTAAAGTAAGTGTTAAAGATGATTTATAATATTCCAGTAGGTTTGTGTGTGGGTAAATCCCTTGAATAAAATAATTACTATACTGTTTAAAAGCTTAAAAATAGTATTTTCAATACAGTATACTGCACTGCAAACAATTATACTGAACATTTATGTGCTAGCTGTAACGTATGCATTTGTCTTATGAAGATATCTCCATTGTTCAGAATTTTTGTGAACATTCTTTAAGAATTGTAATCTATACATGCTTTGGCTTGAACTTTCTTCAGAGATTTAGAGGAGAATATTTAGTATACTGTAAGGTTCATGCCAAGGGATTTTACTCACACTAATATTTGATGCATTATAATTTACTAGAATAATTTGTACTTGATATTTATGAAATGTTGCATGCTGTTATACTGTATTATATTATTTTTAATGTAAAACACCTGTGAGATATATTTGATTATCAAATACACAGTATTCTGTATATACAGGATTCTGTAAACAGTACAGTTTAAGTATTAATTATGATACCTCGCTATTGTACAACCTCCTGCATCTCGGACATGTTTGTAAATACGTACCATGCTATCAGGAAGTATTTACATGGGGAATATGAATACTGCTGCCTGTAGAAGACAGTCTTTTTGATGGTCTGTAATAGAAAATTTTACATTACATGGAAAAATTATATCCATTATTAATTCACTTTTGGACTTCCATTTACTTCGGATTGGGGAGTCTTTTGGCAAATCGTCTTGATAGGTTTGCTGAAGGTAATCGTTTGTTCCCTAGTTTGCAATTTGGTTTTCGTAAAGGCCTTGGAGCGTGTGATGCCCAAAATGTTATAATCTTTCAAATGAATTTCAGGTAATTATTTATAGCAAGGAGATAATTTGGTTGGATTTTAGATATAATTTTGTGATGGAATTCGACTCAAACAGCAGCTCTCGACAACTTGCATGGCTGGTGTCCTGGGTCAGAGGGAGAGGGGTGAAGAGTGACACAGTTATGTCTCGCTTTAGAGAATACTTCCCGTGTGATTTGATCACATTTGACATTTGTCAACATAGAAATAGTGCGAGATATAAGGATAGCTACATCCCTAAGGCAGTGGGTGTCTGTTGGGTTAGAGTAATGCCTCACGTAGGGAATGTCGCTATTGGCTAGGGAGAGCGTGGTGTGATTATGCATGGTAACATTAAAAAAAAACACTAAAATACCCCTTACACAATCAGGAATAAAGGCTAGAATCTCAAAGTCTTCGTTGGTTGGTTGAAGATAGTAGGAGGTGCTTAAATTAAGGGGAGGAGCTCTTTTAGTAAAATATACTCAGATGCAATGTACGACCATTTGTTGTACTATTTGGTAGGATAAGTAAATGATTTTAACTTCCATATGGTTTATAAATAATGTATCTGGTACGTTATACACCATTGTGCCTGGCATGTTTTGACGTTCAGCGTACATCGGCGTCAATGACCTTAGATGTCAGGATGCCAGATAACTCGTAATCAATCAATCAATCAATGTAGTGAAAGGGTTAATACTGTACGCATGTTTTGCAAACAATAATGCACTTTGATGCTTTTAACTTTTTTCTCATCTTCCACATATTATTTGTTCCCTCACATAATAAAGTGTAATTATTTATAGTATGGAGATAATTTGGTGTTAGTTCAGATATCATTTTATGATGGGATTCGACTGCAACAGCAGCTCTCGACAACTTTCGTGGCTGGTGTCTTGGGTGTTGTTATGGGTGGGAGGCAGAAGGGGGGGAGCAACACAGCTACATCTCGCTTTAGAGAATACCTGTTTGGTTTGATCATGTATGCCAACATAGAAATACAGTAATAGGGGAGTATGACGTTGGCGAAGCTTAAACGGCTGTCAGACTTCTAACAAGGTAGATGTAGTTGGTCACCTGGTGACTGGGAAGCCCCGCCCACCTTTTAGTTGAACCAATCTTCACTTTGAATTTGGCCTCTGTGGAGTATAAACATACTTTTGACGCCCTCATCTTACTATTTTAAACTTTTGCTTTTCTTTTAGTTTGAATACTTGGTCTTGCAGTTGTGTCCGGGAAATATTACGATTCGATTGCAGTGTTTCCTGGTAACTGTAATTTTGCTAGTTTCTATACTATCTGCCACTTTCAATATACTTTTATATGTCTGTTGCTGTCTTTATCCCTCAAGGAAGGTTTCCTTGGACATTGCTGATGCTCTTTCAGTAGATCGTTGCAAAACCTAAGGAAAGGAACACGATCCTTCTTCCTTTTCGTGTGCAACATTCTAGTTTACATGCGGTATCTAAACGCTCTGTCACAGCCGAAGCAATCTTGGTGTGACCAGTCATTGGGGGTTCAATCTTCACCTCTTTGCCAGGCGAGTGATGAAAACACCAATGACCGATCTCTCCCCATGTAGGTGTGGGAGTGACTGCATGTACTGGGAATGTACAGTATTGTCCAACCAAACACAAGAAAAGCTATGAACAATCTCTTCCCACTTACACGACATCCACCAATCCCTCTGCATGGTTTCGTGGGAGTTCTGTACAGTAGTACCATACCAAAACTTAACTCCAGAATGGGTTGTAGTACTAGGTATGGGAGCTTAGGCTCCTGCTATTTCCACTAGGCCTCTTGCAAAATTGAGCATGATCACTATAGGACAGGACATTGGCGGTCACCACCGTCGCTCTCCTGCTTCGAGACTTTCCCAAGACACTTTGGTAATTCCAATGCCACTTTCAGCGATGTCGTTGATGATAAGGGGATCCAACATGCTAGAAGTCATACAAGACTGGTCTCTTGGCTTCTGCAGTTGAATGTTCCTGATGGAGAAGTCAACTGGAGGTTGGAGATTGGTTATCAACCTCTCCTCTAAACGGAGTTTATTCTACAAACTCTGTTCAGGATGGAGACGGCAAGCACAGTCAGTGCAGCCATCTAGAAAGGGGACTTCTTACTTTCTGTCGATCTAGAGGATGCATATTTTTAAGATACCCATCCATGAATCGTGAAGAAAGTAAGTCTGCTTCATCCTTGAAGTATTGTTGTATCAGTTGAAAGGCCTGTGCTTCGGAGTACCCACTTCTCTGCAAGTATTTACTAGGGTGTTCATGTTAATCACTGATTGGGCCCATTTGAACAAGGTTTGTATTCTGAGGTATCTCGAAGATTGGCTGATCCTGTCATCTTCAATAAGACAGTTGCTCCAGGATCAAGACAAAATCCTAGCATTTCACAACAATCTTAGAATTGTTACCAATTGGAAGAAGTCTTGTTGTGAGCCCAAGAGAAGGACGGAATACTGTACCTGAGAGAGTTAATAGGCACAAGATGTTCATATCAACAGATTCAGAGAGGTTAGCGATCTTTTCTTTCAGTGCAAGGTTTACTCTAGACTCCCCAACCCCCAGAGGTGCTGCTGTTCACATACTCATCCTCTGGACGGTGGTCTGAAGAAGAAAAGTGCCTGCACATCCACTTATTGGAAGTGCAAACTGCACTTCTAGCTCTGTAAGCTTTCCAACAGAGTTTGATAGGGCACTTGGTAGCATTGATGAGCAACAACATCTCGTGAGAATTATGTGAGACAGGACACTAACTTAGGCTTTTGACAATGCATTGGAGATGTAAGATACATTCCAGGTGAAAGAAATGTATTTGAAGATATGCTCAGCTGCTGGTAACAGGTAGTAGGGGAATAGGGGGCCCTTCTACCAGCTGTAGCGGAAAAACTTCTTGCCTTTGGTGCTCCCCAATGATTGATTGGTTTGCAAAACCGGAATAAGAAGCTTCCAAGGAATTATTCTCCAATTCCAGACGAGGCAGCGGCAATGGCAATGTAGGATGCCCTCCAACATCCTTGGAGCAACCTGGATGCTTATGTCTTTCTGCCTGATTCGTCGAGTCATCCCCTGTGTTGGAGATTTCAAATATTAGGGTGAGCTTGGTGTCTTCTAAGTGGCCACTACCCGAATGGTTCACCTACCTGCTGATGTTCCTTGTAGTGGTACTGAGAAAACTACCCCGAGAGCCCAACCTTCTCTGTCAACCCCATTGGTAGAGATTCCACAGCTCTGTGGCGTGTCTGTCGCTGCACACGTGGAGGTTATCCAGCATCTCCGAGCAAGAGGCTTTTCGCAAGGCACTGCAATGGAGATGTTTGAATACCTGCGCAGATCCTCTGCAGCAGTCAAGCAGAGAAAATAGTCCATCTTCTGCAATTGGTTTTGTACACAGGCTATTTCTCTTGTTGGAGCCACTCTGCAAATAATGACTGATTTCCTCGTCTTTCTTTGCTAGGAGAAGCACCTTTCAGTCGCCGCAGTGAACAGCTATCGCTTGGCCCTGAGCCAGGGTCTCGGACTGAAGGGCTTGGACATGTCCCCGATATGGTAACTATCCATAATTATGAGGATTTTTTAGCAGTCTTGTCCTCCGAAGGAACTTCTACCGTCTTCAAGGAGGCTTCAGACCATGATCTGACTGGAGGTTGTACTCCTGATGGCACAGACCTTGATCTGACTCAAGGTTGTATTTCTGTTTGGCTCATCAAAGGGAGTGAGTGAGTTGCACAGAATTTTGTATGCTGTTGGTCATGCCGATTGTTGGAAGGTCTTTCATTTGTTCCGCAGTTCATAACAAAAATTCAGAATCCAAGGATCCACGATCGAGATCACCTACATCTCTTCTCTTAAAGACGTGAAAAGCGATCGAAACAACTTGCTTCTTTGTCCTGTGAGAGCATTGCAACGCTACCTCAGGAGAACTCGGGACTTCCAACCTGAGCATTAGAGACTTTCTAAGCTCTGGGAGGGTAAAGAAACTGATTTCCAGTGATACTTTAACTGCTGGCATCTTGAAACCATCAAGTGCTCCTAATCCCCAGACGTGCAAATTAGCCGACCTTTGAGTTATGACTTTTAACCAAAGTTCAGTATACTAAGCTAATTTTGGTCGTAGGGACTTCCTCCCTACTCGAGATAAGTCTCCTATTAAAGGTTGATGATTTGTATTGTGTAGAAACAAATCACACCCTAATTTAACAGTCACACTTTACTTCAATAAAAGAGAATTGGTTCTGGAATTCCTTCTTACATTTTCGACTTGGCTTTCACAGACATTTTAAGTCTTTCGGGCATATCCTCATACATTTCTTCTTTCACCTATTTCGTGACACTATTCTTTTTTGATTCTACAATCATATCTTTTATTTACTACTAATTACTTATCTACAATCATTTGTTATATTTACTACTACTTACATATATGAATTGACCACTTTCATTCTTCTACTCATCACTTTTACCTAATTATACCATGCAGTCTCTCCTACATGGAGAGAAACACTAAGAGTCAAAGTGGTGGTTGCCTTACCTGTCAGGTGGGTGAGTGCTTCCCGACCACCAGATGAACAACTATGTCTACCTTGTTAAGATTCTAATGGCCATTTGAGCTTTGCTGCCATTATACTCCCCTATTAAAGGTTGCAGGCTTGTATAGTTGGGGAAAATACAAATTTACATTTATATAAAATAAAACAATGGAGTTGCTAAGGGGTGACATCGGTGATTCACAGTCCGTGAGGCCCGAATTCAAACCGGGTTCATGGCTTAAGAGTTTGTTTATTAGTAATCATTGTCTGGTCGCCCTCTAGCTTTAGTTTTGATGAAGAGGGCTAAGCTCTCATCATATAGTCCTCACTGGTCTATTTTCCCTGTTGGAGCCCTTGAGCTTATAATAGCATCCTGCTTTTTCAGCTAGGGAAAATAATAATGAGAGCAGTGCAGTGACCTACCGTTTACTTCTGACAATCAGAGTTGGCTGTTAAACTCCTAATTGAAATATTCCAGTACCCTTCACGTGAATGGTATTGTCTGAAACATTAAAGAAAAGCCATATTCTCATGAATGTACAGTATTTGATTGTTACATGTATTCACCATGCATTTTTCACTTTACACTAACTTCTTCTTCTTCTTCTTTGTCTGCATCCCCTCCCACTTCTTCTTCTTCTTCTTCTTTGTCTGCATCCCCTCCCACTTTTATGTGGGTCAATGTTTCTGGCCAGCGTTCTCCATCTACCTCTGTCCCACACTTATCACCGGTTAATCCCTTTGATCGAAGGTCATCCTTAATACAGTCCATCCACCTTCGCTTTGGTCTCCTCTCCTTCTCTTTCCCTGTACCTCCATTTCCACTTTACACTAACATAGAACTTTATTTTATTTATAATTGAACACTGAGAAACATCTTTTAAGATTGATTCTTTATCATATGTTATACATTATCATTCCATTTAATGTGGATAGATACTGTCCATAACATAAAAATCTTACCAAAAAGTTTTATGGAAATCCTTCATAAAGAAGATATTGCGTGCAGAAGATAAAACTTAATGTTTAGCATCTCTTTGAATATTTCAACCTAAGTGGTACATATCCTGATGATTATTGCGGAATATACTATAGGTAATTGAAGATTAAAAATCCTAATAATTCAGTACACTATTTCTGTATTATTGAATGTAGTCTGAGAAAATTAGGAAGCATGACAAAGTACAGTACTGTAATGTTGTTTTCTTTACAATTGAAACTTCAAACTATTTTTCACGTGTGTACAGTACATTACATCGTATAAAAGTCAAGTAATTCGCATCACTGACTACAAGCATAGGAATTATAGGAAATAGAAAAATCTCACTCTGCAAAAAAATGTAATGTATGCCTGGCTTAGATAGATTAAGACATTAACAAGCTGATGAATCAGTTTTGATTTTGATATTCATTGCCAAAATTTAGCAATTAATAATGAAAGGCAATTTGCAATTGTATTAATGGATGAGAGAGGGACCGTGAAGGGAGGCAAAATTAACGTCAAGTGTTGTATCACCAATTTCCGTGGTCCTGTGTTCTCTTGGAGCATTATCACTGAGTAGGAGAAACCTGTTGAGGTTTTCATTCACGGGACATTATGTTTAATGACTGGCTAAGCATAACCTTTTGTGAAGCTGTGAAATTTCAAGCTTACCACTATGTTTGTTCCTGATGACTTCAACTTTAAATCTCCTGCAGCTTAGGAAGCAATGCAATGGTAATAGAGTCTTTGGCAGCCATGGAAATAAATGCATTTGTCTGTCTTTGATGATGAATCATGTTGGACATCTTTGATTAGAGTTCTATCTTTTCTATGTTCACGATTTACTTGATGCTGTAACCACCATCATGAATTTGCTACTTCATCGTTAACACTTTTACCCTGTCTGAATTGTGTTAAAAAGCACTTATTGCCTCTTGATGATGTTGAAAAGCCTACAGCTCATTTCTTGAGCTTTAACTGTGGTTTTCACCAGTCTGATCCTCCACCAGGTGGCTTGAAATTGGCTAACAATTATAAAATATTCCTTTTTCAATATTAAACTTACCCGATAATCATGTAGCTGTCAACTCCGTTGCCCGACAGAATTCTATGGAGGGATACGCCAGCTATCACAATACTAGAAGGGGGTGTACTTACCAGCGCCACCTGTGGCCAGGTACTCAAGTACTTCTTGTTGACACCTCCTCAATTATTCCTCTGTCGTGCTTCCGGCAAGACGTTCTGGGATACGCTTATGTTCTTGGAGTATTTTCACGACTTTGGTGAAGTATTTCTCTTTGATTTCGGCTGTCGCTTTACTGGAAACTTCTATATTAGCTTAGTTAGCTTTTGGAATTAATTTGATTAATTATGGTGTCGAAGAGAGTATGAACTCTCTTTCACCTTTCAATGGCCGACCCTTCCCTTAGACGGAAGTGTTGGTGTCTAAGAGAGTATAGACTCTCTTTCTTATTTTGTAACAAAAGTTATAGATTTATTTTATATCTCTCCGCCTCTTATAGGCCTCTTCGATTAACTTCCTTTTATTATAAACTTATTAAAATTAATTTTTATATTTGTTTATATTCGACCTTCCTAATAGTAGGCGGTCTTTTCTTGGTACCGAAGTTAATTAACATTGAGCCCGTCATTTCGGTTTTACCTGTTAACATATTATGCTATTTTAATGTCTTTGAAAGAATTTCTTTGATAGTCTAGTACTGTTTTCAAAGTTGAACTAACGTTTTGTTTTGTCTCTGCAGTTGTTGACGTTCAGAACGTTCAATTTGCACTCTATCGTTACGATAGAGAAAGAGTTTTCACGGTTTCACGTTGCAGTAAGAGTAACCGTGTCTAGCGTTTTGTTCATTCTTTCTTAACTTAATGGTTTTGATCCTAATAAAAGAACTTTTCATTTTGGGAAATATTTTAGTTTTTTTCCTTTAACAATAATATGTTTTAACGATATATATGATTGGGCTCTTCTCTCAGGTTCTAAGTCAAGAGAGAGAGAGAGAGATAGAGACGGAGGGAGAAAGAGGAGAATAAACGTTTCATTCAAGCCTGCCAGGCGTACGAATAACGTTGTTATCGTTTTTTTTCTCTTCTCCCTAGTCTCTTTAGGGGAAGAAGGTAAACGTTTCTAGAGTGATCTAGTGTTTAGTCTCTTTCCAGCCACTGAATTATTTATCTTTCATTAGATTTTTCTGTTACATTGTAATTCTGTTTTCGCAATTACTAACTTTTGAGAAAGGATAGAATTGCGTGTTTCAGGTACAAACCACTTAAAGTTTCGAGTTCAGTGAAATAAGTGCAAACAGAAAATCAAAGTGATAAGTGATTAGCGCAAAGTTCAGTGTTGTGCGTGAGGGTACTTCTGTGCGCGCCAGTCGTCCTCCCAGTCCGGGACCTCTTGCAAGCTCCCAAGCCCAGGGGAGAAGCAATGTCGAAGGGCAGAAGGGTTCAGCAGGCCTTGATCGGCGCACAGAAGTATCCTCGGTGGTTGTGGGCGTGTCTTACCGAGACCGTCACTCCCACCCGCAGACGATTGAGCCCTTATTTTGCTCGTCTGCAGAAGAAATTTAGGGGAGAAAACGCTGGTCTCAGGTCTCAAGACCTCTTAAACGTAAAGTCCAGACCTATGCCAGACGTACGAAGTTAGAGTTCAACAACCCGGATGCAGTCATTGGGTTAGCTCTGACTCTCCTCAGTCATCAGTTGAATGCACTCCGCCTAAGAGGAGTAAGGTTCTGCCACAACAGAGCTCGACTGTTAAGGCTTTACCTCAGCCTACTGTAGTTTCTGCCGACCCCAAGTGGACTCTACTACAGTCCATGCAAGCACAGCTTTCGGACTTGATGCGTGAGTGTCGGGCTGAGAGTGTTGCGCCTCCGCCTCCGCCTACACTCCCTCCGCCTGCGCTCGCTCCGCCTGATCGCAGTTCCACCTGCCAGGCGTACGATGTTGAGCCACGTTCTGAGTTTGCTGTTCCCAGTGGTGTTCAGCCTCCGCCTTCCTTAAGGCAACTTTTACAATGGGATCAGGAGGATTATACCTCTCTTCCTCCGCCTCCACTTGCTGCTCCACCAGTGATGCAACACTCGGTTGAGGTACAACAACCTCTCCCGTCCATGAGTCAGTCTCCTCAGCTCTCGCTGCAGCGAGCTCAACCCTCCTCAAGGCAAGCACCTCAACACCTTAGCCTTGCGCCTCAGGAGCCTCAACTTGCGAGATTTTTACTGCGTTCTGCGCAGCCACTACCTTTTCGCTCTCAGCTCACACCGCAGGAACCTCAACTCGTTCCTCAGGAACTTGCTACTGCGCATCCGCCAACCACTCAGCAAGCGCAACCCTTGAGTTCAGCCACTCATGCCAGGAGTCAGCCTCCTCCACCCATGAGCCTACCTTCTGCTGATCAGCCTTTGCAGACTGAGCCTCAGGTGTTCCCTCAACAGAGTCTTGAAGAGGAAACCACAACTATTGTTGTTCCAGCTCGTTCTGACTCTGCTGTTCAGCATACCTCTCCTCCATTTTCAAACCTATGATAATGGAGGTTATTTGTATTACTTATAAAATATATTTGTATTCCTGGCAATATATTTTTAACAATATCGCAAAATATGGCAAAAATATGAATCATGAGTTATGAATGTAAGGTATATATTATGTTGATATTAAAACCCCATGCAAGCATGCATAAAGCACTCTAGCACTGGTCATGGAATTTCTGAGAAATGTTAAACGCCATGCACACGCTCTGCTTACCTTACATGCTCTGCTCACAGCATGCTCTGCATACTACATGCTCTGCATACAGCATGCTCTGCATTCAGCATGCTCTGCATACAACATGCTCTACATACAGCATGCTCTGCATACAGCATGCTCTGCATACAACATGCTCTGCACACAGCATGCTCTGCATTCAGCATGCTCTGCATACAACATGCTCTGCATACAGCATGCTCTGCATTCAGCATGCTCTGCATACAACATGCTCTACATACAGCATGCTCTGCATACAGCATACTCTGCATACTACATGCTCTGCATACCTTACCGCATGCTTCTCAGTCACACATCTTTGGTTGTTGCCAACTCACTAGACTGTCAAGCAGTTTCATAACGTTGCCTTCTAGTCTGCTGCTTTTGCACCAGTGAACCCTCACTGAGAGAACTTAGCTTTTCTAGGATATGGTCCCTGTAGATGAGAAAGTTCTTTTCTCCCTCCTTCTGATATTCCCTTGAGGACTCTGTCATTTGGAGGGAGCCTTTAGCTGCATAGCCTCCTATGGACTTTTATTTAAGCATAACATGCTTCCAGGGAAGGTAATGGTTCCACTTCAGTCGCTAATCCCGTCTGTTACCACACCTGCTCCCATAGTCCTTGAGCTGTGTTACAAGACATGCAGTCCAAGCTTAGTCCTTGTTAGAGGATTTTTTGTTTACGGAGTCAATGTGTCACGGGGAAGACGTTCAACAACCAACAGAAGTGACTTGTTGTGACGCAGTGCGGCAACCTCAGCAACCCGATAAGGAGTTTGTCTGTACGACCCAGACAGTCTAGACAGATTCGGGTTGTCACTGTACTTCCTCGCTTGCCCATGATTGACAGTTCACAGACTGTGCAGCAGTACCATGATCTTGTGTCCGGCTCCGTCAGACGACTGGCTTTTAAGAGCTCCCACAAGTCGTCGCTGTCTGGAGATTTTCAAATGGACTATGGATCTGACCAAGGAACTGGGCCTCCTGGTCAATTTTGAGGAGTCTCAGCTCGTCCCATCCCAGACCTTTGTCTCCTTGGGTATGGATCTTCAGAGTCGAGCTTTTCGGACTTTTCCGTCGGCTCCAAGGATCTTCCAAGCCCTAGAATGCATCCAGAGCATGCTGAGAAGGAACCGATGCTCAGTCAGGTAGTGGATGAGTCTAACAGGGACACTTTCATCGCTGGCCCTGTTCATCGTGTTAGGGAGACTCCACCTCCCCCCCCTTCAGTATCATCTAGCTGCTCACTGGATAAAGGACATGACGCTAGAGACGGTCTCAGTCCTGTTTCCGAAGAGAGGAGGTCTTCTCTCGCGTGGTGTAAGAACAGCTTTCTTCTCAAGGAAGCCTACCTTTGGCTGTTCAGAAACACAACCGCCGTCTCCTCTCGGACGCATCAGACACGGGCTGGGGTGCGACTTTGGACGGACAAGAATGCTCGGGAACTTGGAATCAGGAGCAAAGGACACTTCACATCAATTGCAAGGAGTTGTTGGCGGTTATTCTGGCCTTGATAAACTTCAAGTCCCTCCAGCTTAACAAAGTGGTGGAGGTGGACTCTGACAACACCACAGCCCTGGCTTATATCTTCAAGCAGGGAGGGACTCTTTCGTGGAAGTTGTTCTAGATCGCAAGGGACCTACTCATCTGGTCTAAAGATCGAAAGCTAACTGGTAACGAGGTTCATTCAGGGCGGTATGAATGTCATGGCAGATCACCTCAGACGGAAGGGTCAGGTCATCCCCACAGAGTGGACCCTTCTCAAGAATGTTTGCAGCAGACTTTGGGCCCTGTGGGGTCAGCCAACCATAGATCTGTTCACTACCTCGATAACCTAGAGACTCCTGTTGTTTTGTTCTCCGATTCCAGACCCAGCAGCAGTTCACGTGGATGCTTTTCTGCTGGATTGGTTCCATCTCGACCTGTATGCATTCCCGCCGTTCAAGATTGTCAACAGGGTACTTCAGAAGTTCTCCTCTCACAAAGGGACACGGCTGACGTTGGTTGGCTCCGCTCTGGCCCGCGAGAGAATGGTTCTTAGAGGTACTGCAATGGCTGGTCGACATTCCCAGGACTCTTCCTCTAGGAGTGAACCTTCTAAGTCTACCTCACGTAAAGAAGGTACACCAATCCTCCACGCTCTTCGTCTGACTGCCTTCAGACTTTCGAAAGACTCTCAAGAGCTAGGGGCTTTTCGAAGGAAGCAGCCAGAGCGATTGCCAAAGCAAGGAGAACATCCTCTCTCAGTATCTATCAGTCTATAGGGGAAGTCTTCCGTAGCTGGTACAAGACCAATGCAGTTTCCTCAACCAGTACCACTGTAACCCAGATTGCTGACTTCCTGTTATATCTAAGGAAAGTAAGATCCCTTTCAGCTCCTACGATCAAGGGTTACAGAAGTATGTTGGCAGCGGTTTTCCGCCACAGAGGCTTGGATCTTTCCACCAACAAAGATCTACAGGACCTCCCTAGGTCTTTTGAGACCTCAAAGGAACGTCGGTTGTCCACTCCAGGCTGGAATCTAGACGTGGTCCTAAGGTTCCTTATGTCATCAAGATTTGAACCTCTCCAATCAGCCTCTTTTTAGGACCTCACATTAAAAACTCTTTTCCTCGTGTGCTTGACAACAGCTAAAAGAGTAAGTGAGATCCACGCCTTCAGCAGGATCATTGTTTTCACATCTGAAACGGCTACATGTTCCTTGCAGCTCGGTTTTTGCTAAACGAGCTTCCTTCACGTCCTTGGCCTAAGTCGTTCGAGATCCCAAGCCTGTCCAACTTGGTGGGGAATGGTCTGAAGAGAGTACTTTGCCCAGTTAGAGCTCTTAGGTACTATCTAAAAAGGTCTTAACCTTTACAAGGACAATCAGAAGCCTTATAGTGTACTATCAAGAAACCTTCTTTTCCAAGTTCTAAGAACTCAGTTTCTTACTATTCAGGCTTCTGATTAGAGAAACACATTCTCATCTGAAGGAAGAAGACCTTGCTTTGCTGAAGGTAAGGACACATGAAGTGGGAGCTGTGGCTACTTCAGTGGCCTTCAAACAGAGCCATTCTCTGCAGAGTGTTATGGATGCAACCTATTGGAGAAGCAAGTCAGTGTTCGCATCATTCTATCTCAAAGATGTCCAGTCTCTTTACGAGTACTGCTACACCCTGGGACCATTCGTAGCAACGAATGCAGTAGTAGGCGAGGGCTCAGCCACTACATTCCCATAATCCCATAACCTTTTAACCTTTCTCTTGAATACTTTTTATGGGTTGTACGGTCGGCTAAGAAGCCTTCCACATCCTTGTTGATTTGGCGGGTGGTCAATTCTTTCTTGAGAAGCGCCGAGGTTAAAGGTTGTGATGAGGTCCTTTAGTATGGGTTGCAGCCCTGTATACTTTAGCACCTTTGAGTTGATTCAGCCTCCCAAGAGGAACGCTGCGCTCAGTAAGGAAGACGATCTTATTAAAGGCAGAGTAACGGTTCAAGTCGACTTCCTTACCAGGTACTTATTATTTCATTGTTATTGTGGATAACTGATTATATGAAATACGGGATACTTAGCTATCCTTTAATCTTGTACACTGGTTTTCACCCACCCCCCTGGGTGTGAATCAGCTACATGATTATCGGGTAAGTTTAATATTGAAAAATGTTATTTTTATTAGTAAAATAAATTTTTGAATATACTTACCCGATAATCATGATTTAATCGACCCTCCCTTCCTCCCCATAGAGAACCAGTGGACCGAGGAATAATTGAGGAGGTGTCAACAAGAAGTACTTGAGTACCTGGCCACAGGTGGCGCTGGTAAGTACACCCCCTTCTAGTATTGTGATAGCTGGCGTATCCCTCCATAGAATTCTGTCGGGCAACGGAGTTGACAGCTACATGATTATCGGGTAAGTATATTCAAAAATTTATTTTACTAATAAAAATAACATTTTAATCACAATCGAGATAGATTGCCCTGTTTTTAGTTCATATCCTGAACCCAGGTTATTTGGAGCTTCACCTCCTCCATGACGGGCCCCTGTGTCATCGTTATCCTTTTTTGACAGCTAAAGACGAGATATTCAGATCTGTGGGAACGACAGCATCCTCATGAATACCTGCTCACACTGGTCGTTGGGCGAGTCGAAGTGTCTTGGCAGTGCAATTGGCTCCTTGTCCTTTCTTTTGCTACATTTTATCTAGAGCCAAGTTCTTTCTCACCGTCAGAGGTTCATGATCTTCACTGCACACATTCTTGCATCATATTTGGAAGACTTCTTCAAGAGATACACAACACTTTTATTATTGGTTTGCAATCACATTACATACAGGGTGGTCCAAAAGTAGGTGGACAGTAAGTGATTACTTTTATTTTGAGATTACATACACATACAATTATATTTACTAACACAATTATTGCATTGACAATTAAATTTTATTGTGATCAATAATACAAAAGACCTTAAATTTTATTGTGAACCAAAATACAAAAGCCCTTAAATTTTATCAATGCAGGTGCTTAAACTGTTTTCCATCACAATTTACACAGCTTATTTTTCAAATCACCGACACTTCTTGGTTCTCGACTTATATTTATAATGAACACACTTGTAATAATGTAACTGAGGCTTAAACCTATTCCACATAGTCCACCTACTTTTGGACCTCTTGTATTTTCGTTTCACATTTCACAATGCTGCTGTTCAGAATTCACTTGAAGATTCACAAGTCTCAATCATCCATTGTTGTCATGATAATGTTCAGTGCTTTACTGAAAGAAATTGAAGTATGGCAGAGCCCATATCTTTGCTATGCTTGTCTCTGGAGAAGAGGCTCTTTGGCTATGACAAGCAGCTTTTCTAGGAGGACACTCCTAAAGTATACCATTCTTCTCTAGTCTTGGGTAATGCCATAGCCTCTGTAACATGGTCATACACTGACCTTGGGTTAGAGTTCTCTTCTGTGAGGGTACACTCAGGCACATTATTCTATGTTTCCTTATTACCTTTCCTCACTGAACAATTTTCCTTGTTGGACCCTTTTGGGTTTATAGCATCCTGGTTTTCCAACTAGAGTTGTAGTTTACCAAGTGATAATAATAATACTAATAATAATAATGATGCTATATTTGGCGTTGTGTGACTGGTGTCATTTCTCTGTTTAATGCACAAAGGTCACATAAACGATATTGCGTGAAGCAAGTCATCATTTCTCGCAATAGAGCAACACAGATGTCTTGTAATCAAGTAGTTTCCAAATGTGATCGGGGAGATAATCAAACGAAATTTCTTATTGTATTGGATTGATTTTTAATATTTTTATGGAGCTACAATTACTGGAGCAAAAAGTAATTGAGTATACTATCAAATCAAGGTAACTTATAAATGGCATTTATACTACTGCCCATAGTATCGACTGTGATGTCCTTTATTGCAGGTACTTATGCAATGTCTTTATCAGTATACTGTACTGTATTTAGTCAAAGTACCTGAAGATATTTTTTTAAACTTTCGTCACTTTTTATTAACATAAAAACCTGGGCTTTTGGTTTTCTTCAACTGGTTCAAGATATTTATACAAGTTCATAGATACATTGTTAAAATTTGGCTCTTAACCCTTTTACCCCCAAAGGACGTACTGGTACGTTTCACAAAACTCATCCCTTTACCCCCGTGGACGTACCGGTACGTCTTTGCAAAAAACTGCAATTTACATTTTTTTTTTTGCATATTTTAGATAATTTTTTGAGAAACTTCAGGCATATTCCAAGAGAATGAGACCAACCTGACCTCTCTATGACGAGAATTAAGGCTATTAGAGCAATTTTAGGAAAATATACTGCAAAATGTGCTTGAAAAAAAACCTTTGGGGGTTAATGGTTGGAACGTTCCAAATAGCCTGGGAGTAAAAGGGTTAATATTTGCATTTTCTTTATCATACTTTGTATGGCAAGTAAGTACAAGCTTTGTGAATGATGCAAATTTTTATTGTACTAGAGTGGAAGGAAACAGTTATTTCAATAATAGATGCGTATCCAAGCTATCTTGCTCAGTACTAGCCTTTATGCATGGTGGTTGGAATGATACAAATCTTTGTCAGGGAAGCAGGATGTTGGGTGCAAGTTATTCCACCCTATCATGCTTGCACTCTTGCATTTCCTAGGTGTCAAGGTTCTTCCTTTCCATTTTTTTTCAGCCCTTTTGTAGGTCTTCCTGTCCTCCTACCACTACTGTATTATGTGCTCTTCTCACTAACTAATTGTCAGCCATTTTATCTTTGTGGACTAAACCACCTCAAAAGAATTTGATCTCCACTTTTACCTATGGTAACTTTTGACCATTGCATCTGATTCTACAATCATTTGTTTATTTACTACTGATTACATATATTAATTAACTTCTTTTATTCTTCCACCATCTATATTACCATCAATATCCCCATTTTCGTGGTTTCCCTTTACCCTTATTACTTTATTGCTCACATTTACTCTCAATTTTCTTCCCATGCAAAAAAAAAATTTAACTTTTACCAATATTTGCAGTTTCTCTTTACTGTCCTTATTTGGTACAGTTTAATTTGCTAATATCAAACGTTCCATTATCCATGTATAATTTCTTTCCTTATCACACATTGCTCCTTACATAAAAATGTTGAACATACCGTTGTCTCAGACCCGGTTTCAAACCAAACCAGTCATTCTCCTGCTTACATATTTGCATCAAACAGATTTACAACCTATCATCTATACCATACTTCCTGGTCAAATTCCAAATTACTTTTATCGATTCTATCGTAAGTTTTTTTTCTAGGTTCATGTAACACATAAACACCTAAAACCAGTCCTTCTTAACAGATGACTTTTGTTGCCACTTCCTTTTTTGTACCTTGCTGTCCAACCTCTTGAACTTTTACTCCATAGTTCAATTGCTGTATTTCCCCCCTTAGTTGCACTTCAGTGCTGAATGGCCTCTCAAGCCCAATTGCTGGGTGACATCGGCCAAAATCTATAAGCCATCCTAATGGATGACAGCATTTGGTATTCACAGTAGTTGATGAATGTATTATGTTTAGTTTTCAAGCATGATACTGCTGCTTCCATTTTCTATTGGCATTGGCATGGCTTGCTAGACCAGTTTTGGACTTACATACCTTGCCACGTGTTGGGCACGGTGGATGAGTTGTTGGTATACTATTTCTTGACTTATTCAAAACATTTACGATGTATAGTTGATACAGTATTTCATGTGGTGTCGCTGTTGCCTTTTTAGGGTGAGATGGGCTGTGCAATCCCGCACCAGGGGAGTGCTTCTGCTGTTAGTACTCTTTCTCCAGACCATTTGGTCTCTAGCAAGGGCTTTCAGATGTATGAGTGACACACACGCACGCACTTATTTCTTGACAATGTGAAGTTAATTAATATGGTCTTGGTCTCCATTGAAATTTAGATAATTTTTTTTTTTCTTATTTGAAATCATGATTTATGTGATTCTGCATTCTTTTATCAGTGATTGTTGTTATCATTGATGATCTAAAGCTGCAACAAATATTTAAAGCTCAAGATTTTATTCAGGGTAAATTCACAAAAAAGAAAAAGATGTAGCTGAGCTAACTCTGGATTAGCCTTATCAAGAGATAGAATCGTTATGATTTATTGGGAAGGTATTATTATTATTTTTATTACCAACCAAGCTACAACCCTAGTTGGAAAAGCAAGATGCTACAAGCCCAAGGGCTCCAACAGGGAAAAATATTCCAGTGAGGAAAGGAAATAAGGAAATAGATAAATGATGAGAATAAATTAACAATATATCATTCTAAAAACAGTAACAGCGTCAAAACAGATATGTCCTATATAAACTATAACAACGTCAAAAACAGAAATGTCATATACTGTATAAGGTAAGGGCATTGATGAAAAGCCAAAATAACTAAATTTATTTGGCTAATTAAGACAGTAACATCCTTAGGAATTACTTTGGGGGGTTTATTACTTGCCAATGTTTTTTTAAAGAATTCAAATTTTTATTCAAATAATAAGTGGCCCAGTAAAGCTTTTAATTTTTTTTCACTGTCCAATTCAGCTGCTCTTACTGTTTAGCCATTTAGTTGTACCTCCCTTCTTGCATTCTTTATTCAATCTTGATAACCTACCTCTTTTAACTTGTACTGTTGTGGTCTATTGGAAGCGTCCCTGCCTTGCAATATGCTGGACTGGGGTTGGAGTCCAGCTAAAGCTCAATAATTGCTTTTAGTTTTTGTAGCCTCACCATTCATGTGAGCTAAGGAGGGGGCCTATTATTCAACAACTTTTCTTCATCCAAGGGGTCAACTGTAATTGTTCAGTAGCTACTTTCCTCTTGGTAAGGGTAGAAGAGACTCTTTAGCTATGGTAAGCAGCTCTTCTAGGAGAAGGATATCCAAAATCAAACCATTGTTCTCTAGTCTTTGGTAGTGACATAGCCTCTGTACCATGGTCTTCCACTGTCTCTTGGGTTAGAGTTCTCTTGCTTGAGGGTACACTCGGGCACACTATTCTATCTGATATCTCTTCCTCTTGTTTTGTTAATGTTTTTATAGTTTATATAGGACATATTTATTTTAATGTTGTTACTATACTTAAAATATTTTATTTTTCCTTATTTCCTTTCCTCACTGGGCTATTTTTCCCTGTTGGGGCCCCTGGGCTTATAGCATCCTGCTTTTCCAACTAGGGTTGTAGCCTAGCTAGTAATAATAATAATAATAATGGTATAGGGGATCTTAAAGGTTTACCTTCTGAGTTAGCAGCTTGGGTGCTGATCATATGTAAATATAGTACTGTATGGTCAGTGTCTAGGGAATCGTCACTGTCCCCTGCATCTGTCATTCATAAGCGACCTTTAAACTGTCTCCCCCTTTGCAACCAAGTGCTGTAGGACATGCTGTGCCTTGGGGAACAAATTCTTTTTACATGGTGCCACTTTTTGCCCCCATGGATTTTAATTCTTAAGATTGCCGTGTTAAATGGTAGTCGGTAGTTCATAAATATACTGCTATTTAAAGATTTTTTTATTTGATTTGGTATGAGGGTTGGTGTCTTCATAGTAAAAGGAAAAGTCAACACAGGCCCAACGTACTCGTCCTGGATATCCAGTTCTGGCGTCCCGAACTGCTGGTCTGTTGAGGATCGCATCCTGGGTCATTCCGATGGTCCAGACGGCCGTGCTCTTAGAGTCGCCCGTCGCCAGGGAGTGCCAGAATGTCCAAGCCCATAGCCAGGAGATCCACCATGTAAACATGACCTGGAAGTAGGGAGGAGGAGTCTTGTTATTTCCAGGTTCAGTATGGAACGTAGGGAGAGATTAGAATTGTTATTTTCTTTGAGGAGACTTGTTATAGCCGTCACTTTTAACGGGTACAATAGTAATATAAATTGATGCATTCTTTTGGTCAGAAAGCTCTGATATTATTTACACTTGCAACTATTTCTCAAAACAGATTAATTAAGATGTAATTAAGAAATTAGATATTCCCGAGATTATTTTAACATTGTAAGTAGATTATTTATGACAGTCTCTCTTAAATGGAGTGCATTGATACCTGAGATGTCGTTGGTGTTATGTCCAAGCCTCTCTGTGGAAGATGAATAAGTGCTGAATAGAAACGCAAATCTTTGGAATATTTAAAAAAAAAAAAAAAAAATTTCCAATTTTTATCTATGAAATTAAGCTTTTATAACCCCCTAAAAATCACTATTTTTTAACTAAAAGTAATTAAAATATGAGAAATGTGAAACTTACTCTCCCAGAAACTTAAAATATAAAGAGGCGTCCACGGTATAGATTTACATATGTATTTATAAATCCGTGATGTACTCAGATAGCGATATGTGAAGTGCGATATCGTGAGGGATTACTGTACTATACTTCTTACTAGGGGTTTAAGTTTTAGTGTATTTGGATAGTTTTTAATATTATTTCAATTAGATTATTTGTTGTATACCCTGCTTTTAAAATTTATGGATTATGGTAGTAGGTTGACCAAGGCGTCAGCCACCCGTTGAGATGCTACAGCTAGAGTCATTTGGTCTTCTGATGAGATAGTACCATATTGGATCCTTTCTGGTTCCAGCTCATTTTTCTTTTACCTACTCATATACCGAATAATCTGGCCTATTCTTTACACATTCTCCTCTATCCTCACCTGGCAACACCAAGATAACAGGAAATTTCTACTTCAATCAAGGGGTTAACTATTGCACTGTAATTGTTTAATGGCCACTTTCCTTTTCGTAAGAGTAGAAGAGACTTTAGCTATGTAAACAGCTCTTCTAGGAGGGCACTCCAAAATGAAACCATTGTTTTCTAGACTTGGGTAGTGCCATGGTCTTCCATTGTCTTGGGTTAGAGTTCTTTTGCTTTAGGGTACACTCAGGCTCAATTCTATCGACTTCCTTTCCTCACTGGGCTATTTTCCCAGTAGGAGCCTTTGGGTTTATATATCATTCTGCTTTTCCAATTAGGGTTGTAACTTTGTTATTAATGAGGATAATGGTAATAGCACCCAAGTATTCAAAAATAATTTTACCTGTATCATTATGCTAACATTGTTTCCGTTATCTGTATCATTAAGGTTCTTGCCTTATCCTGCCTTGCTGTCTACTATCGTAGAAGAAAAGTTTACGAGATGATAAGTCGCTACTGTAGATCTATTTTAAGGGTCGCTATTGTAGATCCTTTTTAAGGGCCGTTACTGTTGATCCTGTTTTAAGGACAGCTACTGTGGATCGTATTTTAAGGGCAGCTACTGTAGGTCTTATTTTAGGGGTCGCTACTGTAGGCTTTATTTTAAGGGTCGCTACTATAGGTCTTATTTCAAGGGTTGCTACTGTAGATCCTATTTAAAGGGTTGCTACTGTAGATCCTGTTTTGATGGTCACTACTGTAGATTCTATTTTTAGGGTTGCTACTCTACATTCTATTTTAAGGGTTGTTTTTGTTCATGCTATTTTAGGGGTCACTACTGTAGATTCTGTTTTAAGGATTGCTACTCTAGATCCTATTTTATGGGTCACTACTGTTGATCCTATTTTAAGGGCCGCTGCTGTAGATCCTGTTTTATGGGTCATTACTGTAGACCCTGTTTTAAGGGCAGCTACTATAGATCCTGTTTTATGAGTCACTACTGCTGATCCTGTTTTAATGCTTGCTACTGTACATCCTATTTTAACGGTGGTTACTATACATCGTATTGGAGGATCATCTAATTTGTTTTCACTTAAACTCATTTTGTAACTTCTTGGGACTGTTACAAAACATCTTTTTTACTCTGTTAATGCTTACAACAGCAAGATTGATTCTAATTATTTATGGTTTTTTTTTATTCATGTTTACTCATGTCACTCATTTTGTGATTGAATTAACCCCCATCTCTCTCTCTCTCTCTCTCTCTCTCTCTCTCTCTCTCTCTCTCTCTCTCTCTCTTTATTGATATGTCGTCCCACATGCAAATAGATCGAAAGGAACATGAATAAGCTATGATTTGTATCGTCCATTTAAATTTAGTAAAAGGATTTTATGTCAAACATGACTGAGGACAATAATCCATTGGAGTGGTTAGTCTGAGTGTGTTTAATAAGTAAAAATACAAGATTAGTTTTAATTCAAAAAGTCTTAGATATCAAATCATAGTGAAACAAAAGTAGTGAAGTATCAGGAAAATGTAATGAAAATTACAATATACTCTATCAAATATGTACTGTACTTAACCCTTTTACCCCCAGGCTTTTTGGAAATTTCCAACCCTTTACCCCCAAGGGGTTATTTTTTTCCCAGCACATTTTTCAGTATATATTTTTTAAATTGCTCTAACAGCCTTGATTTTTGTCATAGAGAGGTCAGG
>NC_090730.1:168415124-168430124 GCF_036898095.1 Palaemon carinicauda
AGAAGAGACTCTTTGGCTATGATAAGCAGCTCTTCTAGGAGAAGGACACTCTAAAATCAAAGCAATGTTCTCTAGTCTTGGGTAGTGCCATAGCCTCTGTACCATGGCCTTCCACTGTCATGGGTTAGAGATCTCTTGCTTGTGGGTACAATTGGGCACTATTCTATCTTGTTTATCTTCCTCTTATTATTATATAGTTTTTATAGTTTATATATGAAAGATTTATTTCAATATTGTTCTTAAACTTCTATTTAGTTTGTCATTATTTCCTTTCCTCACACGGCTATTTTCCCTGTTGGAGTCCATGGACTTGGAGCTTCCTGCTTTTCCAACTAGGGTTGTAGCGTAGGAAATAATAATGATATTGCTTATCTTTTAATGGTGCATGCTTGCTGTATCATCCTTTCGTTGATGAATGTAATTCTCATAAATCTATCTTCCTTTGCATGCGAGTGCTTGTGTTTATAAAATCTATCATCCCTTGGATTTATACTTTCAAATGAATGGCGTAAATTTTAGCGTTGTCATTTTCATATGTCTTAACCCCCCCCCCCCCCCAAAAAAAAAAAGAAGAAAAAAAAAAACAATAGTGGCTCTACCCTGTATGTAGCCGAAGGAGGAATGGAAATGCAAAATAATATGGAATCTTTTCGATGTACGTGAAAGATACGTTGTGGGGTTACGAGTTCAATTCTCGACTGGGTTCTGAAATTTTACATTTTCTCCCATGGAACTTCTGGTTTGTTGCTTTTTCGATTTTTTGTTTGCTAGTACACGCTAGGTTGTTGTTGTTGTGTTTTTTTTTTTTTTTTTTTTTTTTTTTTTACACGTTATAGATGTCGTCTGAGCAAAGATCTAGCAGTAATTTTAGTCTTTAGGACGCTTTGTAAACGTTATAGATCCTAATTGAGCAATGATGTGGAAATTTTAATAACGAAAACCCCCTAGATTGCTTTATCAAGAGAGTTGCTTTGGTGAAGAAATTTTCTCTTAAATACAGTTAATAAGGAATAAAAGTCCTTCATGAACGGCAGAGGCAAGGGAAAGTGACAATGCCCTAAAGACATATACTTATGATCAGCGCCCAAGACTCCTCTCCACCCAAGCTAGGACCAGGGAAGGACAGGCAATGGCTGCCGGTGACTCAGCAGGCAGACCTTATAGGCTCCCACAAAGCCCCCATCCCTAGCTCACAAGGGATGGTTAGGTTACAGACACTATAAAAAAGTATCGAACTTGAGCGGGTCTCGAACCCCAGTCCGGCAGATTGAGTGGCAGGGAGGTTTCCAGTTGGCTGTTATTGATGTAAATACCTGTTTTGTGGGTCAGATTTCTGGAATTGGGAATCGGATTTCTAGGGAACCAGATTTCTGGAATAGGGAACCATATTTCTGGAATGGGGAATCGGATTTCTAGGGAACCAGATTTCTGGAATAGGGAACCAGATTCCTGGAATGGGGAATCGGATTACTAGGGAACCAGATTTCTGGAATAGGGAACCATATTTCTGGAATGGGGAATCGGATTTCTAGGTATCCAGATTTCTGGAATAGGGAACCAGATTCCTGGAATGGGGAATCGGATTTCTAGGAACAAGATTTCTAGAATAGGGAATCGGATTTCTAGGGACCAAATTTCTGGAATAGGGAAACAAATTTCTAGAATAGCAAAACCAGATTTCTGGAATAGATTTATATTTTTATTATTATCCAGCTAAGTATCATCTAATTCTGATGACGTAATGATATTCTTATGATGTAGGTTAAACCACGCTCGGTGAAATGTCATGACTGTAGTTAAGGTTACCTTGGACAAGTTTATACTGATTTTTCATGAGAGCTTTCTAGTGCGCAGAAGACCTCTTGCCATGGCCTTGTGTCTGCCTTAGAAGCAATGGATGAAGTTGATGTTCTTGTTTGTCGTGTTGTTATATAATTGTGGTGGCCTGTTGGGAACGTCACTGCCTGGCTGTGTGTTGAACGGGAGTTCGAGACACGTTCAAGCTAGGTAGTTTATTTATGAATGGTGTCATTTATTGTTGGTACCGTTCTTTAAAAGTTTTTACTTTGATGATTAATTCTTGTGGTTTTTTCTCCTTTTTTTCTTTCCTCACTGGGCTATTTTCCCTGAGCCATTTTGCTTATTGCATCTTGGTTTTCCAACTAGGGTTGTAGCTTAACTAGTAATATTAATAATAATAGTAGTAGTAGTAGTAGTAGTATATGCAACCCCACAATCCTTTTGAGCTATAGTCCATTTCTTTTAGCGAGTCATATTTGCACCGACTCGCAACGGTGCTCTTGTAGCTCGGAAAAGTTTCCTGGTCGCTGATTGGTTAGAATTATCTTGTCCAACCAATCAGCGATCAGGAAACTTTTCCGAGCTAAAAGGGCACCACCGCTGCGAGTCGGTGCAAATATGACTTGCTAAAAGAAATGGACTATAGTGAGCCGATAGGTCTTAACTGCTGAGCCGTCAGCAGCCATTGCCTGGCCTTCCCTGGTTCTAGCTTGATAGAGACGCCTTTGGCGCTGGTCAGATGTATATAATGATAATCATATGTCCTATGACATGGTCCAGTTCCTTCCTTTGCCACTTGAGAGTGACCTTTAAGTGTCCACCCGTATGTATCGTTTGTCCTTGAGATACCAAACAGCGTGTCTGGGCCTTTTTATGATAAGGTCAGCTTTAGATTATCAAAACGGAAATGTGTGTTGAGTCATCTTATCTATCATTAACACTATTATCTCTCCCTTCAGTGCAGGACTATATGATGAAATCACGTTAAGTTGTTCTTGATACGATTTAGTCTCATTTAATAAATGAGACACTTTAAGCTATGGTAAGCAGCTCTTCTAGGAGAAGAACACTCCAAAATCAAACGATTGTTCTTATCTTGGGTAGTGCCATAGCCTCTGTGCCATGGTCTTTCACTGTCTTGGGTTTGAGTTTTCTTGTTTGAGGGTACACTCGGGCACACTATTCTATTGCTCTTCTTAAAATTATTTTATTTTTTCTGTGTTTCCTTTCCTCACAGCTATTTTCCCTGTTGGAGCCCTTAGGCTTATAGCATCCTGCTTTTCCAATTAGGATTATAGCTTAGCAAGTAATAATAATAATAATAATAATAATAATAATGTTAATATTGTAATTTATTTCCTTATATGCATTCCTCAATGGGATATTTTTCCCTGTTGGAGTCCTTCTCTATGATGAAATCATGTTGAGTTGTTCTTGATACGATTTAGTTTAATAAACGCAATGTTAATATTGTAGTTTATTTCCTTGTATGCATTCCTCAATGGGATATTTATTTTCCTTGTTGGGGTCCTTGGGCTTATAGATTCCTGCTTTTCCAACTGGGGTTGTAGCTTAGCTAGTAATAATAATATGACGAGCGTTCGCACTATCGCCATCATGTGAAACCAGGTGTAGAATTCTTTGTTGATAATTGATTGAATTGGTAGGAGGGTGGCCTGGTTTCATAGTTAAAATAAATAAAAGAATTATTATTAATGCAGTTTTCAAAATAACAACGAAAGTGCTGACACTGCAGAACACACGAAAGATCCCAATTGAAATATGTGGGAAAAAAGTGTCTCTTCATGCCATCCTGTGTGTGTGAGAGAGAGAGAAGCTTGAGTGTGTGTGTGTGTTTTGTGTCTGCTTTGTTAAACCGCTTCAAAGCGGATATGCAACCTAATCTTTTGACTTTGCGCTCGGCAAGTATGTGTGCGTGCGTGTATGTGTATGTGTGTGTGAGTGTTCGTTTAACCTTTCGGGGAAAGGATGGATGAGTGTGTGTGTGCGTGATGTATACTTTTGTGGTTGATGTATGCAAACAGATACTCGTGATCATGTATTCACTTGTGCGATTTTCATTCCTGTGGTAAATTTTGTCATATTGGATTTTCATGTCGGTTTTGAAGGTTTAAAGGCCGCTCATGAATGGTAGAGGCAAGGGACAGTGACATTGCCCTATTAAGCAGGACAATGCCATGGAGACTGACCATATATATTTACATATGGTTAGCCCCTAAGCTAGGACCAAGGAAGGTCAGGCAATGGCTGCTGATGGCTCAGCAGCAGATAGACCTATAGGCTTCACAAAACCCCCCATCCTTAGCCCACAAGGATGGTGAAGTTGCAGCGACCAAAGAAACTAACGAGTCTGAGCAGGACTCGGACCCCAGTTTGGCGTTCACCAGGCAGGGACGTTACCACATCGGCCACCACAACCACAGTTATGATAGTTGTATGACGTTTTATCTCGTGTTGATTCTGATCGATAATATATTTATATATATATATATATATATATATATATATATATATATATATATATATAGTATATCTTTTCTGAGTGGGGATACCTCAACGTGGTGAAAGGGTTTGTGTATCGCCATGATCAACATAGCCGTATTATTCGGGGTTTGCCTGTGAGCAATTAGACTAATCTCCCACCATCACCAATCCGTAGCTGCAGATTGGCGCTGAAAACTGGCCAAACTCTTAACATGAATAAGGACATGTTTGAGGCCTTTGTCCGGCAGTGGACTAGAAGCGGCCGTATTTGTTGTCGTGTGTGTGTGTGTATATATATATATATATATATATATATATATATATATATATGATAAATTTTTGCACATTTAGATGTGTTTTTTCATATTCAAATAAGCCATATATATTTTTGATACATTAATGTCTGGATTCTCTTAACGACCTCGGGATCAGAGCCCCAGGCGAAATCACACAAAGACAAGAGCTTTTGACCGGCCGGGAAATCGAACCCTGGTCGGCAAGCTTGTATAGACAGTGACTATATATTTTGTCTACTATGTAAATTAAATTGTAAGAGTGCATGAAAACGGTAATTAATCGCGTTATTTTTCGACCTACTTAATTGAAGTAATTACGAAACATAATTTAGCTTACGTAATAAACGCCAGTCTGTAACATAGTTACGACTTTGGACCAGTAATTACTTTATATGATTATTTTAATTTCGTTTTGATTCGGTCTATTTTCGCTCTTTTTTCCCCTTCGTTCAGTTAGAGGTTTTATGATGTTGCATGAATCAGTATTTAGTGTTCGTGTTTAATTTGAATATATGCTAAGTTGATCCTGGCTTTTTTTTGAGCCAAGGTAAAACGAGAAACTAGATTAAGCAATGTAACAACTAGTTTTTTTAATTGCTGTTTTATAGTGCTATCTGGAAATTAACTCAAAATGTGTCTTTTACTTTCGAATATATATATATATATATATATATATATATATATATATATTTTTTTTTTTTTTTCAAGTTAGATGTATAATTTATGAATGGATTTTATAACTACCTGTTTTTTAATTGCTGTTTTATTGTGGTATTTGAAAATTACCTCGAAATTTGTCTTTTACTTTCGAATATATTTTTTTTTTCAAGTTAGAAGATGTATAATTTATGAATGTGTTTTTTAATGAAATTTGATATTAATTCTTCCGGTTTTTTTTGCGCCATTTAAAAATTAATAGAGAATGTTGTCTGTTTTAAATAATTTTTTTATGGAGAAGAGGAGACGTTATTCATGAAAAAAATTAATTCAAAGCCCCTATGATTCATCATTTCTATCTCTCTCTCTCTCTCTCTCTCTCTCTCTCTCTCTCTCTCTCTCTCTCTCTCTCTCTCTCTCTCTCTCTCTCTCTCTCTCTCATTGAATAGGTTGAGTTGATGTCAAGTATTATCATCATGCCCCATAATTTGCAATATGCACTAATCCTAGCTTGACCTATTCTGTTCTTGATTAGCATTTATTCATTTCGTAGAATTTCCAGCGAATGGAAGCATTACGAAGAATTTCCTGGAACTAAATACAGCTTGTCAGTCAAACCGAGCAGGTTTTGTATGCGATGACTTTGCAGGATCAAATAATCAAATGGAGAAACAGGTTTTATTTTGAGGGAAAAAAAAAAATAAATTAGAAAACAAGAATGTCAAATTTCGACATTCTTTTTGTGGATTGTTATGTTTGTCTATCAAAATCAGGTTCCATCCATTTTCATTGTTGTTCTCGTCAGCCATTGGTTAAACCTGGTATGCAATTAGGGAAGTCTCCGCCCATTGACCTTCATATTTGGAGGATTATATATATATATATATATATATATATATATATATATATATATATATATATATATATATGTGTGTGTGTGTGTGTGTATATATATATAATATATATATATATATATATATATATATATAATATAATTATATGTATACATATATATATATATATATATATATATATATATATATATATATAATATAATTATATGTATACATATATATATATATATATATATATATATATATATATATATATATATATATATATATGTATATATATATGAGTGTGTGTGTGTGTATATATATATAATATAATTATATGTGTATATATATATATATATAAATATGATAAATTTTACTATTTAGACGTGTTTTTCATAGTCAAATAAGCCATATATATTTTTGATACATTACTGTCTGGATTCTTTTAACGACCTCGGGATTAGAGCCCCAGGCGGAATCACACTAAGACTATAGCTTCTGACCGGCGGCCGGGAGTCGAACCCTGGTCCGGGAAACTTGTATAAACAGTGACTTATCACTTGGCCACGAAGAAAGATTTCGCCTGGGGCTCTGATCCCGAGATCGTTAAGAGAATTCAGACATTAATATATAAAAAATATATGGCTGTTTTTAATATAATATATATATATGTGTGTGTGTATATATATATTGCATCATGCGGACATTTCTGAATAGAATTATATTTATTTTTTATCTGGTTTCATGCAAAGATTTTGCAAGTTGCGGAGAACCTGAGTGCTGTGGCAGTTATGTATGCTAATGAAGTAGGTACAAATACATATTTGTATCTCTGAAGTGTGCATATTCATGCAAATGCGTTTTGCATTTTTCAAAAGGGGGGGAGTGGGTTTTTTTTATAATGCCTTGGCTGTCTATTGTTATTATTATTATTATTATTATTATTATTATTACTTTTGTTATAAATACCAGCTAAACTCGGCTGAATCCCTTGTCAGGCTGGGAGGAGCGGAGTGAGGAAAGGTCCCCTTTAGTTCATTTGTTTGATGTTGGCTACCTCCCAAAATTGGGGGAAGTGCCTTGGTAAATAGATAGATTATTATTATTATTATTATTATTATTATTATTATTTTTATTATTTGCAAAGCTAAAAACAATAGTTTGAAAAGCAGGATGCTATAAGTCAGAAGGCTCCAACAGGGAAAATAGTCTAGTGAGGAAATTAAATGAGGAAACTATAAGAGAAGTAATTAACAATTAAAGTATTTTAAGAACAGTAACGACATTCAATCTTCCATATATTACCTTGGGTCATAGAATCTGTTGGTCACATGTCAATCAAGTAGTCATACAACTCTTCTCTCAAGGGGTTAACTACTGCACTATAATTGCTCAGTGGCCATTTTCCTCTTGGTAAGGGTAGAAGAGAGACTTTAGCTATGGTAAGCAGCTCTTCTAGGAGAAATACACTCTGAAATCAGACCATTGTTATCTAGTCTTGGGTAGTGCCATAGCCTCTGTACCATGGTCTTCCACTGTCTTGGGTTAGAGTTCTCTTGCTTGAGGTTACACTCGGGCATGCTGTTCTATCTTATTTCTCTTGCTCTTGTTTTGTTAAAGTTTTTATATATTATATAGGAAATATTTATTTTAATGTTACTGTTCTTCAAATATTTTATTTTTCCTTGTTTCCTTTCCTCACTGGGCTATTTTCCCTGGTTGGAGACTTGGGTTTATAGCATCCTGCTTTTCCAACTGGGGTTTTAGCTTAGCAAGTAATAATGATAATAATAATAATGACTTTACCCAAAGCAATATTGTGCCATTGCGTTGAGTAACTTGCCTTCATGTCTCAGAGTTGTTTAGTTTACAGCGGTTGAATGCTTGAAGAAGAGAAGGAACTGGTTGGCCTTTGAAGCTGGTTTTTCTTATTTTTTCTGGATTATTTTCATGAGATTATTAGGTTTATTATAGACATTTTTTGTCTTTTTTTTATACAAAAGGTCTAAATTTATAATGGACATTTTTTTTGTCTTTTTGTATATAAAAGGTCGAAAGCTCCTTGTCTTCCTAAAAAGATATAGAACACTGTCTTCCATAACCTTTTATAATGAGCGTAGAAAGTAAACCAGAAATAAATGTACCTTCCTCTCATATGGAGCTTGAAAAAAAAAAAAAAAAAAAAAAAAAAAAACTCGACCGTCTCACTTTCCATCAAACCTCACTTTCCACAACGTTTTACTGAGCTATGTGAACGTTGTTGGTGTTTTCCAGCTCCTGACCTGCCATTAGAGAGCATATTTCCTATTCCATACGCCACCTCTTCCCCGTTGTTGTTCATGCTTCCAGGATGACTTTGATAAAAAGGGGGGAAGAAGCGTTTTCTGGATATTATTTTCCTCCCAAAAAATCGATTGGAAATTGATGAACTATTGCCAAGTAACCTCCTCTTTTTTTCACTTTTCCAGGATTTTTAGAGAAAAAATAAATTCTGGAATTTTTTTCTAAGAAAAAATTTGATATAGTGAAAGATTGTAAATTGATGAACTATTGCCAAGCAACCTCCTCTTTTTTTCACTTTTCCAGGATGACTTAATGAAAAAAAAAAAAAATTCCTGGAATTTATTGCCAAAAAAAAATTGATCGGGTGAAAGATTGTTAAATCGGTTCAGTCAACCACATTACGTTTTAATAAACTGGAATTATGTGTCTTCAAGAAATTTTTTCCCCAAAAAAATTTCGATCATGTGAAAGATCGTAAATTGGTGCACTCATCTCTATTACCTTATAATGAACTGGAATTATATGGCTCTCTAATTTGTATCCAGAAGGTTTAAACGATGACGTAGCTGTTTTTGTTGTTTTTGATCAATTCGCTATTGCTTGGGGTATTTAGAAGAACATACCTCAGATGCCTCCATGTGGCCATATTAAATAACATTATCCGAATAATATATTTCCTTACGTTTTAAGAAACCTGGAGACGTTTCTGTTGCAAGTTTTATTTCAGGTTTAGATATTAAAACGTAGCTTGCCATAGTTATTGTGATCAATTCGCCACTGTTTGAAGTATTTAGAAGAACATTATTTAGAACATGCCTTGGGTGCCTCCATGTGGATAAATAAATGGATTAAGTAACATTAAACGATTAATATATTTCCTTACGTTTTAAGAAACCTGAAGACGTTTCTGCTGCAAGTTTTATTTCAGGTTTAGGCATTAAAACGTACCTTGTCGACTGCCTGTATTGAATCAAATGACTTTCAATTTTTTTCCCCGTTTAAGTCATCTGTTTTCGTCGTTGGCAAAGCTTAGGATTTAGTGGGTCGATGAAACCCCTGTTAGTGAATTGTGAGAAATCTGTGTCTGGTTTGAGCCAGATGGCCAAGGTCTTGCCGAAGGAGTTCAGTGGCCGGGTGATTTCTTGCATTTTTTGCGTTAAATCTTACCGCATACGGGTTTTTTTTTTTTGCGTTGCTAAAACTTCTTTAATATACAAAGGGTGCATTGTTGCGAGTGAAATTCTTTTGGGGTAGTCGAAATCTGCTCTCAGATTTTTTTTCATGAAATATCAACCAGAATGCACTAATCGTCCTATATCAACCAGAATGCACTAATCATTCTATATCAACCAGAATGCCCTAATCGTCCTATATCAACCAGAATGCACTAATCATTCTATATCAACCAGAATACCCTAATCGTCCTATATCAACCAGAATACACTAATTGTCTCGTATCAACCAGAATACCCTAATCGTCCTATATCAACCAGAATGCACTAATCGTCCTATATCAACCAGAATACCCTAATCGTCCTATGTCAACCAGAATACATTAATTGTCTCGTATCAACCAGAATTCACTAATGTTCCCATAACCGGATTGCAGTAATCGTCCCATACCAACCGGAATGCACTAAAAGTCCCATATTAACCGGAATGCACAAATCGTCCTACAGTATATCAACTGAGCTATATTTTCCTGTTGGGGCCCTTGGGCTTATAGCATCTTGCTTTTCCAACTAGGGTTGAAGCTTAGCTAATGATTATATATAATAATAATAACAACAACAAACATTTGAGGAACACTGAGTAGAGCGCAGACCTCCGCCGTAGCAGCTTATTTCTCAACCTTTTGCTCGACCTTGACCTTTGACCTTTACGGATTAAATGGCATGGATTTTTATACACTCAAATATGAACCAAGTTTGAAGTCCCTGTGACAATGATGTCCAAACTATGACGGACATTTTGCATGACCGTGACATTGACCTTTGACCTTGACCTTCCAAAATTTAAGCATCTCCAGCCTTTTACAGAGCATTTAATCCCTGCAAGTTTCATTACTCAACGATTAAAATTCTGGCCAGGAAGCTGTTCACAAACAAACACAAACGAACACACTAACAGGGGTGAAAACATAACCTCCTTCCAACTTCGTTGGCGTAGGTAATAATAATGCAACTTTTAGAATAATGTGTAGTATTGAGCCTTCCTTTACTTTACTTACTTTGATGGCTGCTTTTCCGGTCCCATACAGCAGGGGAACCCCACTCTCTACAGGAGCTCCATTGTCCTTTTACCTTGTTCATTCAGTATTTAACATTTCATATCACGTATTGTTCATTTACTGTTAAATCGTCACTGTCAATATCACATATTGTTCATTTACTGTTAAATCGTCACTGTCAATATCACATATTGTTCATTTACTGTTAAATCGTCACTGTCAATATCACATATTGTTCATTTACTGTTAAATCGTCACTGTCAATATCACATATTGTTCATTTACTGTTAAATCGTCACTGTCAATATCACATATTGTTCATTTACTGTTAAATCGTCACTGTCAAAAGACTCATGAAATAAGAAAGAGAAGGCAAGACTTAGAATTAACTGCATAACTATGTGTGTTTGTCATTAGTGGTACATTGCAAGCGAGGTATCTATCTTTCTTGGTCAAGTCGACGTCGATAACGTTGATGACTTTGACCCAGTTTGACATGAAATCAATTTACCAACCAACTCCAATTAGAGTGTAAAGGTGAAATTACTGAACGTTAGAGCATTGGTCCACAGAATGAAGCGAGACCAATCAGAATTGACTTACTTTTTTTTTATTTCGTTGCATTGAATAATTTTGTGAAATTCAGGTCAGTTATTGGTGTAGAGATACGAGACCAATCAGAATTAACTTATTTTTTTTAACTTTTTTTAATTACGTTGCATTGAATAATTTTGTAAAATTCGGGTAAATTATTTATGTAGAGATACGAGACCAATCAGAATTTACTTTTTTATTACCTTACATTGAATAATTTTGTGAAATTTAGGTCAATTTGTGTAGAGGTGTTTCCAAAAAATTCCATGTTTCAAATAAAAATTTATAATTTTTCTACCCTAACGCTGTTTGTATTCATTACAGTGACATATTTTTCATTGCATAATAGGCTATTCATGTGACTTGTTGGTTAATTTCCTCCGCCAGCATAGTTTGAAGGAGGTTATGTTTTATCCCCTTGTTTGTGTGTGTTTGTTTGTGAACAGCTTCCTGGCCACAATTTTAATCGTAGAGTAATGAAACTTGCAGGGATTAACTGTTATGTAAAAAGCTGGAAATGATTAAATTCTGGAAGGTCATGGTTATAGGTCAACCAAAAGGTCTAGAAATAAGCTGCCGCGGCGGAGATCTGCGCTCTATGGAGTGCCCCTCTAGTTACACTTGTTTTTGTTATGCTATGTGTACACTGTATGTATTTGTTATATTACAGGTACACTGTATATGATTGTAATTGATTATCGTATAAATTTGTCTAAAATAGAAAATATTATTTATTTTGTTTGGGGTAAGCACGGTTGCCTTCTCCTGAAGGACTTTGCTTTGGCTTTGGGGTAACATATATGCTCTGAAAATAAGTATTTTGCTTCTCTGAAACAATTTACCAATTAACTTAGACTCTATCGCACCCCAAATTTCAAGCTGTGGTAATAACAATATTTCATTAGGCTCCTTGATTTGATTTGTTTCAAGTCATTCAAGAAAGAATCGGATCCCATATGTACATTTTATTTACGTTAGAAAAGGATTGAAAATGAAACTATAAGAGAGATTACTCGATTGTCATATGTTGATGAGACCATGATGAGGGGTAGATGAAGATGATTCGGTTATGCTCTTTGCACTCCTCAAGAGAGATTAGTTCACTAAACGTTCAGCTGGGCTCCACAAGGCACTAGAAGAGTTGGAAGACCCAGTCCTACATGGCTGAGGAGTATGAAGCGCGAAGTAGTTGATGATAAATGGAGAAGTATTGAATTAAAAGCTTAAGATAGAGACGACTGGCGAAATCTAACCGAGGCCCTTTGCGTCGATAGGCGTAGGAGGAGATGATGATAATGGTGAAGTCTGTCGCAAGACATTCGACAATTTTCTTTGAGACATGGCTAAGGACTATAAAGCGTGAAGTAGATGATGATGAGTGGAGAAGTATTGAATTAAAAGCTCAAGATAGAGACGACTGGCGAAATCTAACAGAAGCCCTTTGCGTCAATAGGCGTAGGAGGAGATGATGATGATGAAGTCCATCGCAAGATATTCGGCAATTTTATTTTTTTGAGACGTTGCATCCGATATCAGATTATTTTTAGGAAATAAGGTCACAGTTACTCTTGGGGGGGTGGTGATATTTTGGGTGTTCTTGTGATTACCACCTGCTGCCGTGCTTAAGTGCCTGAAAACTTCAAATCAGTCAATCAATCAATGAATATAGTTTGTTTATATGGGAGTTTTTACTGTTTTTATTTGACTGTTGGCTGGCAAATTTCGGCTTTGTTTGTAAACTGCGGCTGGTGCCATGATATCCATAACTTCTACAGTATGTTGTATTTTGTCTTGTATTATATACAGTAATGTGTGTTGTGTGAATGGGTTGTAATACTGCAGGATAAACTATTTTCACGTTTGTGTGTGTATATATATATATATATATATATATATATATATATATATATAAATAAATTTATATATGTATGTATATATATATATATATATATATATATATATATATATATGTGTGTGTGTGTGTATGTGTGTGTACGTACACACAACAAATGCAGCCGTTTCTCGTGCACTGCAGGACAAAGGCCTTAGAAATGTCCTTAATCATGTCTGGGGTTCGGCCAGTTTTCATCACCACGCTGGGAGATTTTCTTCTGATCTCTCAACAAACCAACCTAGTATGGATGGCACTGGCTATCCCAGCTTTGATGATCATGGCTAAACGCAAACCCTTTCACCACTTGAGAGAGAGAGAGAGAGAGAGAGAGAGAGAGAGAGAGAGAGAGAGAGAGAGAGAGAGAGAGAGATACACCGTGTACTACTGAAGCTTCTATCTTTCTTCATCTGGAGGTCCCATCTGTAATAAAGCAATTGAAATCATAAATACGTTGATGAAATAATTGTCTTGAAAGAAAAAGCTGTTTAGTAATCGAAGGACGTGCAAGGAATTCAATTTACTTTAATGGAAATATGCAAATGTATTAAAAAGTTCATGGTGAGAATGAAAGTTATATGAGGAAAATTTTGCAACAATTGAAATTCATCTGAAACTTAAGTATTACGTCATAAATTTTTTTAATGAATATTTCAAGGAATGGGAAGAAGGTGAACCGTAAAAAGATTTATATTAAATTTTTTCATATTACAGATTTACAAGTACATCCCTTAAAACCCTATTCTGTATTATAATTTATACTATTTTATATTAAGTATTCATGATTCTTTAGTCCTCACGTCTCAATTTCATATATATATATATATATATATATATATATATGTGTGTGTGTGTGTGTATATATATATATATATATATACATATATACATACATACACACGCGCACACATACACACTAGTGTACGCGACACGTCAAAATACCGGTTAAATATTTTGGTAGGCACATCTTGTTTCGTTTCCTGACTGGGCTATTTTCCCTGTTAGAGCCCCTCGGGCTTACAGCATCCTGCTTCTCCAACTAGGGTTGTAGCTTGGCAGTTAATATTATTGATAATAATACTCTCCCCCTACCCGTGGGACGGGGAGAGGTGAATGTGACCGAAAACATTCTTCTATTCCTTGTTTTTGAAGGGCTTTCATTACTGCTAATGTTTTTGACAGGATCAAATGCTTTTTCTCTAATATATAGCGAAGACCCTCCACGGCTCAATTGAACATTTTGATCACAACACGTCCATAAACATCAGAAATGTATTTTGTAAATAATTTATTATTATTATTATTATTATTATTATTATTATTATTATTATTATTTGCCAACCTACAACCCTAGTTGGAAAAGCAGAATGCTATAAGCCCAAGGGGTACAACAAGGAAAAATAGCTCAGTGAGGAAAGGAAATAAGGAGATAAGCTAAAAGAGAAGTTTAAGAACAATATCAACATTAAGATATATCTTTCATATATAAATCTAAAAACTTCAAATTAATTTTTTTTCAAGTATGCTATTAGGAATAACCCACGAATATTCCAATACTTAGTTGATATAACCTCGCCTGCAATTATATATATAACTTGAGATATATAGAGCCAAAATGGGAGGGAGGTCTGCAAGGATATGAATAAATATGTACGCAGTGGAAGGAAGACGCAAGGGCGTGCCAAGATGAACCTTGGGCGCCACTGAAGGTAGCGCAAACATCGTGTTTGTCTGCCTTAAGTCAGATGTAAATATAGTTCTTAGCAGTAGGTTTTTTTTTTTTTTTTTTTTTTTTTTTTTTTTTTTTTTTTTTTTTTTTTTTTTTTTTTTTTTTTTTTTTTTCAGTGTGGGAATTTGAAATTGAGATTTATTTATAAATGTCTAATAGATATTTGGGAGTAATTGTTT
>NC_090730.1:168435124-168449978 GCF_036898095.1 Palaemon carinicauda
TAGTAATAATGATAATAATAATAATAAACGATTAGGATGGGCGTCAAGAGTTGAAGACTAGACTGGAGAACAATATTCGAAACAAGCTAGAATTTAAACCCTTAATCCGAATAGATAGACACTCCAAAATCAAACCATTGTTCTCTAGTCTTGGGTAGTGCCATAACCTCTGTGCCATGGTCTTCCACTGTCTTGGGTCAGAGTTCTCTTGCTTGAGGGTACACTCGGGCACACTTCTATCTAGTTTCTCTTCCTCTTGTTTTGTTAAAGTTTTTATAGGAAACATATAATGTTACTATACTTTAAATATTTTATTTTTCTTTATTTCCTTTCTTCATTGGGCTATTTTCCCTGTGGGGCCCCTGGGCGTATAGCATCCTGCTTTTCCAGCTAGGGTTGTAGCTTAGCATTTGATAATAATAATAATCGTAAAAAAGAACTTTCTCAACAACTTGACAAGCATTTTTTTTTCTAGTGCAACACAGAACATGTCATCTACATCATGCTATTCGTAAATTTACCGCAACTCCGCGAGCCTTGGGCCGGAATTAAGAGCAGTGGGAAAAAAAGGGAAACATGGCAACTCAGACAGGAAAATCTTACTGGTTCTAACCGGAATGTGCAAGCCGTTACGTAGCTTTTCCTTTTGAGAGCAGTATCCTGTGTGTAGCAGCTTTTAACTGTAGAATGGAGATTTGGTCTTTGCCTCGTCATCTTTATACTTTATGCATAGCCAGAAATTTGTGTTTAGCTGTTCTCTTGTCGTGTGTGGGGAGGAGATTCGTCCCTATTATCGTGTCATTTTGTGGTTATTTTAGGCTCATTTTCGTAATTATGCAATCATTTCAAGATTAGTTCGGCTGGACTTCAAAGATGATTGTCTGTCATGGTCTAGTATTCTTTCTATAATTTTTTTTTCTTTTGAAAAAAAAAAATGAACAATCGTAAACTACATTATTTACATGAATTAAATTTCCAATAAAATAGATCTTTGAAAATTAAAAATCATAAACTACATTGTTTACATGAATTAAATTTCCAATAAAATAGATCTTTGAAAATTAAAAATCATAAACTACATTGTTTACAGAAATTAGATTTTTAATCAAATCCAACTTTTCAGTGAATTATATTAATTCAATTTTCTATCACATAATTATAAGCGAATTATATAACTTTTCAATCACATAATTAGATAAATGTATTTTAGGGGTCTAAAGTATATAAGGAAAACTAAGTGAATGAGTGTAAATTATATCAAATAGAGTTTTCCTTCTTGGAAGTTATCTGAAATTGAAATTAGTGTTTTTGTCCGGGTGTGTTTGTAAACAATGTTAAAATGGGGAAGGGGAGGGAACAGAATGGAAGGGAACGGAACAGAATAGAAAGGAAGGGAAGGGAAGGGAAGAGAAGGGAACAGTAAGGAAGGCAAGGGAAGAGAAGGGAACAGTAAGGAAGGCAAGGGAACAGAAAGGAAGGGAAGGGAACGGAACGGAACAGAATAGAAAGGAACAGTAAGGAAGGGAAGAGAAGGGAACAGTAAGGAAGGGAAGGGAACAGAAAGGAAGGGAACGGAACGGAACAGAATAGAAAGGAAGGGAAGGGAAGGGAACAGTAAGGAAGGTGGGGGAAGGGAACAGGAGGGAAGGGGAGGGAACAGAAAGAAAGGGATAAAAGGGGAACAGAAAGGAAGTAAAGGAAGGGACGAGAGAGGAAGAAAAGGGAAGGGAAGGCAAAAGAAAGGAAGTAAAGGGAAGAGAAAGGAAGGAAAGGGAAGGTTATAGAAATAAAGGAAGGGAAGGGGAGGCAATAGAGAGGAAGGAAAGGGAAGGGAAGGGAACAGAAAGAAATGAAGGGAAGGGAATGGAAAGGAACAGAGAGGAAGGAAAAGGAAGGGAAGTGAAGGGACAGGAAAGAACAGAAGGGAAGGGAACAGAAGGTTTTGTTTTTGGAGGAACTAATTACCATTTTTGTTAAGCCTTATCACAAAAGGTAATTAAATAAGATAATTTCCTGTTTACGCTATTCATATGCATATTTTGTTTTGTATATATATCTATGAATTTATAAAAAAACTTTATACGGTTGTATTTCAGCGGAAGTGTTTCTCTCTCTCTCTCTCTCTCTCTCTCTCTCTCTCTCTCTCTCTCTCTCTCTCTCTCTCTCTCTCTCTCTTCCATTATGTAGATCAGTACAATATTATTTTGTAAACAAACCACTTCTGTGTGGTTTATTCCATTTAGCTTCCATGTAAGCAGTTTAAGTCTCTTTTGTAGTTTTAGGTTACAGATTGTTGACAATAAAAGCCTTCAGATTCGTAGCTTATTATTATTATTATTATTATTATTATTATTATTATTATTATTATTAGCTAAGCTACAACCCTAGTTGGAAAAACAAGATGCTATAAGCCCAAGGGCTCCATTATTATTATTATTATTATTATTATTATTAGCTAATCTACAACCCTAGTTGGAAAAGCAAGATGCTATAAGCCCAGAGGCTCCAACAAGGAAAAATAGCCCAGTGAGGAAAGGAATTAAAGAAATAAACGGTATAAGAAGTAATGAATAATTAAAATGAAGTATTTTAAAAACATTAAAACAGATGTTTCATATGTAAACTGTAAAACTGAACTTTTGATTATTTTCAACGGGTTTTCTCGTCTAGTACAGAAAAGAAACTGAAGTAGAAACTGTAGAAGAAAATTGAAATACAAAAATGAAATTGAAGAATAAATTCGTAGAAAAAGAAAATAAAGATGAAAATAGAAGATGAGAAAATTAAAAAGATGAATCAAAGATTAAACTTTGAAGGAAAAAATAAAGAAAATGAACTAGAGGTTAAACTGTGAAGGAAAAATACAAAAAGGAAAGTGAAGAATAAACTAGAAGAAAAAGAAAATAGAGAAACTGTAGAAGAAAAAGAAAATACAAAAAGGAAATTAAAAGAATAAACTCTAGAAGAATAAAAAGAAACTAAAGAATACACTGTAAAAGAAAAAAGAAACAAAAGAATAAACTGCAAGAAAAAGAAAAAAAACTAAGAAAAATAAAGAATAAACGGTAGAATAAAAAAAGTACAAAAAAGGAAACTAAAGAATGAACTGTAGAAGGAAAAAAAGAAAATACAAAGAAACAAAAGACTAAACTGTAGAAGAAAACGAGAATACAAAATGAAACTAAAGAATAAACTGGAAGAAAAAGAAAATACAATAAGAAAAACTAAAGCATAAACGGTAGAATAAAAAGAAAGCACAAAAAAAGAAACTAAAGAATAAACAGTAGAAGGAAAGGAAAATATTTAATTAAAGATGAATGAGGAATAGAATTAAACGCCATTGATTTAAAGGCCGCTCATGAATGGCAGGGGCAAGGCACAGTGACATTGCCCTATCGAGCAGGACAATGCCCTGGAGACTGACCATGTACACATATGATCAGCGTCAAAGCCCCCCTCTCCACCCAAGCTAGGACCAAGGAGGGCCAGGCAATGACTGCTGATGACTCAGCAGATAGACCTATAGGCTCCCCCAAACCCCCCATCCTTACCTCACAAGGATGGTGAGGTTGCAGCGACCAAAGGAGACATATAGGCTCCCTCAAACCCCGAATCCTTAGCTTACAAGGATGTTGAGGTTGCAGCGACCAAAGGACACCTAGAGGTCCCCTCCCCCCCCCCCATCCTTAGCACACAAGGATGGTGAGGTTGCAGCGTCCAAAGGAAAGAGTTTGAGCTGGACTCGAACCGCAGTCTAGCGCTCACCAGACAGGGACGTTACCACATCGGCCACCAGTACTAACATTGAATGCTTGACTATGATCAATTTTTTTTAATGAGGCACATTTGTACTGACTCGTAGGGGTGCCACTTTAGCTTGATAAAATTTCCTTTTTGCGGATTGGTTAGAATTATTTTGTCCAACCAATCAGCGATTAGGAAACTTTTCCGAGCTAAAAGGGTACCCTTGCCAGTCGGTGCAAATGCGCCTCATTAAAAAAAAATTGGCTATAGTCTCTTTGATTCTTTCATATTATTGAGTTATTAACAATCAGTGGTTTATATGAAATAATATTGTTACGATTGTTCTATGGTAAATCCTGTAATATTAACTGATTAGTTTTCGTTTAATTTGCTTTAAGGGCTGCTTTCTCGGTCTTATCACTCAGGGGAACCATATGCACTACAGGACCTACAAGGTCTGTTTATTGGGTTAGAGTTCTCTTGCTTGAGGGTACACTCTAGCACACTGTTCTATCTCATTTCTCTTCCTCTTGTTTTAAAGATTTTTATGGTTTATTTATAGGAAATATTTATTTTAACGTTACTGTTCTAAAAAAAAATATTTTGATTGTTAATTACTTCTTCTCTTATTTCCTTGTTTCCTTTCCTCACTGGGCTACTTTCCCTGTTGGAGCCTTTGACCTTATAGCATCCTGCTTTTCTAACTAGGGCTTAAGCTTAGCAAGTAATAATAATAATAGTGATAATAATAATAATACTCTCATAGGTATTTTGTTTATCACACATCGTATTGCGTATTTATTGTCAAATCTACATAATCGAAGAACTTAGAAAACAAGAAAGTCTTCAGTTTCCTCTTGAAAGCGTTAATATCTTTAGTCTTTCGGATGTTTAGTGGGAACTTATTGGCCTTAATATCTTCAGTCTTTCGGATGTTTAGTGGGAACTTATTGGCCTTAATATCTTCAGTCTTTCGGATGTTTAGTGGGAACTTATTGGCCTTGATATCTTCAGTCTTTCGGATGTTTAGTGGGAACTTATTGGCCTTAATATCTTCAGTCTTTTTGATGTTTAGTGGGAACTTATTGGCCTTGATATCTTCAGTCTTTCGGATGTTTAGTGGGAACTTATTGGCCTTAATATCTTCAGTCTTTTTGATGTTTAGTGGGAACTTATTGGCCTTAATATCTTCAGTCTTTTTGATGTTTAGTGGGAACTTATTGGCCTTAATATCTTCAGTCTTTCGGATGTTTAGTGGGAACTTATTGGCCTTGATATCTTCAGTCTTTCGGATGTTTAGTGGGAACTTATTGGCCTTAATATCTTCAGTCTTTTTGATGTTTAGTGGGAACTTATTGGCCTTAATATCTTCAGTCTTTTTTATGTTTAGTGGGAACTTATTGGCCTTAATATCTTCAGTCTTTCGGATGTTTAGTGGGAACTTATTGGCCTTGATATCTTCAGTCTTTCGGATGTTTAGTGGGAACTTATTGGCCTTAATATCTTCAGTCTTTTTGATGTTTAGTGGGAACTTATTGGCCTTGATATCTTCAGTCTTTCGGATGTTTAGTGGGAACTTATTGGCCTTAATATCTTCAGTCTTTTTGATGTTTAGTGGGAACTTATTGGCCTTAATATCTTCAGTCTTTTTGATGTTTAGTGGGAACTTATTGGCCTTAATATCTTCAGTCTTTCGGATGTTTAGTGGGAACTTATTGGCCTTGATATCTTCAGTCTTTCGGATGTTTAGTGGGAACTTATTGGCCTTAATATCTTCAGTCTTTTTGATGTTTAGTGGGAACTTATTGGCCTTAATATCTTCAGTCTTTTTGATGTTTAGTGGGAATTTATTGGCCTTAATATCTTCAGTCTTTCGGATGTTTAGTGGGAACTTATTGGCCTTAATATTTTCAGTCTTTCGGATGTTTAGTGGGAACTTATTGGCCTTAATATCTTCTGTCTTTCGGATGTTCAGTGGGAACTTATTGGCCTTAATATTTTCAGTCTTTCGGATGTTTAGTGGGAACTTATTGGCCTTAATATCTTCTGTCTTTCGGATGTTTAGTGGGAACTTATTGGCCTTAATATCTTCTGTCTTTCGGATGTTTAGTGGGAACTTATTGGCCTTAATATCTTCTGTCTTTCGGATGTTTAGTGGGAACTTATTGGCCTTAATATTTTCAGTCTTTCGGATGTTTAGTGGGAACTTATTGGCCTTAATATCTTCTGTCTTTCGGATGTTTAGTGGGAACTTATTGGCCTTAATATTTTCAGTCTTTCGGATATTTAGTGGGAACTTATTGGCCTTAATATCTTCTGTCTTTCGGATGTTCAGTGGGAACTTATTGGCCTTAATATTTTCAGTCTTTCGGATGTTTAGTGGGAACTTATTGGCCTTAATATCTTCTGTCTTTCGGATGTTTAGTGGGAACTTATTGGCCTTAATATTTTCAGTCTTTCGGATGTTTAGTGGGAACTTATTGGCCTTAATATTTTCAGTCTTTCGGATGTTTAGTGGGAACTTATTGGCCTTAATATCTTCTGTCTTTCGGATGTTTAGTGGGAACTTATTGGCCTTAATATTTTCAGTCTTTCGGATGTTTAGTGGGAACTTATTGGCCTTAATATTTTCAGTCTTTCGGATGTTTAGTGGGAACTTATTGGCCTTAATATTTTCAGTCTTTCGGATGTTTAGTGGGAACTTATTGGCCTTAATATTTTCTGTCTTTCGGATGTTTAGTGGGAACTTATTGGCCTTAATATCTTCTGTCTTTCGGATGTTTAGTGGGAACTTATTGGCCTTAATATCTTCTGTCTTTCGGATGTTTAGTGGGAACTTATTGGCCTTAATATCTTCTGTCTTTCGGATGTTTAGTGGGAACTTATTGGCCTTAATATCTTCTGTCTTTCGGATGTTTAGTGGGAACTTATTGGCCTTAATATTTTCAGTCTTTCGGATGTTTAGTGGGAACTTATTGGCCTTAATATTTTCAGTCTTTCGGATGTTTAGTGGGAACTTATTGGCCTTAATATTTTCAGTCTTTCGGATGTTTAGTGGGAACTTATTGGCCTTAATATTTTCTGTCTTTCGGATGTTTAGTGGGAACTTATTGGCCTTAATATCTTCTGTCTTTCGGATGTTTAGTGGGAACTTATTGGCCTTAATATTTTCAGTCTTTCGGATGTTTAGTGGGAACTTATTGGCCTTAATATCTTCTGTCTTTCGGATGTTTAGTGGGAACTTATTGGCCTTAATATCTTCTGTCTTTCGGATGTTCAGTGGGAACTTATTGGCCTTAATATCTTCTGTCTTTCGGATGTTTAGTGGGAACTTATTGGCCTTAATATCTTCTGTCTTTCGGATGTTCAGTGGGAACTTATTGGCCTTAATATTTTCAGTCTTTCGGATGTTTAGTGGGAACTTATTGGCCTTAATATCTTCAGTCTTTCGGATGTCCAGTAGGAGCTAGTTGTGTAGTCTTGGGGCCGCGTATTCGAAAGCTCTAGATCCTACAGTAAACATGCATCCTAGCTCCAGTAACTTTAAACCATCTGTAACTATTTTCGTGGATACACGATTCGTTGGCTGCTCAATGGGAAGCAATTCTCTTAGATGTTTGGGTGCCATTACTGACGATTGCCACTCGCACTAAAAAAAAAAAATGGAAACTATAAATATATTTACTCTCTCTCTCTCTCTCTCTCTCTCTCTCTCTCTCTCTCTCTGTCTGTATTGTAGCAGCTCGTTTTTTCTGCATATTTAGAATTCATATATGAAAAATGCTCTCTCTCTCTCTCTCTCTCTCTCTCTCTCTCTCTCTCTCTTGTAGCAACTCGCTTTTTTCTGTAGTGTTAGAATTCATAAATGAAAAAGGCCTTTCTCTTTCTCTCTCGCTCTCTCACACTCTCTCTCCCTCTCAGCTATAAGTTTTTTTCTGTAATTTTAGAATTCATAGATTAAAAAATCTCTCTCTCTCTCTCTCTCTCTCTCTCTCTCTCTCTCTCCTATAAGTTTTTTCTGTAATTTTAGAATTCATAGATGAAAAATAGCTCTCTCTCTCTCTCTCTCTCTCTCTCTCTCTCTCTCTCTCTCAGCTATAGGTTCTTTTCTGTAATTTTAGAATTCATAGATTAAAAAATCTCTCTCTCTCTCTCTCTCTCTCTCTCTCTCTCTCTCAATAGAAACAAGTGCTAAGACTGCCCATATCTGGCAAGGACACTCAAGTGTAAGGGAGGATCACGTGATTTATAAATGCTGAACATTTTTGTTCAAGGTTAGAAATATGTTTATATTTTTCCTAAAGATAATTGTGTTTTTTTTTACCTTATCATTAGGAAAATGTTAAATCTAATCTGTAATAATTGTGTATTTTTCAAGGTTAAGTATATGTTTATATTTTTCCTAAAGATAATTTTTTTTTACCTTATCAGAATTTCTAGTCTAATCTATGACAATTGTGTATATTTTAGTCTAATCTCTCTCTCTCTCTCTCTCTCTCTCTCTCTCTCTCTCTCTCTCTCTCTCTCTCTCTCTCTCTCTCTCTCTCTCTCTCTCTTTTTATATATATATATGTATATATATATATAAGCTCAACTCACTAAAATATGTTGGATGACATCTGGGAATTATTTTCGTGACATGACATAGTGAGTCATGTTTACCCCTATTCCGTAAGTGGTCCAATATTCGTATAAACGCGTAAAAGCATGGAAAATTTTATGGGTATACTAAGACCCTCATGTTTCATGGGGTCGTCTTGGCTATAACTGAGACGACGTATATGTCTTTAGAATATAGGGCGGCACGTGTCTGACCTTTACTCCTCAGAAGTATACAAAGAACAACTACAAATACAGCTGTTTCTAGTCCACCGCAGGACAAGGGCATAAGACATGTCCTTGTTTATGTCTGAGGTTTGGGCATTTCATCACCAATGTTGTAGGGGTGGCCCTGACTAGTACAGCTTTGCTGATCATGGCGGTACACAAACAAACCCTTTCACCACGTTAAGGTATCCCCCATTCAAAAGGAGGAACTCTCTCTCTCTCTCTCTCTCTCTCTCTCTCTCTCTCTCTTTCTCTCTCTCTCTCTCTCTCTCTCTATATATATATATATATATATACACACATAAATCACAAGACTAATAACAAATGTCATGTAATTTATTGTATAAAATTCCATTTCACAACAATAACTCAAAAATCGTATATATTATTCCTTAGCACTGCAAGATTTATAGACCGAAGAATAAGTATACTATGAGGTATATATATATTATAAATTGCAAGATTGTAAATGTGTGTTTCATAAAAGATAAAAAAAAATCAATCGAAACCATCATTTGCAATGCAGAAAAGTTGTCTGCACATGTGTTTGCATTCCATCAGTTATTATCGAATTATCGATGCTTTTAAATATTCATAACAAATAATGTAGATTTTCAAACCAGTCCACCGGTTCGTATGACGTTTAAAGGCCGCTCATGAATGGCAGAGGCAAGGAACAGTGACATTGCCCTATCTAGCAGGACAAAGACCTATAGACTGACTATACATACATATGATCAGAGCCCAAGCCCCCTCTCCACCCAAGCTAGGACCAAGGAGGGCCAGGCAATGGCTGCTGATGACTCAGAAGATGAACCTATAGTCTCCCCCAAACCTTCCCCTTCATCCTTAGCGCACGAGGATGGCGAGGTTGCAGCGACGACAAAAAAAAAAAAAAAAAAAAAAATAACGAGTTTGAGCGGGACTCGAACCCCAGCCTATTGTTCATCAGTTAGGGACGTTACCACATCGGCCACTAAAGAATTATTTTGACGATATTTCCATTACGTTGTTACTTCGCATGGCTGTGAAGTGTCATGGAATATCTTTATTGTCGTATACTGCTCGTTGGTATAGCGTAAACAAGTATTTTTTATGATTCATATATGAAAGATGTTTTAATGTTGTTACTGTTCCTAAAATATTTTAATTGTTCATTTTTTCGTATATAATTTAGTTTAATTTTTTCCTAATTTTATTTCCTTTCTGTGCTATTTTTCCTTGTTGGAGCCCTTGGGTTTATAGCATCCTGCTTTTCCAACTAGGGTTGTAGCTTGGCTAATAATAATAATAATAATAATAATAATAATAATAATAATATTAATATTGCATGAACATCAACATTGGTGGTCAAATTAGTCGTGTCTTGTCCGTAGAGTTTTGTGTGTGTCATGATGTTCTTATGGTTTGGAGATTGTAAAAAAAGTTTCAGTTTGTTTTTAGCCGTATGATTAAAGTTTGTTTATTGCGTTATAGGTTATTTGACGATTATGTTATTTAAATTTTTCTGAATTGAGTCATTAGTTGATCCACCTGCAATTGATTTATGTTGTATAATAGATTTTTAAAGTATCCTTATTGTTGTTTAGGTTTTTTAAAGATGAATTTAACTAGATACGAGGTTTTAATGATAATGAATGGGAACGGGATATCTTGGAAAGTTGAGTATTAGAGTAATTGTCTTAAGGAAATCACCCACTTTGGGCCTCTATCGCCTCCCCAGACGGTCCCCCAAGCAGTTCCCCCAGGGACGGCTGGCTACTGTGGCGTCTTGCTTGGTCGCACAAGCATTATTCTTGTACATTCACTCCATAAGAGTTACATGAAGCTTCAATTTTCCAAGAGTTCCGTGAACACTCGCCTCGTGTTTAAAGACTTTTCACTCTACTGAACATGCACTCTCGAATGCCGGAAGGGTCTGCATTATTGGTGGTAATGATTATGGGAACTTGCATAATTTGTGGAATTAGGGAGGTGATAATGGCATTTATAATATAAAAGGGAAGGCGCCATTTTTTTTTTCAATATCGAGAGCAAGTAGTTATTTTCGAAATTCCAAGAAACTTAAATCCATGTATGTCCACAAGTTTTAGGTTAAAAGTTCCTCCTCTGTTATTATTATTATTTTTATCATTATTATTATTATTATTATTATTATTATTATTATTACAAGCTAGGCTATAACCCTAGTTGGAAAATCAAGATGCTATAATCTAAAGGTCTCCAATGGGAAAAAATAGTAACACTACTACTACTACTACTATTATTATTATTATTATTATTATTATTATTATTATTATTATTATTATTATTACAAGGTAGGCTATAAGCCTAGTTGGAAAAGCAAGATGCCAAAATATAAAGGGCTCCAATGGGGAAAAATAGTAATACCTCTACTACTACTACTACTATTATTATTATTATTATTATTATTATTATTACAAGCTAGGCTATAACTCTAGTTGGAAAGCAAGATGCTACAAGCCCAAGGGCTCCAACACGGAAAAAATAGCCCAGTGAGGAAAGAAAACAAAAATAAACAATGAAAATAAAATATAACCTAATTCAATAGTACCATGACATATCCATATAATACTCTCGAAAACTTTAATTATTAAGTTCCATGACATCAATGAGAACTTTCATAATATTCCATTATTAATTATTTAAGATTTGCGGGAAAAAATTTATAATGTTCTATTGTGGAGTCTCTCCCCCAGATGACGCCCCAAGCTTCGTGAGGTGTTGCACTAGTTTTAGAGTTCTATGACGTCCTGTTTTATTGGGTTCCTGTAGGAGGTTTATTTTCTATTTAAGTAATCCTACCTCATTATTATTATCCTGAATGCGTTGTTTGTGCCTCTGATGATCCTTACTTGTTCATTATTTCGATAGTAGAGTTTGTTGTATATATAAACGTCTATTCGACATTAAACAGTAGTGTTGCTGTTTATATAAACGTCTATTCGACATTAAACAGTAGTGTTGCTGTCTATATAAACGTCTATTCGACAGTAGACAGTAAATTGTTGATGTTTATATAAACGTCTATTCTACAGTAAACAGTAGTGGCTGTCTATATAAACGTCTATTCGACAGTAAACAGTAAAGTGTTGATGTTTATGTATCATTAAAGAGTAGTGTTGCTGTCTATATAAACGTCTATTCGACATTGAAGAGTAGTGTTGCTGTCTATATAAACGTCTATTCGACAGTAAACAGTAAAGTGTTGATGTTTATGTATCATTAAAAGAATAGTGTTGCTGTCTATATAAACGTCTATTCGACATTGAACAGTAGTGTTGCTGTCTATATAAACGTCTATTCGACAGTAAACAGTAAAGTATTGCTGTTTATATAAACGTCTATTCGACATTAAACAGTAAAGTGTTGCTGTCTATATAAACGTCTATTCGACATTAAACAATAGTGTTGCTGTTTGTATAAACGTCTATTCGAAAGTAAACAGTAGTGTTGCTGTCTATATAAACGTCTATTCGACAGTAAACAGTAAAGTGTTGTTTATGTGAATGTCTATTCGACAGTAAACAGTAAATTGTTGCTGTTTGTATAAACGGCTATTTGAAAGTAAACAGTAGTGTTGCTGTTTATATAAATGCATGTTCGACAGTAAACAGTAAAAATTTTGCTGTTTATATAAACGTCTATTCGATAGTAGTTTTACTGTTTGTACAAACGTCTATTATACAGTAAAGTGTTGCTGTTTATATAAACGTCTATTCGACAGTAAAGTTGGCTGTATAGTGTTGCTGTTTATATAATGTCTAGGATGCTCATGACAACAGTGTGTTGTCATGATGGGCCGGTATGTGCGTGTGTGTGTGTGTGTTTACTTGTCATGAGAGAGGTGGCTATAGAATGTAAGATGATGACGTAACTACTGTTATATGGGACTCTTGGTCCAGAGCAACGTATGGTTTCGGTTAATAGATATATAGATTATGTAAAAATTATTATTATTATTATTATTATTATTATTGTTGTTATTATTATTATTATCTAAGCTGTATTCTAGTTGGAAAAGCAGGATGTTATAAGCCCAAGGGCTCTAACAGGGAATAATAGCCCAGTGAGGAAAGAAAGGGGAATAAACTCAATTTGTGAAAAAAATATAAGATATTCTAAGACCAGTTAAAATAGACACACACACACAACACATATATATATATATATATATATATATATATATATATATATACATATATATATTATATAGAAGATATATATATATATATATATATATATATATATATATATATATATATATATATATATAGAGATATTCTAATAACGTTAAAATATATAATATATATATGTATATATATATATATATATATATATATATATATATATATATATATATATATATATATATATATATTATATATATATATACACACACACACACACACCCACCCACACCCACAAACAAGCACATCAATTCCATTTTAAAAAAACATTCGCTGCAATTTGAACTTTAGTTCGAATTAGTAGTTTTTATTGACGTTTGGTATGTTCATTATTTTAGTGTTTTGTCTGACAATAACATTCCAATATCTTTTGTTTATACCATATTGCACCGTCGTATTAGTGCAATTTGGTCAGTTTTTATTTTGGCGATGTAAATAAAGGTTCAGATACCTCTTATCTTTTGTTTGTTTACATAATATGGGAGTATCGTGAAATTTGGTCGGTTTTTATTTTGGCAATGTAAATATGGCACAGATACCACTATTGTTTGTGTGTTTACCTAATCTGGGACTATCGTGAAATTTGGTATGTTTTTATTTTGGCGATGTAAACAAAGGTACAGCTAGGCGCAATTTCCTTTGCACTCCAAGCCTTTATTAAGTTGATTAAGTCATCTGATAACAATGGCATACCAATATCTTTTGTTTGTTTACCCTAAATTCGACCTTACTTTTTTTATCGTTTTATTAAAAAGTTAAATTACATATTCTTTACAATCACAATATTTACAGTATAATCACATTTAATTGCATTTTTCTATAAACAAATCCATCTAATTTAACAATTTACAACATCACACATCTTGATTTTAATTTTTAGTCACTCAAAACATAATTTATATACTTTTTGGTGAACATGTTATTCATTCTTTATAGATATTTTTCAAAAGCCACCGATCATATTGAAATTTACTCACTGTACTAGTGAAATTTAGTCAGGCTTTATTTTGGCTATCGTAAACAAAGACGCAGCTAGCATTTTCCGTTCCACTTCAAGCCTCTATGTTGATTATATTAATTGTCTCGACAACTATGCCATACCGATGTTCTTGGTACGTGTGCCACTGTTCTCCCCCCAATAAACATCTACATACCAACGATTTATTGATATTTGATATATGATAATGATGGATAATCTATCCTTTCTCCGTGTAAACCGGTAAAAGATGTGTTATTGGACACCTGATCCTGATCAGCCGTTACGCAAGAGGCTCCAAACCACGAGGTCGCCTCTTGTATGAAAACAGTTGAGGTTGACACTGCGCATTTTGGGTTCCGTTGAATATATCATTTTTTAAAGATTTCTTTGGTTATTGGGGTGGTACTGTCGTTATTCATTGGGTGGTTATCTTTAGCGCATGACAGTTATTCGTCTGGAATGATTTTAATGTTTGATAAAGAAGAGAAAAAATATATATGTTATTTTATAGGATATAGGGTTATATACTTTGTTATTTGTAAGGGTTGCATTTTTTATTATGTATATTGGATATATGAAGGTATATGAAGCCATTGTATTGATTCTGTTGTAAATTTTATTAATAAAAAGATAAAAGAAATATTTTAATGTATTCAGGTGATATATATATATATATATATATATATATATATATATATTATATATATAGATAGATAGATAGATAGATACACACACACACACACACAGTATTGGTGGGCGGAATAGTAGCGGAAATAAGCGACATCATACTTTTGTTCATTCTCCTATTAAGGTTTGAGAAATGACTACGTGATCAAACCTCCCAGGCTCCCACCTCCTCTTACTTTACCCCTGTGTTCGTTTCGCTCACTTAGCAAGCGCTGTGTTTCGTTTATTTGTGCAACTTTGTTCGCTGTGTACCTGATGATTAGTAGTCCCTCCCCCCCCCTCCCCTATCTGCCACTATACACCCTCTCACTGCAATGGCCTTGAATGGCCCCCCCCCCCCTCTTCTCCCTACCCTTCTTAATCCTCCTCTCCCTTTCCTCTCCCTCCCCCTCCACAGCCAACTCAG